>NW_006431919.1:18150609-18172751 GCF_000325575.1 Pteropus alecto | reverse complement strand
CTGGATAGACTGAGGGGAGAGGCTGTAACAGGACCTAGACACTTTGGTCTGGAAAGATCTGGGCTGAGGGCAGGGAGGGCCAAGGTCAGGAATACATGAGGGCTGTGGAGAGAGTGACTATGACCTCGAGCACCGAATTCCTATACTGCAAATGTTAAGTCATGCCCCTCAAATCTTTGGGTAAGTCCAACCAAGTAAGCTCGTAGGACTCATCAACTCAAAATCGACTCATTTTACTGTCGAAAAATGGCGTTCATTTAGACTTCACGTAAATCCTAGAGACTCAGGGAGCGAGAGCAGAGAGCTATCACTTCTTGAGAGCCAACTATGGGCCCAGGCACTCCACTAGCTTACCAGTCTGCACATCTTTGCCCCTGCCCCAGAATCCCATGAAATTTCCTTCGCTCCAGTGTTAGGGACCAGGACATGGCCAGAGGCAGAGCCAGTGACACAGAGTCCTGGCACACACTTATGCATCACTCCCTGGTGCTCGGCAAGACCTGTCATTATCAAGGGGCGCGTGGGCCCATTGGGGCCGCTGTCAAAGATCCCCAAGGGCTCCCACAACATTCCCCTCCAACCCTGAGCGCCTCTGCAGACATCTCGGGGAGCACACCCAGTGAGCCCGGTTACTGAGATGATGATGCTGGCTTCTAACGAGCCCCACACACCAAGATGACTCTGTTCTCCACTTGTCCTAAGAAAAAGGGCCTGCTCTTTTATTTAATTTTTCTCTGCACTGACCCATTTCAGGGTCCATAGAGACACCCTCAGGCTGCTGCTTGAGCCAGTTTCCTCCTCCCCTGTCCGGAGCAGAGATGAAGAACAGCTGGTGGCCACCATCACTCAAAATCTTTCACAAACCTGCAGACCAGTTACATAACCAGCCGTCTCCGAATGAAACAATCCCAGTTCTTTTCAATGTTGCTCCACGATTATTTAGTCTCCAAGTTTCCTTTGCAAATGAGTTCACCACTTTGGAAGGTCTCTCCGTTCCTTTTAAGGTGCAGAGACCACATCAGACACGACGCCGAGTCCATCGTCCTGCCGGACGAACGTTTCCCTCGCTGATGGTATCAGAGGGTGACGTGCCCAGTAAAGCCAATGGGGAAGAATGGTGACAGGTTGAAAAGCTCAAGGCACCTGAGTTGAATCCCTGCTTCTCCATGTACTTCCACGGCAAGTCAGCTAGGCTTGCGAGAGCTCTCTTTATCTCTGAAGCAGAAGGAATGACTTTCGATATGACATAAGACACAGGAATGACACAAGGCTCTAACGAAATCATGTAAGTTAAGTGCTTGGCATGACTGGAAACATTCTACCCAGCAGCTACCGTGACTTTGCTGATATGGAATATAGCCACTTGCTTCTTTAAAATTCAGAATCAAACAAGGACAGCAAGCTGAAGACGGAAGTTCCTCGCTGGCCCCGTCTGCCTCCCAGAGAAGCAAGCCCACTGCCCTGGGTGTGTCTGACCAAGACTGCTTACACCTCCCAGGGAGTGACTCTACTTTAGGCGGGAATGGCCTCCATGACCTCTTCAAATCCCTTTCCACTCCAAGAGTCTATTTAGAACCAAGGCCAAACCCTGTTCTCCCTTCTAATCCATTTCCACAAAGGAATCCGACCAGATTCCCCACGGGGGCCATGCAGGAGCGATGGGACCCTGTACCACTCACAACGCTCCCTCCGTTCCTCCTCGGACAAGCCTGTTCCCCAGGTTCCCACTGTCTCGTGCTGCCCCTGGTCATCTTCCCCTGTGAAAGTCCCCAGAAAAGTTCCGTCTCTTTCTGAACGCAAGGCCTGCAACAGTTTTCTCCATCTCCTCGCATGCCGTGTAACGATTTCTGTCTCTGCTTCCAAGAGCTTGTATTATTACCTCCTTGTAAACCGCCAACAAGTATTTATGTTTGTAGATGTTTAAAATTCCTTTGCACTTCGTGTCTGTTTACTTTACGGGCGTTTTTCGTCTGCACATCCATCCATCGGAGCTAGGCTACAGCATCGCAACTCACCCGTAGGTGGCACCAGCTCACACGCTTTGATGTGTCCACGTGAAATACAGTTGATGCTTGAACAAAGCAAAGGGGTAAGGGACGAACACCCCTTGCACAGTTGAAAACCAGCGTATCACTTTTGACTCCCCCAAAACTTAACTACTAATACCCTACTGTTAACTAGAAGCCTTACTGATTACATAAACGTTCGATTAACACATCCTTTATATATGTATTACGTCTTGTGTTCTTACAATAAAGTGAGCTAGAGCCAATGTTATTAAGAAAATCAAAAGGAAGAGAAAATACACGTACAGAAATATACGTATTTATTTAGAAAAAGCCACGTGTAAGTGGATCCACACATCGCTAACCCATTTTGTTCAAGGGTCAACTGTGTCACTTGAGATTGAGGTTTCGGGTTATGTGAAATGAATGAGCTGCACAGTTCTCAGCTTTGAGAAACTCAAACCTTGCCAACTATCCTTCCAGTCAAAGGCAGTCGCTGAACCAGACTCTCTCCTCCCGTGGCTGCAGCCTCTCCATTATCACGGCCAGGTCCACGGTCAGCTGGCGTCCCCTGCGTCTTTGATCACAGGTCACGGAAACCTCCAAGGGCATCAAGACCCCAGGATGCAATGATCATGCTATTAAGACACAGGTGTAGTCCTCTGCTGAAAGGAGCTGGCTTCCTACTTCTGGAAACGTGATTCCTTCTCAGCCAGGAGATGCCGCCTACGCTGGACACTGCCCACCAGAGCGGTCCAGGTGGCCAAACTCCTGGCTCCTCATAAATTCTCCATCGCACTTATAATTTTTTAAACAGCAATTGCAAAGCAGCTCTGGGGCGAATCCAAGGAAAGACGTTGGACAGCATTCGAAAAACAATCTAGGCCAACAGACGGCCTCCACCCAGGGATGGGACTCAAATGAAGGTGGACTTCCCCAAGGACAATTTCTTCCCCAAACTCTGCGTCTGGGTGGGGAAATGGGGCTGTAATGAGTTCGAGAAGAAAGTTAGCCGACAGCCTTTCTGGCCACTTCGGTCAGCGGCCTGTCTCTAAAAGATGAAGTGCAGGTCCTTGCTTGTTTGGGTAGAAAAGGACATGCTAGGTCACTGACGTAGTCCCTCTCCGTCACCGTCCCTTTCTGCAGGCTCCGCCCCTTTCCCACTGGCACTGGCATGTGATTCGTATTCCTACCAAACCCGGTGACCTAACTAGAAAAGGTAATTGGTCAGAGGGGACAGGCCGTCAGAGACTCTGAAAAAGGGGTGCTGCTGCCTGGTTCCAGAGCGTCCAGTCGCCACAAAAGCTTTGGGACTCTGTGTATTCACGGGAACACACAATTAGAAGGGGGAAGAGGGGTCCCCAAGGAAAACAGACCCACATGTGGCAGAGTTGTGAAGGCAGCTGCTGGTTTACGAAGTTATTCTCTCACTCGTTTACCCAACTAATCCGATCCAGCCCCGCTTGGTGCTGTGGGCTGAGGACTCAGAGGTGGGGAACACTTGGTCCCCGTGTTTCAGTCAGTGCTCGCTGTGTAACAAACTACCCCAACACTTAGCGGCTTACAACAGCCATTTAATTAGGCTCCTGTACTCCCTGAGTCAGGAATTCAGTCAAGGCACTGCTAGGTTAGGTTCTAGATGTCTGGGGCCTTGACTGGGGAGACGTGAAGCCCAGACAGAGGTGACCTGCAACTGGGGAATGGAACCGTCTAAAGGTCTGGATTGGCGGGACTTGAGAACTAAGCCTGGAGACCAGAGCACTCCACGTGGCCGCGGCACGTGGCCTGGCCTTCTCGTGGCAGCCTCAGAGCGGTCGTCCTGTTTACATGGCAGCGTAAGTCTCAATGCAAGTGTCCCAGAGGAGAGCGAGGAAGCCACATCGCCCTTGAGAACGCAGCCTCGGAAGTGACATAGGACCGGCTCGCCCTATTCTACGGGTCAGAGCCATCGCAAGCCCAAACAGACACAGGGGGAGGGCATGCAGACGCCACCTCCTATGGGAGGGGTGTCCAGTCACATGTGTGGTAGAACAGTCTGTTACAGCCACCTTTGAAAAGCAGATTTGTCACCCACGATTCAGGGCGGACACAGCAAGAAGTGCCTCTGGATGTCACGTCCCCAAGTGTGTTAGTCATCGTCGTTCGTTCATTCACTCACTCAGGTGTAACCCAGAAGGCAGCCCAGCCTCACTGATTCTTGACTGCATGGTAGAATCGCCTCTTGCCCACAGCTCCATGGCTGTGGGAAGCCCAAGCCTCCCCAATTTCTTTAATCTCCCCCTCCTTCCCTGCTGAGTCGGAGCTGGCTGTGCAAATGAGCCCATGAGGCTAATACATCTGTGGAGAGGAGGGATTTACATTGCGTATGTCATGCAAACAGTTTAAAAACTCACATTAGCAATGTCTGTTGTCCACCTTTCCGGCACCCTCCCCCACCACATGTACACGCATCACCTGGGATTTCTCCCCCTTTCCTCCTGGCCGGCAGCTCCAGCCTCTGTGGCAACGCTTCCCACCCCCGACCCTATACTCGGGGAGCCTCGCTCTCCCACCCTCTGTTTGCAGAGCTGGTTAGGACTCCACCTAGTCTCCCAGATTCGCCCACAGCAGCTTTTGGACAGGCTGGCCAGCGCACCCCTGAGGAGAGTTAGAAAGAACACCACGTCCTGCTCCCCAATCGCTCACTCGACACATACTGGTCCAGCACCTACTGCGTGCCAGGCACGGGGTGGTGTAGAGGACACAGGACCATATTCTGGGTCCCTCTGAAGTATATTGTGCGACAGCTGCTTTCATCTTGTCAGAAGAAAGCCTGGAAATATTATTATTAGTGAGGCGTTTGTTGTCGTGGTTAAACCTTTTGCTGTGACAAGTCCCTTTCACCTCTGCAAGGGACTTCATCATAGAGCATGAGCTCTGCTCTCTGACTTCAGTCATTTACAGATCACCCTTGTGATTTCTGCCGTAAGTGTGTACCACCTGTGTTTTATTGGCTTTATATAAGTCTTTAAACTGACTCGCTTTCTTTACATAACATTTTAAAATATTTTATATTACTACCATACATGGAAAACTATAATCTCTTGCCATAAATAGAAGGCAACCCTAAAATTAAATTCAATTTTAAAACTATGTTATAAAACTTTAGCTAAATACAGAAACTTGAGCCTGTGCCCACTCTCTGTTAAAGAGAGAGCCTCGGATGTGTTGGACAGGTGTGAAGGACAGTCCAGCAGCACGCTGAGACTTACTCCCCGGTGTGACACCAACAGTTAAAAAGGGAGGCGTGTTCTCACTGCGGGATGGAGCACAGTTTCATGCCAACTCCGTGTACCATCTACAGTCCACTCCGGTGCCACCAGCCATTTCTCTCTAAATCAGTCAGGAGCGCCACGTTCCGCTGAAGGAACGAGCACCCCTCACATCTCCGGAGCTTAAAACACAAAGGTCATTTCTGGCCCATAATCGCCGTGGGTTGGCTGGGTCCCCACTCATCCTTGGTGCTCAGGGATCCAGGCTGATGAAGCAGACACCGTCTTAGATGCCGAGGGTCATTGTGCCAGAGGCAAAGGAGAGAGTGATCAGGAAGAATGCACTGGTGGTTCACAGCACTCACCACTTCTGCTCGCTGTTCAATGGCTAAATCGAGTCACACGCCAGCTCTGACTTCCCTTGACCAGGAAGTATAATCCTACCTCGTCCTGGAAGGGGAAGGAGCTGGAATATTAGTGGACAGCCGTACCAGCTTCCATCCCGCCTCAGGCACTGAGGACACTGCCCCAAACAGCTGTGTCCCCAGCCCACGCAGGCATGGCTTCCTCTACACCACCGACGACACTCGGGCAAACCAGACCACTCACGTTTCTTGCCACTACCCTGCCCCCCCCGACCTCTGCTCATGGCTCCCACAGACTGGAATAACTCTCCCCGCCTCCCACCTTACTCACCCTTCAAGATTCCACCTGTTCCTGAGGCTCTGTAAACCCCCCAAACTGAAAGTAATATCTGTGGGGGGGAAGGGGTAAGAGTAAAGGTTTTCAGAGACTGAAATGATGAACCCCAGATTTTTAGCAGGGCTTCTCAACCCAGCATGGGGGCTTTGGGACAAGTTAATTCTCTCTTCTGAGGGGCTACAATCTAGATGCCGAAGGCAACTCTTCCCTTCAACTGTGACAATCAGAATAACCCATCGAATGTCCCTTGCGTCGGGGAGCAGGATTTCCCCCAGTTGAGAACCACCATTTTACCACTGTTGGGGCCAAGGAGAATGAAACACAGTGACCATGGGGACACAGTGGGGCTCTTGGTGGTGTTGGTGCCGGGGCAGGGGGTCCGGCGGGGGGCGTAGATGTGGAAAATGGACTGGGATCATAATCTTGCGACACATTTGATGTGCCTACTGAACACTTCCATAAAGAAATCTACTCTCTCTCATGAAACTCACACACTCACACACACACACACACACACAGACTTCTTGGTCTGTCTGGCTTTTTCAACTTTCGATATGAGTTAAAAGGGCAAGAAGACTTGCATTTCTTCTAACTGCACCCCCTAAGGAAAAGAACGATGCTACCCCAGTGACGACACAGCAAGTGACGATGCTGAGAGACACTGGGACTCGCTGGGGACTGTGTGAAATGAGGGCATGTCAGCCCCATCTAAAGGCCAAGTGTCACAAGCGGCTTCCCAAAGAGATGGAATCTGGATTTTAACGAGAGATCTCCTGATTTTGAGAGGCTGGAAACTAAAAAAAAAACTTTTTTAATGTGCAAGCCCGAACTATAGGCCACACAAAATACCAGGCTGGGCCTTTGGGCCACGCAGCCCTACTGCCTGTGTGTGACATGAGCAGCCACATCGTGCCTGTACCTGTGTTCAGGAAGCTCCCAGGTGGGCCCCGGGGACCTGTGCTTTTGAAGAGAGCTCCTGGATGACTGTGAGGCGGCAGGGCCTCCCCGCTCCGCAGACCGCGAGCTCCTCGGGAGGCTGAGTGGCCTCCGCTTGCCCATCCACGTGTTCCCAGAGGCAGCACGGAGACAGCACAGACTCGGTGCCCTGTGAGCTTCTGCTCGAACCGAACCGGCAGAAAGGCTAAAGGAGCGGCCGCTTCCAGGCTCTCTCTTGGATCTCATTTATTTAAAAAAAAAAATCTCCGTGGCATCTTGTTGAAACATTTCTAGCTCGACTCCAAGGCTCCTTGGAAGCAAGATGGCCGTGGAGGGCAGGGCGGGGGACAGTGGGCGAGCTGCACTGCTGACATTTTAAATAAAAGGAGAAAGTCCGCGATGAGGGTTCGGTCCCCCGGGGCCCCTCGCTCCTGGACGAGCCTTCCCCAGAAGGGTCGTGGCTTCTTCCCGGTGGGGAGGAGGGGGTCCCCGGAAAGGGGTGCTCCATCAGCATCACTTATTAACTCGAGCAAATTTTAAATCCATCCGCACCTCGCTCCCACAGTTCCACATCTGGGAAATTCCTTCCCACATAGGTCAGGACAAAGGCACCGAGACGCACAGACAAGAGCGTTTGCTGCGGCATGGTTCGGAGGGGCGGGCTTGTGGACAAGATCTAAGTGTCCATCGATGGGACACAGGTGAAACTGACTATCTGTCCATCCACACGGCGGGGGACCAGCCAGCAGGTCGCCCCGCTCATCTCTGCCATGGCAACCGCCCCACGCCCCCTGCAGCCTCCTCCTCCGGCGACTCTTCACTGGCCACTGTTTATTTTTGGTCTCAAACTCTAGATCGCGATGTGCCCAGAACGAAGTGCCATCCCTGCTTCGAGGATGGATACCCAGGTACCGACACCGAAAGGTGCTCGGGATGTAGGGCCAAGGAGCAGAGAAGCCCCGCACAGTGTGTGTCACGGGGCTCCGACAGCAAGCAGAGGGCACACCCGAAAGCGTGCCGGGGTGTGTGAATGGTATCAGGGAGGGCCAGGCAGGGCCGGGCAGGGGCCAGGGTAAGGGAACCAGTAGAAGCCGTGAAATAAAAGACAGTGCCCCACCTCGGCCTCGGGATGAGAGAGAGCTGGACGGGGAACAGGGCCCAACAAGGCCTGTGGCCTCGGAGCCCTGGCCACTTGGAGAACCACAGGGAGGTGGGGCCGGAGCGGGAGGCGTGGAGGAGGGTAGAGACATCTCCTCCTCCTCCTCCTCTGCCCTCCCATCTCCTGCTGGTGCCTCCCCTTGGCCAACGCGCCCAGAAGTGGGGGCGGTGGGGGGGGCCATGGGAGCCAGGGCACTGAGTCTGCGGGGTCAGTCTCCCTGACACAGGGCGGGGTGGAGACAGAGAACAGCTCTAGGGCTGGGAGGGGAGAAAAGCCGGGGGAAGGGCCGTTTGAGCCCAACGAGATACACGGCACACGCCCGCGGTGGCCTTTGCTGGGAGCGGGTCGCAGATGCGGGGGACAGGGGAGAAAGGAGAGTCTGACCTCGTGCACTTCTGTACACCTGGAGCCTATGACAAGGAGCAGGTGCCTTTAGAATAAAAGGTGTCACCGTTACCTCCACAGGGCGAGACACTGGGAATGCCAGGAAGAGAAAATCTCCTGACTCCGCAGACGTGGGGGGGTCTCTCGGAGATACTCCCAGGGCAGGGCAGGACCCGAGGGGCCCGGAACTCCAGGAGGAGGGGGCCCTTTGCTGCTTAGAGGGCCCTCTGTTTTGGGGGGCTTACTTCTGGCTGTCGCTGGGTTGTGGGCCCTCCGGCAATTTCCACGAGCTTCCTCATCGGGGAGACAGGGGAAGAAGCCCCCCGCCTCCTGCCTTGCAGGGTTGTTGCGGGGATTAAATGAGATGTCTGAACACCACCTGGTACCTAACGTACCCCACTGAATCACTGCTGCTGTAACTGGTGGGGGCCGTTCTCAGCAGAGGCCAAGCTCACGGCGGGTGCTGGGCCTCCCCTTGGAGGCGGTCGACGTCGTGCATTCTGTGGTCACACGGTGTCCCCCTCGCACCAGCCAGCTGTCTGACAGCCTGTAAACAGATGGCCGGGCGGGGTGGCCAGTGACATAGTGCAGATGGCACTGAGCAGATCCAGCCGCACTTTTGGGAAAACAAGTCAGAGGTGATGGGGGCCCGTGGACGTCTCTGTCTGTGACGGACGATACACCGGGGACGCTCCAAGGGAGACTGTGAGATGTACCAGACCACGGCGTGCCTCGCCAAGAACTGTCTCCACCCTGGATTCCCCTGGCACGCGGCCACGGAGACGCTGCAGACGGCCGGAGGTCGCCCTGGCAAGGCGCGCAGCGGAGCATGTGCAGGCCCTGGGGGGACCGCTGTCTCAGAGCGCACTGTCCCTCTGGCCCCTGCCCGCTCCGTTCGCCTGCGTGCGCCTCCCTTCCCTGGTTCTCAGGACAGACACGCAGCAGGAACACGTGGCTGTTCAGACACGGAGCTGCCGCACGACATGGCAGGAAGGGTGGAGGACGAGGCCACCCGCGGCAGTGTCCATGGGGACCTTGGGGAGACGAGCCAGACCCTGGCTTGGGTGGGCGTTGGGAGAGGGCCTGCCTTTACAGCCAGGTATCCTTCAAGTCCCCTGCCTCCCTTGGAGCCTGGTCCGTGAAGAGGCAAGTGCCACCAAGACTCCGTGCCCCCACGCCTCTCCCTCCCAGCCGACTCCTCCCGTCTGCCGCGGGCTAAGGCAGACGCCACCGCTCTGAAAGCCACCTCTGCTCACCAGGGCTACGAACGCCCGCACGGCACCGAAGACACGTCTGCTCCACAGCGCTGTCACACCCGTCACATCCTCCTGCACGTCCGAACGCAGCACGCACACACACACACAGGTGCACGTGCACGCATGCGCGCACACCCCGCCTTCCTTCACCCCCCCATTCTAAGGCTGATTCCAAAGCTTTAACTAAAGAGGTTGAGCGCTCTTGGTTGTCACCGCGAATCGGCCGGGCCGGTCACCAGTGCTACGTCGACAGCGACACCCGTGCACACCACTCGTCACTGCTAATGGTAACGAGAGCAAGGATCTCGTATCTATGGGGGGGCAGTGCGCTCACTGTGTCGGGGGCATCATCTCCAATCCAGGGCACAAGCCCCTCAGGTAGCTACCATCACGACACAGGTAAGACACCTGCAGCCCGGGGAGGACAGGTGGCTTTCTCAGTCACTGAGCTCGTAAGTGGCTCTCAAACCCAGGTGTGGCTCCAAGGGATGACATCACGTTGCATGCGCCCTGCTCTCAAGCGCTCTGTCTAGGGAACAGGTGACTTTCCTGCTCTCTGCCATGCCCGCACCTCAGCCGCCGAGCCTGCCCAGAGCCCGTGCCCCCCGACTCGTGTGATGGAGAAACGGCGTCTCTGGGTTCCTGTTTCCTGTTGCTAGAACCTTCCTCAGTCTTCCTACTTCCGCTCTTCTCGATGCTCATTACCACTTGCTGCCACTGGAAGATCTTGGTCTCTGCCACTTGCCGCCTTGGTAAACTTAGCCAAGAATGTTCTCCCTCTGAGTCCCATCTCTCTCCTCTGTCAGTCAGGGATACGACAATAACCTACTCTCGAGGGTGTTGGAATGAAAATGAAAAAAGATTGTCAGTACGAAGAGCTCAGCACAGCCTCGCTCACATAGCAAGGACTCATGAAATGCTAACTTACAGCATTAAAAAATATATTTATTTATGTGCCAGGCAGTTTTCACAGTAGGTTGGAGGAGGGAGGCCCAGACCCCAAAGAGGTCATCTCGATGGGACACATCCGTACGGGGATGGGGAACACTGCAGAGTGACTTTCTCCCACCGTGACTGCGGATGAGGCTTCCCAGAGAAGATGTCATCAACTAGCGGTGACAGACGGTGCACGCCACTTCCCACCCGTTATGCCCCGTGGGGGTTATTCTGAAATCGCTTCTCACGTAGATTTATTTTGTCTCTTGCAACTCGAAGTCCTGACTGCAAGGCATTCACCACCGATAGCTGTGCTCACCTAAAGATCTATCTTACGCCTTAACGTTTAAAAAAGGATAAAGGAAGAAGAAAGTGAGATTTTTCAGGAACACCCTCCACGATGCCAGACGCTCACCTGCATTATCGGTTTTAACCCACACAGTTCTTCGAGGTAACCATGTGAGTGCTCCCCACTGACAGGCGAGAAAACGGAGGGTCAGAGAGGACACTCACCCAAGGTGACGTAACCAGAGAAGCCATGTCTGGAATACGTTCCTAGGTTCATCTTGGCCCTAAGCCTCCCCGAAATGCCAAAACCACCGTTTCCACATCTCGCGGTATACCGTGGGCCCGCAGCGTTTTCCGCAGTCATCTGCGTCTAACTCGGTCCCTTGTCGTCTCTCTGATCATCTCTAGTGTCAGTAATCAATCAACACATTCACGGAGCCCCTTTCCATAAGCTGGGCCCATTATATTATATGTCCTCCAAAGTGTCCTTCGAGAAGCTGAAATCCATTTGCCTCCCTTAATGTCTGCCTCCTCAATTCCTCCCCGGCCTGGATGGAGCATCTTAGTGCTGAAAAGCACACCACACTTCTGGGCAGAATTCCTGCCTTGGCCTTGCCACCCGCCAAACCAGGGACATGCACTCCAAGGGGCAGAACTGCCCGGGCAGCCCCGCCAGACCCGAGTCAACATAACTCACCACCCAAGACTTAATTTAGAACCCCCTTCCCGCCACCGTGCACTGTGACACTTACATCTGTGGCTATCTTTCTGGCAGGGGGATCTCTGCCAAGGTTATTTTAAGGCTGACCGACACCTCTGCCTATTCTGGGAGAGTATCTGGGAGAGGAGCAGCTCGCGCTCAGGTCCCAAGACCCCTGGCATGTGACATTGGACGGTCCCCGGTACACCGGTTATCTGGGTGGGAATCTCCATCGTGTACTGGACAAAGGTGTCCCCCTCTCACAGGTCACAAGCACCTACAGGTTCCTGGCCTCGGCCGGCCCACACGTCTAATCGAGCAATCAAAGCAGACCACAGAAAAGAACGAAGTAATGCTACACGCTACAATACGGATGGGCCTCAAAACATTATGCACAGAGGAAGAAGTCAGACGCAAACAGTCACCTACTGTATGACTGAGCCTATTTGTATGAAATACCCAGAACAGGCAAATCTGCAGGCACATTGGTGGTTACCAGGGGCTGGAGAGAGGGGGCATGGCGGTGACCGCTTACAGGGTATGGAGCTTTCTTCGGGGTGATGAAAGTGTTTTGAAGCTGAATAGAGGTCAGGGATCCACGACATCGTCAACGTACTAAATGCCCCTGAACTGTATGCCTTAAAATGGTTCATTTTATGTTATATGAATCTCACTTCAATTTAAAAAAAAAAAAAAAACACCCAAATCGCTGCAGAGAGGCTGTGACGTGGCTGACAGTGCTTCACACAGGCATCGGGACACGAAACGGACACAGAGATGGGGGGGACACCAGCAGGAAAGCAAAATGAATCCCGGGCATGGTTAACACGCAAACTGCAGGCCCTGAGCTGTCATTGGATTTTCAGAGGTGGCTACAAATTCAACTTGAGCTTCCCAGCAGCTGAAGCAAAACAGAAGACACGCGTTCTTCCAAAAATTTCAGAGTCCAGAGAATGAAATGTGTCAAGTATTCAGAAAACGCCCCCTGGGCGGCTGGAAGAACCTTCTCCTGGACGTCCCCAAAGGGGGCCAGTGTAGAGCTGGGCCTCCACTGGTGACGGAGTCGCTGGCAATGCCGCTCTGCCTGGCCAGTCACACGCCAAGGCTCAACAGCAGCCTTTTCCTGTAAGCAGCAGCCTTGGCATGCCTCCCAGCCCCTCTCGGGCCCACAAAGAACTCAGTTCCATGCAGGGAAGTGTGGGATCCACAGACCCCCCACCCCCAAAGAAGCCAGACGCGTTGTCTAGACAAGACATCATTCGACAGTCAGTTCACCCAGTATTTGCTGGGCACCTACTGCTGTGCCCAGCCCTGCTTTAGCCCCCGGGGACGCGACGGTCAGCAAAGCAAAGCTCATGAAACTGGCCTTGTGGAACAGGAGACAGACGTTATTTTATAAAAATCACATAAATACATCATTACTAATGGTGTTTAGCCGAGAGAAAAAGGGGAGAAAATGACATGAACGGCTAACAGCGCAAGGACCAGTCACGGTGACATCTACGGGGAGGCTCCTCGTAAGGTCTGACATGAGGTCTGAAGGAGGAAAAGAGACCGGCCGGGGGAAGGGAAGGCTTCTGGGCAGAGTGGACAGAGAGAGGAACGTGGGCAAAGGCCCTGAGGTGGGAGGGAGGAGCTCGGAGGAGCGGGGAAGGACGGAGGGTCAGGGTCACCGCGGCAGAGAGTGACGGAGTGAGCGTAGGGAGAAGAGGCGGGAAGGACAGACCGTGGCGGACCGAGGAGAGAGAAGAACGTGTGGGTCCAGCGGCACCGCTGCCCACGTCGGGGTGTGGGACGCGGTGGCAAGATGGCCACCAGGACGGGGAAGGAAGCCGGTGTCCAGGACCGAGGGATGTTAGGATGTTGTTTCGTGCACCAGTCCCCAGGTGCAGGCGGGAAGATTCCAGAACGAACCAAGCCCTTTTCCCACTGCTCATGCTGGGCAGGCGAGTCCCTGCTCTCAGCTGGGGAGCCCTTCCTGTCATCTCTCTATGTCCCCTTGGCATGTGTCGCCAGGTGCTGCTCATTCTTCTCCAATGTTTACTCCCAGTATCTACAGGATCTTTCGTCAGACCTCAAGAAGTCTGGAGACGGCCGTTGGTTTCCATAGCAACCACTTCCTGAGCCTTGTGAGACGTGAGCCTCTTCAGGTGTCACGAGAGCCAGGTGAGACAGGAATTGTTAGCTACGTTTTAAGTATGAGAAAACCGAGACTGAGAGGGGTTGGAGTGTTTGCTCACGGTGACTCAGGTAGCAAGCGGAAAATCCAGATTTGAGTCCAGGCCCTCCTGACCCTTCCAGATGCTGCTTTTTCGACCTTCTGTTCAGTGACCTCTGTGTGTCCTCCCAAGGGGCTCACTCTTAGTTCTCATCAATGCCTCCCACCGACTAGCAGACGGAGAAAGGCACCGGATCGTGCTTTCCTTCTAAAAGAAAGGAGCTTTTCCTTCTAAAATAAAGGAGCTGTTTCCAAAATACATCCCTCAACATTTTACCCCGTAAGAAAGAGGTTCTCCGTAAGAAAGAGACCACACGGAGAAAACCTGCTCATCTTCCCTCTTGGCGATTCACACGGTGATGAAGGCTTTGAGTCTCGTCCCATCTGGCAGCCTCCACACCTGTTTGACCACGCAATTCCTAAGATCACCTGGGAGACGGGTTCCAAAGCACACGCTTTAAGAAGCACTAGGCTTGAACACTCGAGCCCCGACGGCGTCTTCCACGTACCATTCTGAGCTCCGGAAAAAACGTACATGGTCAAGATAAACGCATCCTGCCCTCAAAGAAATCCTCCTCTGGCGAGTGACACAAATATCTCTACAACGAATTGTAGTGTTATGTGCTAAGTGCCTAGACAGTGCCAAGGGATGGACACTTGCTGGATGAGACAGGGCTGGAAGGGACGTCAGAGTACTGAGATGACCCAGCAGAAGGAGCGGAGCACCCTGCGTGGGCGGAGAGGCATGGCGGGGGGGCGGGGGGAGGGTCAGAAAGACCTGACAGAATTGGTCACCACGTGGGGCCTTGAAAGATAAGCCAAAAAGGGGCGTGGAAGAGGAGATGATGAGCACTTTGGAGCCAAGAAGACGGATCTGCCAAGGCACAGAATGTTCAGGAAATGGTGAGTAATTTGACACAGCCGAATGAGCACCCGGCAGGGGGGTGAGGATCCTGGAGCTCTGGGACGACGTCCTCCCCTGAAAGCCCGTGAGTCCATGGCCCGGGGCCCCTCACGGCCTTTGCTCGGCTTTCCTGTGACACGGCTGGAATCCCTGATGAGGTTTCCTGACCTCACCCTGGTGCTCTCCACGCGCTCACTCAGCCAAGCTCTAACCCGGAGAGAGTGACGATGTCACGGTCAGGGAGGAAGAGCCAGCCCTGAACGTACCACCCCGCTCCCTGGATTTCCAAAGGTGACCAGAGCTCTGCTCATCAGCTGGGAATCCTTTAGGCTGCAAGTAACAGAAAAGCCAGTCAACGTGACTTGAAGGACCTTTTTCCCTGGGGGCCGGGAAGGACCCAGGGTGAGGTGAGAATGCCGGTATGTGGGGGTACCCGCACGCCTGACCCACAGCGCCCTCATTTCAGTTATCTGCCCCAAAGCAGTTCGGTCATCTGGTCAACCCAAGTCCCGCCACAGGAAGGAGTCTGTTTCTGTCGCAAGGCACAGCCGGAGGTTGGGCATCCTGGTTCGAACTCAGCAGCTGAAGGACGTCGGGACCACAGTCTCTGCAGTTCTCACCCCTCCATCTTGCTTACAAGGTGTCGGCTGTGGCTCCACCCATCACGACTGTTCTCGAGGGAAAAAAATAAGGAAGAAGGAAGAACTGAGGTCACTGCTGCTCTGAACAAAATCGGGTGCTGTCAGCAAGGAAGGGGACATGGACGGCAAGGGGACATGGACAGGAAGGGGACATGGACAGGAAGGGGACGTGGACAGCGTGTCGGTCGTAACCAGCGTCTACCGTCCATGGGCGAGACCATCCTGCTGCCCTCGAGGCTGGAAGCGTGGTGTGGGCTCATTGACAGAGTCACCCCTGTAAAATGACTGCTTCTTGGACACTTCTGCAAACCACCCAGTTCCCCTAAGGTTAATGCAAAAAGAATTTCACTGTTCAGATGATTTAAAAGGTCTCTGTGGGAATTGCAGGATTTCTTTAAAAGGCCTCGGGAAAAAAAAAAAAAAAGGCACAACTAATTATGTGCCTTAAACATAACACACGGCAAACTGTGACCAGGGCACTCGGAGTACAGGACAGCCCGTGCTCTCGGGGTGTAACGCCCCGCCTTTCTCAGCAGAAGCTGGACTTCGGCGGCATCTCTAGAATCCCTCATCTTTCCCTCGGGATGGGGTGGGGATGGGACGTCTTGCTTCATTTGAGAAACGGTTATTTAAAAAGGAAGGTCCAAAACAGATACACAGAGAAAGAAGGCCAGAAAGGCTGAGGAGGTTTGCTGGGTCTTTTCCACATACGACTCAATTATAGTTGTGTCTTTCTGTGGTTCTTGCCTTTCTGGTCCCTCTGATGTTTTCATAGCGAAGGCTCAGTTGCTCCCCCTTACTCTGCCCTTCATCTGGGGTCTCTAAGGAAGGATAGTAACGGCGAACTCTACCGAGTACTGATTACACACCAAGATGACACTAAGTCATTTACATGCTCCATCCTATTGGGCTCCACAACTACCCTGAAGAATAAGAACTATCATCATCCCACCGGGCGGATGAGGGAACAAACAGGGGCTCAGAGAGGAAAAGTAACTGTCGCCTACCAGATGCCACGCTCCCTCGGGCTATTGTTCAAGCCTAAGTAAAATGAAGCTGTGTCGAAGGCCCGGGTGGCAGCCCACGTGTCGGGGCAGCCAGTCCCCGAGCCTCACACAGGTACCCACCGGAAGCTGAGCCCCGCTAGGCTCCCTGCCAGCTCTGACCCGCAGTGCCCGGGGGCATGGCCTGCTTCTGTCCTCTGCGCTTGGGAGGTGGCCACAGCGCAAGGGGGCTCAACTGAATGGACCAGCAGCTCAAGCCAGGCCTTGAGTGGCATCTGAGTGACAGTTCAACAGAAAATCTAGGAGACCGGTGACTGTCGCGGTCACCTTTGGGTGAACTTCTTTCTGTCTCTCAGCCCCGTTTCCGCTTCTGTAAAATGGTGGCCATCACGGGACTCTTGTGAATGCCAAATCGAGTGATTCACAGGAACAGCCTGGCCCTCAGTCAGCATCCGCTACTACCTGGGGGAGGGGAGGTCCTAGTAGCCCCGTTTCAAGTGTGAAGAAACCAAGGTGGCTTCCGCAGGTCCCACAGCTAGAATGTGGCAGAGCTGGCATGCGACCCCAGGCCTGAGCTAGCTCTCTTCGTGGGCCGTGACGCATCATTCAGCCGGAAGTGACCATGGAGTGTCCCCACTGGGGCCGGAGCAGCATCGAACGGAAGCAGCGTGTGCTGCCAGGGGAAGCTTCGTTCTCTCCTCTGAAGGCCCAAACCTCAAGGAATGAGGTCTGGGTGAGGCCGGCCCCTTGGCGAAGGTGGCTCTGTGCTCTCGGCGGCAAGCGCGTGAGGAGCCTCCACGCTGGGGGCTGCAGAGGGGATGGTCCTAAACTCACGTCCTCCGAGAGGACACCTGGCACTCTCGGAACATCTCCCGGAGGCCTCAGCAAGCACATCATAAAGCAAGGCAGCGTGGCCCAGACCAGGTGCTTCCAACTGCATCCAAGTTCAGAACCGGCAAGACACGCTGGGCCGGCCGCCAACTATTCCCGTTCAAGTCCGTGGAGCTTTGGCCTCTGAGGCCTCCACAGGAAAACGAGAGACATTTTCCCCAGGCCAGTGCAAACATGCTTCCCCCAACCTCTCCTGCCTTCTTCAAATAGCCCGAGAGGATTCTTTCCCCTTTGGGCACCAGAAAAGTACAGTGTGTTTGCACATAAATGCAAACAGTAGGTACGAGGGGGCCAGAATGGTTTGCTTGTGCCTTTTTCATCTGAGTATTAAAAGAGGTGACCAGGGCACTGCCTTCTGGGGTGGCTGCCAGTGTCCGCTGGGCAAGAGGCATGGGGGCCGGACGTGGCCGGTGGGGCTCGCTGGGGCTACGCACGCTGCCACTCCAGCAGAGAGACGGCATGTGCTCAGCTGGGCTTTGCGTGAGTTTTATAAACCCCCATCTATGTGCACAGAGCAGAGACCTCCACCACTGGGCCCGTCCGTCCGGGATGCTCGCCATCAGAGTGAGGTGCCCTCTACCTGGAAATCAGAAGCCAGACGTGTCAGTGAGGGGCCCACGGGGGCAGCCTGGTCCCACGAAGGGTGTAGAGGAAAAGCAATGGGCTGTGGCAGAAGGAGCTGCCTGGGCCCAAATC
Organism: Pteropus alecto; assembly: GCF_000325575.1. Taxonomy (NCBI): domain Eukaryota; kingdom Metazoa; phylum Chordata; class Mammalia; order Chiroptera; family Pteropodidae; genus Pteropus; species Pteropus alecto. The sequence continues at coordinate 18,154,779 of NW_006431919.1, read as the reverse complement.
ACAGCTTTTTAACCTTCCTCCTTGGTGGCCTCCACCATGTCCCCTGTCCTCACCTGGAGAACGTGACTCACGAAGCCCTTTCTACCGTCTCACAGGGTCGGTCGAACGAGGAGATGTGTGTGCAAAGGGCCCCGCACTCAGGAGGTGCCCGCTTCGTGTGTCTGCACGAAGGAGTGAATTGACTCCTCGGTACCCTGATGGAGAAAGAGGCTGAGCGAGGCGCTCAGCATGTTCGTGGTTAAAGACGGGGCCCGTTTAAAGCACTGGGGAGACGTGGGGAGACGCAGGAGACGTCCTCAGATTCCTGAGCTAGTGGAGGAAGCCGGGGGACGGGGGGGCATCAGCTTAGAGCCAACCCCAGGCCCTGCTATTTCAAACCTCCAACAGGTCCCACCGCACTGAGATTACGCTCCCCCAGCCTGGCTACACTTTACAGGTGCCCTGGGATAGACAGAATAAGAACAATGGCATGAAGCTGCGGGCACCAAGGCCATAGGCGGGTGGGGGCCCCTTCCCTACCTGAAACCTTTCAGGGATGTGAGTTAGCGGCAGAGGCAATCGCTAGGGGCGCTTAGCTTTTCAGATGCTCTCCGTGGCCAGCTGGGCGTGTGCCACACGGGGGGACCACGGAGCATTGGAGTCCTTAGGCCCTGATCTCACGCTTGGTCTTTAGGAGCCAAAAGAAAATTCGGCAGGCGGGGAGCTGGTGTGGGGGGTGTGTGGGGAAGCCCCGCGCTTGCCACCGGCTCCCTTTCCAGAGTGTGATTCTGTGTCAATGAGCGACTTCCTGTAGCAGGACAGGGAGGACTCCCCCCATATCCCGGGGTGCACACACCAAAGCCTGGGGGATCCGCACTTAGCACGCTGACTAGAGGAAGGAGAGCTCGAGGCTGGTCCCGGGAAGAGCCCATGTCCCCGACCTGTGAGCCAGCTGGGAGCAAGGTAAAGAGGGCACAGGCACTCCCCCCAGGGGCCTGCTTTGGTTGTCAGAGTCAGCGGGTCTGGACTGCGTGGGCTCTGTGGTGCGGTGGCTCAGAGATTGTCCCATAGGGCAGGCACCTCGTCCCACTCGCACAGGAGCTATAGGGGCGTCTGCCAGGCTGGAGAGAGGAGTCTGAGCGAGCTTACAATAGGATGAGCTCGGCACAACCCTCTGGACTGGAGTTCGATTTCGCTGGAAGCCTCTCCCCCCACGCCCCCATTGCCCGGGGGGTTCCCTGGGCTAGGGTGTCTGTGTCAGCACCGCCACCTGCTGCAGTCTCCTGGTCCCTGGGGTCAACAGCTGCTTGCAGGCCTCCCCCGTCCCTCCTGGGGTCCCCTCGCTGCAGCAACCCCGTGAATGGGCAGCTGGCCCGGCCTCTGAGCACTCCTGGTGGCGCCCCTCTCTTCCAGTAGCCTGGAGGCTCAGCCGCACCTGCCATCCTGCCACCCCTGCCGTCCCCAGCAGGCCGATGGCGCTCCGCCTGCCATCGTTGCTTACAGAGAAGGCTCCAGCCCTGACCCCAGCACAAACAGCCTCCCCACTTTGAAATCCCGAGTCTCTCCTAAAGCGTCTCCTATGGAACAGGATCTGCTCCCTCCCGGGCCCCACCCGCCATCTGCCAAGTTTCCAGTCATTTCGATAATGGAGCCTGCCTCTGCTCCCGCTCACACTTTATGCTGGACAAACTTCTTTTCTCTTAGCAGTTTTCTCTTCGAACTTTACGAAAACAACGCGCTCAGTGATACAGTAGTAATACGTAGAAGAAACAAACAAACTCACCTCTCCACCCGCCCTTTCCAGCTGACCTCCCAAAGCCTAAACCAGGTCAGGGTGTAACTTCCTCCTCTCCCGCTCATATAAATATAGGGGAATGCGTACACAGGTAGCCTTTTGGTTGAGGCTGTATTTTTTTGCAAACCTGGGATCCCAGCATACACACTTACCTGTGGCTTGACCTTCTCTCCTAAAAAGGCATCACAGCTTTCCTCATCGATCGATAAAACCAAATGCATTTTGGTACATAGATGCGGAATACCCCGTAGCTTCGATGTCTCACGATTCCTTTGTTCACGTTTCCCTCATTTAGGAGATGTCTGGCTCTTTGTGGGTATGAGCTGTTTCGATGGCACGTTGAGAGGCAAAAGCCTGATTGGAACAGCTCGAGAGGGAATGGGAAGAGAGAAGGTAGAGACAGGGAGTAGAAACCTCCTTTGAGTTTTGTCTGACAAGAGGAGCAGAGAAATGGGACACGAAGCTAAAGGTCAAGAGTAATTTGTTTTAAGATGGGAGGGAAACAATGTCTGCATACGGATGAGAAGTATTTTGACTGTTTTTATTTAACGTTATTTAGCTCACTGCCTCTGCTATTCCAGAATATATACCGAGCCCTTTCCCCTTACTTTATCAACTCTAGAGAACACCTCTTGACTCTAATATAAAAAATAAGCATATGCCTCAACTCCACTACTTCCCGGCTATCCCTGTCTGCCTTCCAAAGTGTGTGTATGTGTGTTTTAGCCACTGATTATATTTGCGACTTTAAACAGCCTACCTAAACCTCTGTTTCCTTGTTCCATCACTCTTCATACATATCTCCACCACTCTCCTCATACGCTGAGGGCATGAATAGTCTTCTCTCTTCCCAATCTTTTCTTTCCCTCTTCCCATTCAACTTCGATTAGCAATAATTGCTTACTGATTGAATCAAATTGACTGAAAATATAGCATTAACGTGTCTGCATAATATTATTCATGTTGGTCCAAGTACTGTGCTAAAATTAAATTACCTTCTCTAGAAGTCATTCATTCATTCATTCATTCATTCAACAACTATTTACTGAGTGCCTGCTACCTGCCACTAGAGATAGCATGATGAAGACAGACGAAATGCTTGCCCTGTGGAGCTGACATGACATCAAGGAGGCAGGTAAAAACATGTGAACAAATATCACAACCCCTGGTGGGGACAAGCACGACAGAAGAAACTACTGTGCAGTAGGAATTTAGACAGTAAAGGGGAGGGGTATTTTAGGCTGAGTAGTCATCATGCGCTTAGACCAAAAAGAGACTGGTGTGGAGTGAGGAACAAATCACCCAAGAGCTACTGATTTGAGCACCTTACACCACGACACGTGGAACAGCCACTTTCCAGAAGGAAAGTGCCACAAACATCGCAGTCGAGTGGGTTTTCTTTTCTCATTCACCTCTTTCTTATTTTCTTTGTGCTTCAGGTTTGAACCACGACATGGCATTTTACATGTTCCTGTGTGCCTCCAACTCAACTGTGACATCTCTTTATTTGCAAAGGTAAAATGCCAAGGGCGAAACACCAAACGATTTAAATGTCAAAAAGTTTGTTTGCCACTCGCTGAATCTGATGGATAAATATTTAAAGGGTCATGCTAATAAGATCTAATCTTTATCAAGTCTTTTTTATATTTTTTTTTTGCCATGGCCAAAAAAAATAAAAGGTCAAGGGGAACGCATCTCCCTTTCAATGTGCTCAGGAAATGGGACGATGCCTCCGATGGAAAGAAAAGTTCAGGAGGACCCATCCTTCCAAAGGAGTCTTCTTTATTACGATGACAAGTTTAATTTCGTTCTGGTTGTCTGTGATCACACCCTGGGTAAAGCAGCACACTACGGGAGAGCAGTGAGACCTTGATGAATCGAGACCACCCCCCCACCCACCCAGGAGTCCTCAGTATCAGAATCATGCAGCCCTGAGGTGCAACTGCTGGGTTCTGACGGGATGATGGGTCTGCAAATTACGATGGCGAGAAAGACTCCAGGTCTTCTGGTACATTTCGCACTTCCTAAGAACTCTGCACACTTTTTCTATGCATTCTTAGCCCATCTCCAAGGGAGATGAGATCAAATGAGGCACAGAATGCCACTGAGTCAATCTGGTATTCTATCTGCAAGATCCCCTTTCTGATGTAGTGCGTGACACGAAAAACGGACGTGTCAGGGGTCCTGGCTGAAGGAACCGGTATCTGAGCACTGACTATCATGTAATGAAGTGGACAGCAAGGCAGTAAAAGGGGAGAGGAGAATTTCTTTTACGCCAAGTTGACCGAATAGCCAGTGGCCTTAAGAGACAGAAGGAACCTTCAAATTCTCACTTCTACAATTCGACGATAGAAAAAGGTTTCAGGGAGTTCACCGTAACGACTTCTGAGATTTGG
>NW_006431919.1:18122765-18150581 GCF_000325575.1 Pteropus alecto | reverse complement strand
TTTGTGTTTAAATGTTTTTACAATGATACTGCATTCCTTTGGTTATTTAAAAACTTTATAAACTAGTTCAGCTTGTATTATGAAAGCGAGTTCTAAGAAATCTCTTTCTCGTGATAAAACTACATTAGAACATTCACTGGCCTGGAACTGTATCTCTCTCAGGGCCCCATACAATCCTTACACTTTAAAAATGTTTTTAAAATGGCAAAATAATTATAACAACTACCCAAAGCAAAAAAAAAAAAAAAAAAAAAAAAAAAAAAAAAAAGTAACCTGCTATAATCTCTTTTCTCACTTTTGAAGTATTTTGAGCACTGTAAACTTTAATTCTGACCATTGTGGACGTTGTGAATCAAAATAACCCCAGCATTGAATAGTAATCCAGACAATCCAAAAAAAAAGTCAAAACTACAGAAGTGGAGACTTCTGCTTCTGACTATAATGGATGAATGGGGACCAGATTTACCTTCATGCCTGAAACAACTATGAAACTGAACAAAATACATGAAATGGTTTTCAAGACATTGGATACCATGCAACAAAAGACAGTGACCCCCAGCAAGACTGAGAACAAATGAGGTGAGCCCTATGGTTGGTTGTTCCAGCTCACTACCTTGAGGGCACCTCTAGGCTATGGCACAGGGAGGGGACACCAAGCAGAGCCTGGAGGATGCTCTGTATTGGGGAGATAAAGCTAAGAGTGTGGGAAGACCAGGGCTGCTAGATTTTACAGGACACAATGTCAGAGAGGAGAAAGCCACGCAGAGAGGAGAAAACCCTAGAGATCTATGGAGGGTCCCTTGAATATTCAGCAGAACACTGACCAGTGTATGTCTGTGAAAAAAAAACTACATAAGGCTAGCGAAAGAATCACCCAAAAGAATGGGAGGGAAAAATGCCTGTTACTATCAACCAGACTGATTACAACACTGGAAAACCTCTTATTTCAAGGAGAACTTGGTACAGCACTAAGAAGGTCTTACCTAAATAGTGAAGAATAATGAGGCGTAGTCAAAATGCTGCTTGGGTCTAGTTTAAAAGAAACATAAAAGCAAGACCTGAAAAGATCAAACTGTGTCCAAGTAACTTAACCTCATCCCAAAATAAAGCTCAGAGATATTTATAGGAATACAAAAATATCCAGCAATGAAGAAAGTGAAGTTCACAATTTCTAATATCCAATCAAAAAGTACCAGGCATTCAAAGGAACAGGAAAACATGGCCCATAAGGAGTAGAGGAATCAATAAAAACAACCAGAAATGTTACAGGTGTTAGAATTAGCATGTAAGAACATGTCAACAGTTATTATAACTGTATTCCATATATTCGAAAGCTTAACACCAAACATGTTAAGTAGAAACATGGAAGATAAAGAAAAAGAGACACAAAGCAAATATCTAGAGATGAAAATTATGACATCTGAAATGAAAAAATACACTGAAGGTGTTAATGACAGATTAGACAGTGCAGATAAGATTAGTGAACTTGAAAACATAGCAATAGAAACTAAGTAAAGTAAAACACAAAGATAATAAAATATCTTAAAAAGTGAATGGGGCATTTTGAGTTAATGTGACAACTTAAAGCAACTTAATCAAGGTGGCATTTGAACTCCAAAGAAGATTGAGGACAGAAAAAATATATTTGAGTAAATAACTTTAAAACATTTTCCAAGTTTTATGAAAAACAAAACCCTACATATCTAAAAAGCTCTATAAACTCTAAGAACAAGAAATACAAAGAAAACTACTCCAAAATACATCATAACCCAATTGCTCAAAACCAGTGATAAGGAGAAAATGTTAAAAGCAGCCAGAAGAAAAATAAGATACATTGTGTACAGAGGAACAAAGATGAGCATGACAGCACATGTCTCGTCGGAAATCATACAAGCTAGAACAGAAGGGAGCAACACCTTCAAAGTACTGAGAAAAAATAACTGTCAATGTAAAATTCTATACCCAATGAAAATATCTTTCAAAAATCAAGAAGAAATAAAGACGTCATAGAAAAACTGAAAGAATTCATCACCAGAATATCTGCACCACAAGAAAAGTTAAGACTACTTTTTCAACTTTTTCAAACAGAAGGATAACAGATGGGAACATGGATCTATGCAGAGAAATAGAAAACACTGAAAATAGTAACTATGGGTAAATATGAGATTTTTTTCTTAATACTTAAATGTCTTTCAGTTGATCGTTTAAACAGAAACAGTAACATTATATTGGTGGGTTTATAATAGATGTACGAGTTAAATATATGACAACAGTAGCACAAGGACTGAAGAGGAGAAATAGAAATATACTCTTTGTAGGATGCAAGTAAAACAAGACTTAGAGGAAAAATTATAGTACCAAATGTCTAAGAAGAAAAGTCTCAAATCAATGACACCAGCTTCCATGTTAAGAAACCAGAAAATTTTAAAAAGCAAATGAAACTCCAAGTAAGCAGAAGAAAGAAAATCATAAAGATCAGTACCTAAATAAATGAACCAGAAAGCAGGAAAAACAATGGGCTAATATCGATGAAACCAACAGGTCTCTTTGATCTTGGAGAAGATAAAAATGATAATGAACATCTAACCAGACTCATCAGGGAAGACAGAAAATACAAATTAGCAATATTAGGAATGAGAGGGGTGGCATTAGTACAGATCCTACAGATATTAAAAAGTAACGAAAGACTATTTTGACAATGCCATACCAATACTTTCCACAAGTTAGAGGAAATGGACAAATTCATTGAAAGACACAAACTACTAAACCTCATTTAGAATAAACAGATACCCTGAATAGCCCTATACCTAATAAAGAAATTGAATTTGTAGTTTAAAACCTTCATACAAGCAATCTCCAGGCTCAAATGACTTCATTATTGAGTTCTACCGACATTTAAAGAAGAATTAATACCAATTTTATACAATTTCTTCCCAAATTGAGAATATTTCCCAACTTATTATATGAGGCCATCATTACCTTGATACCAAAACTAGATAAACGTGTTACAAAAGAAAAAGAAAAAGAGGCCAATCTCTCTTCTGTGTGTAGATTAAATAATCCTCAATAAAACATTAGCAAATTAAATCCAGGTAATTCGCCAAAAAAGAAAAAAAATCCACACGATCCTCTCAACAGATGCAGAAACGGCATTTGAAAAATCCAAACGATATTCTTTCCTGACAAAATCTCAGAAAACAAAGAATAGAAAAGATCTTCCTGAACTTGTTAATGGACATCTATGAAAATCCTACAGCTAATATAAAACTTGATGCAAAAGACTGAATGCATTCCTCTTAAGATCAGGAACGAACCAAGGATGTTCACTCTCATGATTTCTGTTCAGTTTTGTCCTAAGGGTTCTAACCAGTGCAATAAGGCAAGAAAAAGAGATTCAAGGCATCTGTATCAGAAAGGAAGAAGTTAATCTATCTTTATTTGCATATATGACCTTCTATCCAGAGAATCTGATGGGATCTACCCCCCAAAAAGTACTAGAACTTATAATTGAGTTTAGCAAAGGTGCCAGATACAAGATAAATATCCAAAAATGCACTATGTTTTGATATACTAGCAATGAACCGTCAGAAATTGAAAAATTTAGTTCGTGGGATAAAAAAAGAAATTGAAAAATTTTAAATATACTTACAATAGCATTAAAATGTTAAATATTTAGAGCTAAATCTTAAAAAAAGGTATGTGAGACCTTTATATTGAAAATTAAGTCACGAGTATGACAGATATAATATGTTCCTGAGCTAGAAGACTCAATATTGTTAAGGTGCCAATTTTTCCCTAAATTGTTTTATAGATTTGTTGCAATCCTAAGCAAAATCCAAGCAATCCTTCTCATAGATATGAATAAGCTGATTCTAAAATTAATATTTAAATGCAAACGATCTCGAATATCCAAAACCACTTTCAAAAAGAATAAATTTGGAGGACTAAAACTCCTTGATTTCAAGACTTATTATAAAGCTAAAGTCATCAAGACAGTGTGGTATTACCATAAAGACTGACCAATGGAACAGTGTCTAGAAAAGACCCACACATGCAACCGATTCTCAACAGGGGTGCAAAAGCGATTGAGTGTATAAGTCTTTGTGAGCTTGGGTTAGGCACAGACTTCTTAGATACGTAACGAGAGCATGATCCATAAATGAAAAAACTGGTAAGTTGGTAATTTTCATTTGAAACTTTGGCTCTTCAAAAGACAGTTAAGAGAAGGAAAAGACAAGCCACGTACTGGGGAAGAATCACTGCAGATCATACATCTAATAAAAGACTTGTATCCAGAATATATAAAGAATGCTCAAAATTTAACAATAAGAAGACAAAAACTCAATAAACAAACAGCCTGATTTTTAAAAGATTTGAATAGACACTTATCAAAGAAGATATACAGATGACTAATCATAATGTAAAAAGATGCCCAACATCGAATCGTCAGGGAAATACAAATTAAAACCACAAGGAGATACCACTGCTCACAGGTTAGAGTGGCCAAAATATAAAAGACTGAAAATGCCAAGTGTGTCAGGGACACAGAGCAACTGGAACAGTTCACAGGGCTGGAGGGAATGGTACAACTTCTGGGAACGACAGTTTGGCGGTTCTTAAAAAGTTCAACATACACCCGACGCATAACTCTGCCAGTCTGCTCTCAGGTAGTACCCAAGAGAAATGAAAGCTTCCTCCCAAACAGGGACTTGTACATGAATGTTTAGAGCAGCTTTATTTGTAATATCCTGGACCTGGAAACAACCCAAACATCCATCAATAAGGGACTGAATAAACAATGGCAGTATATCCATAGAAAGGAATCGTACTCGGTCATAAAACGGAATGCACCACTGCTACATGCGACGCATGAATTATTCTCAAAATGATTATGCTACGGGAAAGAAACCATATCAAATAGGGTACATTCTGTAGGAGTCCATTTATAGAAAACTCTAGAAAATGCAAACCATTCTATGGTGACAGAAAGCAGATTCGTGGTTGGTTACCTGGGGGTGGGGGCACAGGTGTGGAGTGGTAGGATATAAAAGGTATGAGGAAACTTTTAGTGGTAATATGTTCATTATCTTAATTGTAGTGAGAGTGTCACGGGTTATACATGTGCCAAAGCTTATCAAATATACACTTTAAACATGCATGGTTTATTGTAAGTCGATTATACCTCAAAAAAACCCTTAAAATATGCAAGTTTTTCTTGCACATTTTTTCATTAATTCTCGAAAGCATTTTAGCTTTTTCAGTGCAACTCTACACCATCACTTACACAAACACAGCTTCAGCTTCATGGAATATCTACTGATCTACTGCATGCATGATTGACACATGTACACAGAATACCCTCATTCGCAACTCATTTGATTTTGAGACATATTATGATAGTAATTCTCAGTTCTGACTAGGCGTATCCCTTAATGCCAGAACATTTGAAGACTTCACTCAACATAATCGTTAATGTGTTATTATGCCTTCGTTAAGAAAATACATGATGATAACAAGCTTCTAGGACCTTAAGAAACACTTAGGTGAAAATGTATTGTTTTAATTTCAAATCAGTCATATAGATTTGTAAAACATAGCACATGTATTTTTTCTGAATCTTTCCTCTCGCCCTGATCCTCCTCTCTGTTTAGGCACGAGGACTACCAACCTTCTTCGTACCAGGCAGCACTGACCTAGCAAGGGAGAAATTAATTCTTAGATATGTTTCAAAGGGAATTCAAAGCCGTCAAAGAAAGGGGGCGGCAAAAAAGATTCCGACATGAATAGCGAATTTAGAAAAATGTTCAATGACAGAAAAGCATAGCGGAGTAAGGCATCCAGGTCCAGAAGAAAAGCAGCATGTCTGGTGGAGCAAAAAGACTCAGAAAGAGGGGCGAGAGTTTAGATGAGGCCAGGTGTCCAAGAAGAGGTCCTCCCTGCTGCCCGCCACCCGGCGGAGTCCACAGACAGGGCAGAGAAAAGTGTGTTGCCTGATGGGTTTGATGAACTGAGCACACAGGGCACCTGTGTTCTCTTCCCTGGGCAAGAGCTCTGAGCTGGCAAGACCCCAGGGCTAAAGAGGTGTCTGAGATGTATAGATCTAGATAGAAGAGTTCGAGATCATGTCACAAAGTTTCCCACATCCCAGAGGGGTGTTAGAGTGTTGTCCAGTTCCGAGGCCCCCAAGAAAGGCATAGAAGTATCCCAGATCGCTGACAGGAAGGAAGAGGCAAACCAGGAGGCCGCAAGATGACAACGTGGACTGACACCCAACAAACAGGCAGAAATCAGGTTGTCTCATGGTGCATGCCAGCAGAGAGCTCTTCCCCTCCTGAGCCTAAGGTACAACCTAAGCGCCTCCAAACAGACGCAACCCTAGGAGAAATGACTCTGATTAACTTTCCGATGCTCATAAAATGAGGAATTTTTAAAAGAAATGAAGCCACCACAGGGACACAGTTATATGTCTTTCACAACGTATTTTGTGGATTGAGAGATACAAAAACGCTACTCTTAAGTGCCGCCGTGTTGTTTAGAAGTAATGGTATGCTCTCGTGGGAATTCCAAATCCTTATAATACGCCACGTCTATCCCGGAGGTTGGGAAGAGCTGCGTCCTACATTGGGTGCGGAGACTTCACAGCGGTTGCTGAATATATAACAAAGCTGTGGAGGGATAGATCCGAAGATCAACAGAAGAGACTCGTGAGTCCAGAAACAGACCCACACAGATATAGTCGATTGGTTTCTGACAAAGAAGCAAGGCGATCAGAATCCTCTTTTAAACAAATGATACTGAGACAATTGGACATTCATGTGCAAAAAAAAAAAAAAAGACTTTTGACCCCTATCTCACATCTGTGTAAAAATTAACTCAAAACAGATTATAGACTAAAACTATAAAACTCCTAGAAGACATTATAGGAAAGACTCTCTGGGATCTCGGACTGGGAAAAGCGTTCTTAAGTACAACATCTGAAGCACAATCTGTACAGAAAAGAAAAGGGGGTGTATCGAACCTCATCGAATTTTAAAACTTTTGCTTCTTGAAGCATTCAGTTAGGAGGATGAGAAGACCAGCCACGTGCTGGAAGAAAATATTTGACATAGGACTCATGTCCACGACGTGTGAAGAAGTCTCCAAACTCAATAATAAGGAACAAACAATAAAACCAAGGGCCAGAGATTGGAACAGACGCTTCACCAAGAAGACATATGGGTGGCAAACGATCGTATCGAGAGATGGCCAAAATCATCAGCTATTAAGGAAAAACAGGATAAAATCTTTCTTTTCAAAAGAATAAAACACTAGGATACACCACACAATTGTATAGATAAAATTTTTTTGATGGACAACATCAAGTCCTGGGAGGATACAGAACTCTCAAGCCCTGCTGGTCGGAGTGCAAAACTATACACACATTTTGGAAAATAACTTGTTGGGTTTTGATAAAGTTAAACACTCATCATATGACCTAGAAATCCCATTCTTAGGTGGAAACTTATGTTCACACAAAAACTCATAGGTGGATGTTTCTAGGAGTTTTAATTATAATCACTAGAAGCTAGAAACAACTCGTGATGGTTAATTTTATGTGTTAACTCGGCTGGGCCATGGTGCCAAAATATTTGACAAAATGTTATTCTGGATGTTTCTGTGAGGGTGTTTTTGGAGGAGATTAACATCCAAATCGGTGGACTGTGAATAAAGCAGATTGTTCTCCATACTGTGGATGGGCCTCATCCAATCAATTGAAGGTCTGAAGAAAACAAAAGACTGACCTTCCCCAAGCAAGAGAAAATTCTGCCAGCAGATAGTCTTCAACTTGAACTGTAACATGGGCTCTTCCCTGAGTCTCCAGCCTGCTGGCCCACTCTGCGAATTTTGGATTTGCCAGCCTCCGTAACTGCATGAGCCAATTGTTTAAAACAAGTCTTTCTGTCTAATATACACACATCCTGTTGGTTCCATTCCTCTGGAGAATTCTAATAGATAACCCAGAAGTGTTTCAACTGATGAATGGATAAACAAACTGGTATGTCCAATAACGGGCTACCTACCACTCAACAATAAAAAAAGCAAAGACTCTTGCTATACATAACACCATAGATGAATCTCAAACGCACTGTGCTCCGTGAAAGAAGCCGGACTCAAAGATCGCACGCTGTATAATTCCATTTATGTAACATTCTCGTAAAGACAAAAACTATGGAGATGGCAAACAGGTGAGTGGATGCCAGGAGGGGGAGGGGCTAATGCTGAAAGGATCACAACAGAGTTCCTTAGGAGTGACGGACCTGTTCTCCGTCTTGACCGTGGTGACAGGTATCTGTGTGTTTGTCAAAACTAACAGAACACCGAAAACATGAATTTTACTGTATATTAAAAAAAAAGTTTTAATTTTTAAATAAAATGAAATAAAATGGAGAATCTTGGACTGGTGGGGATTCAGATCAGCAACAACTCTCCTCCACACGGTCACTCAGGGGCGCAGGAGGGTGGCAGGTCTGTGAAAAGTCAGAAGTGTCAGACGCCCAACCTAGATGTTGTACTCATGACTTCCGCTCACATCTCTTGGTTAGAATTCAGTCTTATGAGCATATACAAAGAGAAGAGGGAATGTAGTCTACATGTCAGGCGGAAGGGAAAAATGGATTTTTCCAGATAGACAGAGGATTCTGCCCACCTGGGTTTTCTAATTAGACTTGCCAAAGACCAGTTACTTCTCATCTCTCCCACTGGTATGTTCACTAATCCTTCCTTCCGTGGCTCGACTGTGTGCATCCAGCTACGTCTCCAACCTGGCATCTCACAGTTCCCGAATTCTGGCTTCTAAGTACAAGTCCTTCTTTTCAACAAGGAGGTAGTTTGAGAAATGACCGAGTGTGCTCTTGACAGTAAACCCCATGTTCTTCTGCAATTCACTCATCTGGTGATAATCCACTTAGATTTTATTATCCTCCAGTCGTGGAGAGCAAGGACCTGCCTGCTCTACTCCCAGTGCCTAGAGCGGCACGTCTGGTACGTTGTAGGCAATAAATATTTGTCGAGTGAATGTACGAATTTTCCTTTAGTCTTAGAATCTCAGGAAGTTCATAGCTGATGTTGGAAAAATCTTCCCCGACTCATTATACACGATTCTGCCTCCCTGACCACAAGCCACACCTCTCCCTAAGGCTCACTCACTCGCTTGGCTCCCATTCCTTTTCTGCCCATGACAAACTTTGAAGAAACCATATGCATCATAAGTCTTTTTCTTCTTCTTCTTCTTTTTTTTTTTTTTTTTGGTATTGCTGATCTATGCAGGAACTGGAGCAAAGACCACTTCAGAGTCTGCCCGCCCCTCGCTTCCCAATTTTTGTCATCACTGGCTGAGATACATATTGTCATGGAGCAAGCCCTGAACTGGGCAAGAAGATGTGTCTGAGTTCCAGCTAAGCCACTTGACAGCTGTGTGGTTTCTGCAAGCCACCCCAAGGGTCTGAGCTTCAGCTTCCCCTCCGGTAAGCAGGTGACCACATCGACCCCGCCAACTTCACAGGATTGTTGTCAAGATGAGTTTCATTCATGCATTCAACAAACATTTATCGGTGACCTACTATATACCAGACACCGATCCAGGTTCTGGAGATATGTCAGTGAATAAAACAAATTTCCTGTGTCTCAGTTTATGGTGTAAATAAGTCAACAAATACATACGTAATAGAGCAGGCGGTGGTGAGCGCTATGGAGAAAAATGGCACCGGGGAAAAGCGATGAGGGCCGTGGAGGAAAGGAGCTTTGACAGCTTATGTAGGAGGGTCCAGAAGGGACAATGGAACAGAGGCCTGAAGGAAGTGAGGGAGGGAGCCAGGGACCAGGAGGCACAGCGTGTGCACTGCTTTGCGTTACAAAGCAACAGCAGTCGATTCATTCTGTTGCTCACATTGTTTCAGGTTTGCCCGCCAGCGGCTCTTGCATTTCCTCAGCAACATTTTGATTTGGATACTATCATCCCCATGACAAAGATGAGTCAAAGGCAGTTCGTCCGAGTGGCGAGACAAACCCAAGACAGGACAGCCCTCTCTGACTTCTGTGCCACGCGTAGCCCTCCGCCAGCCCTCTGGTGCTGTCACGGCTAAGGTCACCAGGCAGCAACTCCAAGAAAGTCAAAGAGGTCGCCTCTGGTTGTAGGACGTCCTTGTGGTTGTGGCCTCCCCATATCCTGAAAGCTCATAGCCGAGGGGAGAGTAATTACATATCTCCAGGCAGAAACAAAAAAAAAAACCATCTGAACAGCACTGGGTAGTAATGAAGTGGTTCCAAGCCTCCATAAATAGCCCTACCCTAGTCATCAAGCATCTCAGGAGCAAATTAAAGCGGTCTCCACGCTGGACATGAACTCGCTGCCCTGCCCCACCCCCCGTGCTCCACGGGACTTCGGCGGGAGTGTCATCCAGGACAGAGGACGGACGTGTGCACACAGGAGGGAGTGCACAGGGCGTCCCGAGAGACACGGCTGCTCTAGAACCTCACGCACACCCTCTTACAATGAGCGTGTGTCCCGGAACCTCACAGTCTTCACACTGGCCAAAGACCCCAAGAAGCAAGTGTCCTGATCACGGGCCGTGGTGCAAGTCCGTCTCTTCTCGCTCCGCAGGGAACAATCTTGAGAAAGAAACTGACTCTGGATGGAAAGCATTTAAAAATACCACCCCAAAGAAGGCTCCATTTGAAGAAACATTCAGGCAGGGTCGAATTCGTCAGTGGGTGAGACACGTGCCTCCCCCTTCGGAGATAAAAGCTCAGTCTTGACCTGAGTGACATGCTCAGGCTGTCGGTCATTCGAACACAAGGTGTATTTCAATACGCAGGTCCCTGTTTACAAGGGACGGAATCTGTATGGACCAGTGTTAAAGATTTTCTTAACACAGCAAATTCTCTTAATTTTTTTAAGTCCCACATTTCTCTTTGCAAGTTTTTTTCTAAACGAAGCTTTATTATAAGATGTTTCAAATATATAGGCAGCTCCCCAGAATATTAAGATACCTTGTAACCTCTAACCAAATTTATCATTGCAACGTTCTGCCCTATTTGCCACAGATTTTTTTCTTTTTAAAGGAAGAGAAGGTCCTCACCTATCCAGCCAATCCTTGGTCCCACTGGAAGAAACCGGGATGGTAAAGTCACATGACACGAATGTGATTAATCATGCAGAAGACACCACTTTTCCTCAGAAAGGAGGCGTGGGTGTGGCAGGCCCCCAGTGGCTCAGCTTCTATACTGGTTTCCTGTGGCTGCCATACAAATGATCACAACTTGGGTGGCTTAACAACAATATTGATTCTTTGACAGTTAGGAGGCCGGAGTCTGAAATGAAGGGGTCAGCAGGGCTGAGCACCCTCCATAGGCACCTGCCGGGGGGGCGGGGGCCGGGGGTGGTTCCATCCTCACCTCTTCCCACTTCCGGCAGCCCCGGGCTGTCGCTTGGCTTGTGGCTGCTTCACGTCCATCTCCGCCTCTGTCTTCACAGGACCTTCTCCTCCCCACGTATGTCTTGGGTCCTCTCCTCTTGTTAAGAAAACACTAGTCCTTGAATTCAGGGTCCACCCTGAATCCGGGGTGATTTTATGTCAAGATCCTTCACTAGTTATATCTACGAAGACCCTATTTCCAGATAAAGCCACATTCTGGGTTTCCGGGTAGAGGTGCATTTGGGGGGTGCACTGTGTAAACCATTGCAGCTTCCCTTCGGTAAAGTGTGGTGTCACACACACGCACGACATGCAAACGCAGCCCCCCAAGGGTGCCACGGGCTCTGAGAAAGCAGAGTTCATGCCTCTGTCACTTCTTCTGGATCTGCCCCGACATGGTGCCAGGTACAAATTCAATGCCTACTGATTGACCCAGAACAGACTAGAAAAAAAAATTCTGAAAATCAATTGACCTGTCATTTTATCACGGTCTCTACCCCGTGTATGTTGCTATGCCCACCTCTGGCATCCTGTATTCACCATGGCAGCTGACAGCAAGTTTCTGGGCCATGCACAGCACCCAGCACCACCACAGGGATGTGGGTTTGCGACTCAAGCCCCACTTTCCGGACAGCAGGCTGCCAACCTCCACCCCCATCCCGGACTCAACCTGGTGCGACTCTGCAGACCTAACTGGGCCTCCTACCGTTTCCCTGCCCCGTGAGCCGACTGAGCTCCAGATCCACACCGAGATGCCACACCTGTCCGTCGCCCGGGGAGACAGGTGAGCCCTGTTCCAGTCCACCCTTGTTCACCAAACACCCTCCGGTGGGGGAACAAAGCAGACCCCAGCCCTCGGGTCGGGTTCTCAGTGACACAGAAAACGTGTGGATTTGGTTCGAGGTTGAGCAAATTGGGTCACAGTTTAAGTCCCCGCTCCAGACACAAAGGATGTCCCTGGAACGCCACTTCCAGGCAAGACCTGACAGCCAAAAGGGCCGAGTGTCCAGACAGAGGCCGCCTGCTCAGCAGACACCCAGGGACTTCCCTGAGGCTCAAACT
The DNA here is from genome assembly GCF_000325575.1 of Pteropus alecto. Classification (NCBI taxonomy): domain Eukaryota; kingdom Metazoa; phylum Chordata; class Mammalia; order Chiroptera; family Pteropodidae; genus Pteropus; species Pteropus alecto. The sequence goes on along the minus strand of NW_006431919.1, from coordinate 18,138,066 downwards.
CAGACCTCTGGGGCTTAAGGGATGGCACTTGGCAGCACGTGTGCCCCAGCTCCCCTGGGGCTAGCCTCGAGGCCACTCCACCGTCCAGGGACGAGCAGAATGTCATTGCCCCAGGGGCCAGGCAGCAGAGCCCACCCTCAGCCCAAGGGACTGGAACAGAAGTGGGGACACTGCACGTCTGCCACAGGGGGCCCCCACGGAGGACCCAAAGAACTAGGTCAATGTCGGCTGAGTGCCAGACAACACAGGGGAGGTGCAGGGGGAACCGGCCGGAGGCATTCAGGTTCAAACCGTTTTCAGCCTGGTGCTCTCCTGGGCGGATGGCGGGAGAGCACACGAAGGAATACTCCATGGCTGCCTTTGGCCGTCGTCATGGATTCAGAGCAGTCTCTGGGGACAGAGCAGCTCTTTGCCTCAGCAGCCAGGAAGCGAGGCAGAGCCAAGGGCAGGGCCACAGGAGTGCTCGACCCCGCAGTGACTGCAGGGGAGTGAACGGCAGGGGTGCTGGGGACACCTGGCCGGCCAGCAGTGAATCATCGATGAGAAATGTTGAAAGAGAGAGACATATTTCCACTCCGCTCTCCCTCCCACGCTGACCCACACGTCCAATGGGTCCTCGGATGCAGAGAACTAGTCAGCTGGGCTGACTGGATCGTCCTAAACGCTGGCAACCCAAGGGCTGGGACCAAAAGGCACGTCCCTGGGGGACTGCCCCAATTCTGCAATGTAGAGAGAGACCCACCTCTGGCCACCACAGAGGACGCTAAGCAGCACCACCAAGGGAAGTAAAAGTAAACCCCCGAGAGAAGTTCTATCTAAATACCTCTATTTCTCAGAATTAGTTTTCCTCTCTTTACCCTTTAAATAATCAGCCAAAGGGCAATCTTATCAAAGGCAGCTCGGGTGTTCCCTGACTTCAGCTCGAAGTCATTTTTACTTCGGCTTGACTAGGCGGGGAGCAAAGGCTGCCAGAGACACGATCCAGAAATACTTCTCCCCGTGCGGGGGCCCCCGGCAGCTACACATGCGACCCCAGCTGGGCGTGCTTCGTGCTAAGCGATGCTCTCTACGTGCTGGATTCAATTACAGGTTCTCGTATACTTACATCTTCATTAGTTCTACACTGCTGAGTAGATGGAATGTGCTGTCAGCTTAAAAAAAAAAAATGTGTTTTTTTTTTTCAAGGATTCGACACTGTCCAGTCCTATTTAAAAAAAAAGAAAGAAAGAAAGAAAGAAGAGAGGGGGGAAAATGTCTTGGCTCAAGCATAGATTGATAGATTCCATGGTCATGGAATCAATTCACGAGTCCCCAGCTCTGGTTATATAAAAGTAATTACTCCAACCGATTGGGTCCACGTCCAATATCGGGTCCGTAGCCAATATGCAGATGTTAAATTGGGAGGAAAAAAAATATAAATGAAGAAAGAACTATCGGAGAACATTTGAACGATACATACACGTATGGATACCCCTAAAACTACCTTCAGCTGTGAGGAAGATCTTGAAAGAATCAAGGGAAGCAGAGCCAGCAGCGGGCGGAGCCCTGAAGACCCCAGCGTCCCGAGACGGGGGAGTGGGCAGTCTGGACATGCGAGATCGCGAGGAGCAGAGTCCATGGCCGCGACAGGGGCCCACTCCACAGCTAGCGACCTCCAGCGTGCCAGGGCCCCTCGCTGCTCAGTGGCAGAGCCCGCCCCAAAGCCCCGGTGAAGCCTTTGCCTGGCTCCCCGTCCATGGGGTTCCATATCCTATGTATGGATAGGGACCCCAGTTCCCACTCTGTCCCCCAAGTGGGTTCCGCGGGGCTGAAAGGAATCGGCACGAGAGGACACAGCGTGGGGTCAGCTGGGACATCCCCATACAGCTCCAGAAATCACCAGGGGAGGAAAGGCATCCAGGGAGAGACCTGCAGACGCGAAGGGACCTTCGTGGGCAAACAGGGGGACAGTCACAGCTGGAAACTCAGGAAGGGAGCACAAGGCAGGCCTTCCCAGCGATGCAGAGACGCGGGACCGATTTCATGGATCTAAACCTGAGACGTGACATGGATCGCTGTTATATTTCACGCTTGGCTGGGGCCCAAGAGCTTTCAGAGCTTGCTTTCTGTCACCTACAGAATCGCCTTTCTATCCTGGCTTTGTGTCATCTGCAGATGTGATGGGCCTACCTTACATATCTTACTGGAGGCTGGATAAATGCTGGATAAAGAAGGCCCTCGCTGACCCAGGGACCTCCACGCAGATGGCCCCGACCCATCACCAAGAAGGGCTGTTCATCCAGGGCTGCATTCACCTGCTGGCTCTACCTTGCATCACACAGCTCCCCACCTTACCTGTAAGGGTAACATCCAATCTGAGGGGCAGAAAGGAAGTCACGACTAGGCACTCGGGCTGCTGGTGGTGTCTCCTCTTTGTCTGGGTTCACAAAGCATCAGGAAACATGGTGTGCTAAGGTGACCTGGGGGACAAACGGAGCGTGTGTGCGACCCGGGGGTCAAACGGAGCGTGTGTGCGTTCTATGGACCCTGGCCCAGGCCACTACTGCAAACTCCACACCCCAAGTGGAGAAAGGCCTGGCTTCTCCTCTGTGTCATCTCTGGCCAACCTCTGTGGATTCTCGGCCTGGCAGGGCAAGCCCATTTTTAAAATTCTGGCAACGGGCTGGGGTCTGTCACATGCTGCCTTTGATTGTGGGGTCTTGATGTAAGCTCCAACTACATCATTTTCATTGGGTTCAGTCCGTGCCCTTGGATTTAGTTCATCAAAGTTAGTCTTCCAGAAAGAGTTTGAGCATCCTCAGGGGGCATGTCCCTGATACATGATCCATAAGGGGTGGCAGATGAAGCAGAAACACGCCCCTTCCTCCTTCAAGGCGTTCTGCCCAAGAACAGGAAACATTTTTAAATATGAGGATGAAAAAAAACATTAAACGTTTGAAATAAATAACTGGCAGTCTAGTTAACTCACAATCAGAGTGTATTTAGTCACTTGAGAAAAGACACCCTTGCTTTGGGGTGTTCTGGGGGGGTGAAAGCTTTTAAATTCACAACAGCTGGACTCGGCAGACCCCATCGGTGTTCCCGAGGCCCAGCCTGAGGCGGACCTGGGGGGTGACAGCCACACTTCTCTCCAGGGTGGCACAGGGCTTTCTGTTCGCCCCGTGGGGTGGTGGAGCTGCCTGCTACGTGTTCCCATGTTACAAACCCACAGCAGTTATGATTAGAAGGGGTCTTGCTGCCAATTTGAGAACGTATACGTCGGCAGGACTAGAGAATGAATTTCAGCTCCTCGTCCAGCTGGCTGAGGGACAGCTGCTCACTTGGAATATAAATGGGAGGTACGGGCTGAGAAATCAGAGGAGGAATATCTGCCATCGGTCTTTCTGGGGAGGGTAAAAGAACAGTCCAAAGGCGTAACCTCTCAGAGTTCTGGCCTCAGTTTCCTTCTCTGGAAAATGCTAGAGGCCTTGGGCAGTTGTGAGGGTTTACTAGGGAGCAAGGGAGGAGAGAAAAAGGAGAGGAAAAAAAGAAAGGAAGGGAGAGAAAGAAACGGAAGATGAAGCCTCTTAACCCGCAATCCGTATCACCCAAGGCCAAACCGACCCGGGGGAAAAGCAGAGTTAAGTTCGTTCCTTCGAGCGATGTTTACGGTGACGGATACTGTTCCAAGTGCCCAGGTTACATCAGCGCGTAAAGCAGGTGAAAAGCGGCCCTCATGGAGAGAAGTGAGTGACACGGGCCTGATCAAACTGTGCCTGAAGACTTCCCATCCTTAGACATCTGAGTTACCTGAGCCAATAACTCCTCGTAGCATTTAAGCCGGTTAGAGTTGGCTTTTTTGTTACGTGCAAAGTAAAGTATCCTAACTGCTACCACCGTCCCCTGGATGTGGTGGCACCTGACCAAACCCCGGGTCTGGTCACACTTCTGTCGCATTCAGATTGAGGAGGAACACACGAAAGACAAAATGTTCACATCTCTGTCTGAAAAGCAGGCCACCTCTGGGTGGCACACAGCTCTTATAAATAGCCAGGAAGCAGATTCAGGCTGGAAAAGGAATTTTAACAATTTCAAAAAAATAAAAAATAAAAAAAAAAAGATAAAAGGAAACGAAGAAAGGGAAGAATTCCACAGGAAATTGAAGGGGAATTTGGGAGATAGACTGTAGAAAGCTTCACTGGACCATGGCCAGAACAACTGGCCAGCAGAAGCCTCCCCGCATTAATAGCGCCAGGGCAGCCCGAATGATCGAGAATATTAGGACCTTCCCAGACTCTCTCTGGGAGATGCCGAATGGATGGTGTTTCTGGGTACGGCTTATACGCGTCGGAGAAGCATTTTTCTTCTTTTTGTGTCCTGAAGCTCACTTGGGAAAGAGAATGCTTTGAATTTGAAGGATCTCCAAACACTTTTTTTTTTTTAAACTCAAGCAGTGTCTTTGTTCTCTACTTTGTGGGGTTCATGAAATAAACCCCAGCTGTCTTCATATCTCACAAAATAAGCGCTCCCATCTGAGGAGCAGGGCTCCCGATGATGATAGAAATGTTCTCAGAGAGCTCTGTGAAAGCAACTCACAGGCTCCTGCCCCGCCAGGAAGAAATCCCGCAGCTAACCACCGCCTTTTCATAAACCCTTTCAACTTTACAAGTTGCCGTGGACATTCTGCTTTTTCTGTCTCACCAGCATGGACTCCTCCATGTTCTGTGAACAGCACCCCACTTTCCTGGGGGAGCTAACCTTCCTCCGCTTCCAGGCCTGGTGCTTCAGCCAGGTGTGACCCCATGCCTTGGCAGCAGGGAGGGACGTGAGACCCAGACCCAGCCAATCAGAGCGCCACACTCTCCCGGCCACATGGTGATAGGTTTACGGACGGTCACGTGGTCCGAACCAAGCCAATGGGAATCGGTCCAACAACTTGAGTCAAAATTATTAAGAAAGACACTGTCCCTTTGCAGTGAAGCTGCTTAGCTGATAGATGCAAGTCTGTTTTTACCACGGTGCTAATGAGAGACGGAGAAATAGAGTGTCGATGACACATTGGGACCTCTAGACCCAGCTACGCCCCAGGGCAGACTCTATCTATGGATTCTTGAAGATATTCGAGCCAAAATCTTTCCCCTTTCTGCTGGAACCGGTTTAGGTTATGTTTCTATCCTTATGTTTCTATCCTGGCTCATTCGTAAGTAAAAGCTGCCTGGGTACTCCATACCTAGCTCACCCCTGCACATAGCACACTCAGATCACAGTGGCTTAGAACTAGCTCCAGCCCCACCAACCAGCCCTTGGCGACTTCCAAATGTGTCTTCTCTTTACAAGGACCCCGTTCACAGTCGGCCCTCCCCATTCCCTCCACTCGTGGCAAACTCAAAGCAGTGTGTGCAGACCCCACTCGCCACCCCTGATCCCATGGACCTTTAAACCGGATGCGACTGCTGTGGCCCGAGATCTTTTTTTAGAGAAACTCAAACTCCAATTGCTCCACACAGTGTTCCAGTGGTGGCCGACGGCGCGCTAGCCCGAGTCCCAGTCAACGTGAATCTACCTTGGGCTTTGGACTCATGTTCCACATGGCTCCAGAGGAGTCTGGAGGCTCACAGGAAAAGATGGGCTGCGGCACCACAGAAGGCAAACCAACAGGACAGGACTTTGGCCATGGGTGTCTCTGAATTCTTTCCAGAGAGCTGGTGAAACCCCGCTAAGCCTCGAGTCCTGCTGTCAGCACTGAGTGCTTTCTACAAAATCTCCTGAGCACATCTCGCGGTTCTCTTCGGGAAGGGCCGTTGAAGACCCCATTAGCCAGCTACACGTGGCCCTCGAGTGGGCTTCGCGTGTACACCGACCACTAGCCAGAGCCTTCCAGAGAGAGCTGTGAGCCAGGGTTCTGCCGGAGCTCAAAGGGCATGCACAGCCTCCTGCTCTGAGAAGGCTTGTGGTGGGCTGAGTAGCGGCCCCCGAACATGTCACCGTCCCAATTCCTAGAACCTGTGAATGTGACCTTACGTGGGAAAAAGAGGCTCTGCAGGTGTGATGCAGTTGCGGATCTTGAGATGGGACACCACCTGCATTGTCCAGGTGGGCTCTGTGTAATCATAGTGTCCTTATAACAGGGGTGCGGGGGAGGGGGGAGTCAGCGGAGAAGGCCACTCGATGACAGAAGCAAAGGTTGTAACTGGAGGGGACGTGACATCTCCCACTGACCCCTCCCTGACAGAAGCACTGTAAAGACAGAGTCCGGCCCACACCTCACAGAAGAGGCACAGCAAAGATGGGTTGACCGAATGAATGAAGGAAAACCATGTGTATTAGTTTCCTGTGGCCACTGTAACGAATTACCACAAACGTAGTGGCTTAAAAAATCAGAGATTTATTCTCTTAACAGTTCCAGAGGCCAACGATTCGAAAACAGTATCACCGACTAAAGTCAAGATGTCAGCAGGACTGGATCCCTTGTGAGCATCAAACACAGAAACTAGAAAACGTGCTTATTACGGAAATCGATGACAATTACCAAAACTTCGATCAAAACCCACCGAGAAGTAATCTGTTCTCAACAGGGAGCTCTCTCTGGGAGAAGCCAAGCTAATCTCTTCGTGCCTTTTCTGTCCTTTGTGCTCATGCTGTAGTGACAGGAATTCGAGTGCTCCCCATTCAAGGGAATGTGCTCACGTGTCCCTTCCCTCTGCAGGACCCCTGGCTGAGTCTTAGCAAACTCTCACGGTGCATTCGTGCGTGGGAGCCAGGTAGGAGAGTGGCTTCTCCTGGACGTGACCCAGGTGGCTGTAGCCAGTCCTTGTTGGCTTTTATCCAATCTAGAAAGCAGCCAAGTGTCCAGGGCTCCTCTCCATGCCTACAGTCTTGCCTTATGACCAACAGAACAGAATGTTCCCTGTCCCCACAGAGCAAACAAGGCCAGAAAAAAAAAAATGGTAGCCCCAGGGCGAGGCTGTTAGCATGCCAACAGGCTATGCCCTCTGTCAGGAGATTCTCGTGCGCAAAAACTCCAACGCTAAACTTGAAGATACAACTTCTCTTTCTCCCTAAATTAACATCAACACAGGACGAAAGACCCTGCCTCGAAGCTCTACCACCATCGGCGGCATGTGGGCTGTTTGCTGATTACTTACAGTGTAGAATCTGCATTCGGTATCTCATTTCGTCCTTTCAAAGAGCTTCAAGTTACGTGTTTTTTGTATTCCCATTATAGAGACGAGGAAACCGAGGTTCAGAGAGATGAACTAATTTGGCAAAGTTCATGTACTCAATTCAGTCCTTATATTCTTTCCAATAACTGCTGTTCATCCAGACAGTTGCTACAGCCATGGATGGTGGGATCTTTCTTCCACAATGTTAACACGGGTTTTGTTAGCTTGGGTTTGTTTTATTCCTGCTATTTCTCATTACCCCATGATAATTCCCTATTCCTGCAGCAGCCAGGACATTCTCTATCTCAAGAGATGACCCTGCACAAGACTATTTTCCTGCTTTGAGTTTCAAAAGCGTAATAGTCCCTTGCAGAACAGTAAAGGGCCTATTTGCAAAGATGACACAGCAGCTCAGGAGAAGCCATGATTAGGGATAATAAAGCTTCTCCCCTATCTCGATTCTACCTCACATCCGAGTCAAGGTTCCCCAGACTTGGGCAGGGGAAGAGGCATGGAGGTAAAACAAGGGACGAGAGGGCGACCCCGTCTCCTGCCCATGGACTTGACCCAAAGAGGGTGGAGAGGATGACAGAGGCCTCACGCCGTTTTCCCCAAACTTCAGTCATTTATGTGTCGTCACCGTGAATTTCTGCTGTGACTTTTCACCGATAGCAGCAGTTACTAACAGTTTTTCTTAAAACCGACTTGAAAAGTGGAGTGCAGAGGATCTGCACGCAGGGAAAATATTCTGTATGATACTATAATGATGAACACATGTCATTAGACATTGGTCCAAACCCATCATGGAATGTATGGCACCAAGAGTGAACCCCGAGGCAAACCATGCACTCTGGGTGATGACGATGTGTCCATGGAGATTCATCGACTGCAACATGTGTCCCACGCTGGCAGGATGTTGATAATGGAGGGGGCTGTGAGTGTGTGGGGGGCGGAGGCTGTGGGAAATCTCTATACCTCCCTCTCAATTTTGCTGTGAACCGAAAAGTATTCTAAAAACAAGTAATTTTTAATAAAGAAAGAAAAAAACATAACTCTAAAACTTCGCTTTCTTTTAAGCAATAATAGTCTTAAATTCATAGACTTCGTGTGTTATATTTTTCTAGTACCCATGAAAATAAATACATAACGATTAACCTTTTCCAAAAACTGCTTATCGATCATCTAAATGCTTCTTCCCCCACTTGGGGAAATGCTGTGTCAATGTTAACAGATAACATGATTACTCTTTCAGATCCCAGCCCTGGGGACGAGGTGCATAATCAGAAGGGAGCATCCTTCGGGGCACCCTGGGCAACCACAGAAGAAACTAAGGACCAGGTTGGGGGGGTGGTCTGTGCTGAAATTGCCAAGAAAACAAAAGCTGATAACCCGAGACGGCCCCAGCACCCCCCTAGGCATCGTGCTCTGTATGAACACTGGTTTGGGACAAGCTGGGAAATACACGCCTTCCCAATAGTCCTAGGTACACAGGTGAGCTTACGGTCACAGAACACCCTGACCATTGAATCTCCTAGATAGCAAATGACCGGAGTCGTGGCTCCCTTCTGGCAAATAATAAGGAGGATGTGCCCTCGCTGAGCTATTTGGTTTTGCTCTGTCTACAAACCCACATGCCCACAGAGGCCGGGCAGATAGTGAGCGAAGTGGGTCTGGTTTCAGAAAAGCCACAATGCAAGCAGGATGAGAAATGGCCACTGACGCTCAGACTCAGGAATGAAAAGGGTTTCCTTAGTGGGGGATGGGGAGAACTGGGGAGCAGGACACAGCTTCACCCCCGCCGATCGCTTCGTGTCCACAGGGGGACCCACTTTGGCCAGAAGTTCAGAATTTTTATGGTAAGCTGGAAAGCATTATGATTAAGTGCCTACTCTTCATGTTTAAGTGTTGTCAATGCAAACTAAATGAACAAAACTCTCGAGTAAACACCACGTGGACCAAACTGGGCCCCGAGGTGTCTGTGGTTGGACCACAAAGGCAGGGACCAGAGCTTACGTTTCTCTCCAGAGGTAAAACGTTACACATCTGACCCCACAGTCCCAAGAGCACCTGTAAGGAGGGCCTGGTTATCTTTCCACCATGCTTCAGTCTCTCTGTCACGTGAACAGCAAATCGTGTCATCTGAAAACCCCCAGATGCTTTAACATTGTGGCCAAATCGAACGCCCAGAACACCACTCTCATGCGCATTCAGTGCTATGCATGGTCACTATTTCCCAGCCTGGGAATACGGCTCAGGTGAAAGCTCTGTGGGGCCACAGGAAGACCTCAGGACATGAAGCCACACAGGCCTGGATGCAGACCTTGCTCTCTGAGCCACAGTATCCCCATCTGAGAAATGGGTATAACAATTATCACAGTTACCCCACTGAGCTGCAGCGAGGTCTCAAGGAAATAACAGGAAGCAAGCTCTTCAGAAACTAAGCACCTCCAAACTGTTGGCATGGCAGCTGACATCCACGATTATTTAACTACCACATGGTAACAGAGCCGGCATATCCGGGTCTGGCTGGACAAGGCCAGGCTGCAGCAGAAGGGAAGTGACTCTGGGCCTCCTGGACCAAGGGTTGGAAGAGAGGGGACCTGGAGAAGGGTCTGCATCCACTGCTAGGATGTTGAGATCATATGGGATGGAAATCATGGTGGACATGATTCTTCTCTTCACTGAAAAATAAGGAAGCCTACGCCTCGGGCTTCCGAATGGAGAATACAGAAGAGTCACGTGCCCATTGTAACTTACTTCGTTCATTGTAAAGTAAGAAGTGTGGCAATACAGGACTAAAACACACATGACATTTAAAGAAACCGATGCCTATAAAGAATACACCTAAGATGTGTGTGTGCATTTTATTGTATGTTCAAAAAATTGTAAGCAAATAGCAATCTCTAGTTCACAGTATATGTGCTGAAATATACTGGGGGTGTGTCCTGATGTTTGCAACTTACTGTGAAATGCACCCCACAAATTATAGATGGATGGATATAGACAGGAATCGTTAGATGGAGATACATGATAAATCCAAGTAGCACATCGATGCTTGCAGAATCTAAGTGGTGGGTATGCAAGTGTGCCCTATAAAGTGCATTCTCCTTTTCTGTACTGTTTGAAAAAATTTTATTAGAAGATGTTAGAAAAATAGATGCCTGCAAAGTAATTTTAACGACAAGAAAAAACAGTTACGTTACAATGGTAAGCAGAAAAGCAAACTCTATGATCTCAATTAGATAAAGCCTCCCCCACCAACATCATGGGATTTCAGGCATTTTAGAAAAGATTGCCTTTCGAAAAAAAATAATAATAATTTCTGCTGAAATATCATCATGAGAGATTTGTTCATCTGCTTCCAACCTTCCAGAATCCTCTTTTATGTTTAGCGTGTCCTTAAAGAAAATACCCCTCCGATTATTATCGATAGATATCTGAGATGGGGAAAAACTGGCAAGTCGTTGAGAGGAAGACAGATTTGGGGAGTCACAAGAGGTGAGAGGGGACCACTGAGGAGATGGGAGAAAACGGGGTCAGGTGAGGACGAACCCCTCTCCTGAACACGGTCACCTACGAGCCATTTCAGAACATCTTACATATCACGCCATACAACCAGGGAAACCGAGGCACAAAGCTGTGAGGAGACCTGCCTCAGGTCACAGAACACTCCACAAACATTAAAAGTAGGCAGCGCATCTTCACCATCTCTGCCACGGGGGCCATTTTGCTCAGTGCACCTGCTCTAGGGAACAGGAAGTAGGAAGCTGGGAGCAGGTGTGTGCAGGCGAGGCGGGGAGAATAGCAGAGGCCCTGCCCTTGCCACCTTCCCCAAGGCTGTTCATATCATCCCGTCCCTCCCAAGTGGGCAGACATCTCTCTGACTCTCTATCCCTGCTCTCCAGAAAAGGCATTCTGGTCCAGGTGTGCGGAGAAGAAAGACCAAAGCTGCCTGTATTCCATCCGGGTCTCTCCACCACCTGACCCACCAGCCCCTTCACCGGTCACCTTCCTGATGCAGATACCTGCAGGGGGCGGTGGGTGGTGGGAGGGCAGAAGAGGGACGACTGTTCTCCAACAGGTCCAACCGCTCAATGAGATGACCAGGGTCCTCCACGTGACCCGCCGAAGATGCTCTAATAACGAGTCAGCTTAGAAGCCATGGTTCCCGAAAATGCTGGTCAAACAGCCTTTAAACGTGGCTCGTCACTCGAGCATGGCATTACTCAGAATGTCTTTGCCCATTAAACGGCCCTTTGTTCTTTCTTTCTTTACAAAATCTGGCTATTCTTCCAAAAATGCTTTACCTGGAAATTTTTTAAATGTCTTGACTATATTCCTGTGCAGTTCTTTGAAACAAGGGGGACTTCGGCCACCGCCTCGCTCACAGAGCTTGCCCCGCCCTGCAGGGAACTGAGGACGCAGACAGATCAGACAGGAAGTCAGGAAGCTAGAATTAGACTAACGCCATCCTGAGGCCAGGGACACAAAGCAAGCATGTCACTCACCTCTCGGCCAGTGGAAGTGGCCTCCCAAGACTGGGTCCAATCCCAGAAAACAAACACGGGGGCAGAAGAGACACGGTCAACTGCATCTTAGGACAACTGAGAGCCCGTGAGATGAAAGTTAAGAATCATTCCACTGACGGACATTGATTGAGCATCTTCTATGCTGGGGTTGCAACCGGAGAGCAGCAGAGGTGTGTATAACCAGAGCCATGCCGGGCGTACAGACCATGACCACGTGGGGACAGGAGCCCACCGTGGGGGCCACAGAGCTCAGGCAGGCAGCAGGAAGGTCAGCTCAGGCTGCGATTCATTAATAACCAGGACAAACCCCTTCTGCAGCCCCGTTCACAAGCATCCTTTCCTGGTTTGAAACCTCACAGTGGCTACATGACAACTGCTCAGAAAAGGAGAATCCAGGGTGTGATTGATACTCTTCAGGGTCTGAGGGAGAACGGCAAATGCAGAGTCCCTGGGGCCCCCCGTTTTGCTCACTTGAGGCTCTCGCCCCTGAGAAACTTCTATCCTAACCACTCCAGGATGCTCACATCCACACCCTTAACTCAGCAACCCCCACTTCTGGTTCTTCCCAAGAATCCTGCCAATTTGCCAGCTACATGGACATCTCGTGGGACCCGATAGGAAGAGATGTTCCCAAATACATATCTCGATTATGAAACTAGGTCACACTGGCCCACTCCTCACCCCAGAGCAGGAAGGAGGCCAGCTTCCTGTATAGGTGGCTCTACTCGGCCCTGCCTCTCTACCACCCAAGACACAAGCCGTGATTCTTGATAGACTGGGGAGGGTGCATTTGGACTTCTTGGAACACAGCAGGCTCTCTGGCTTCTTGAACTTAATGAGGAGTGCGATGCTTTGCTTTGATCTCTGTCTCAAATAACAGATGATCAAAATACCCTGGATTTGTATTACGTACGTAGCTCTATTTTTAGACAAAATCACACACAGCGACTTCAGTGTTGGCACCTCTCAGGTGCCTCTGTCCCGCGGCTGCCCGCGCCCAGCCCCCAAGTCCGTGACTTGGCTCATTGATCCCCCCAAGCAGGTCATTAAAGGCTTACTGGGCTCTATCTTTAATAATATTTTTTAAATGTTTAAGAACCACCATAAAAATCCACCGGATGGCATTTTTTTTTCCACTTTGGCAAAACTAGAGACATAGTCTATGTTATTACAAACTCAACCACAAGAGACGAAAGTCGGCCAGTCACAAATTAGAAAGTCACATTCCGAGAGCACTGGAGAGGCATATTAGCCGAGCAGAGATGTGTCCAGTCACATCTTTTTCCACAGACGCTGCTCCCCCAGGCCACTGTTGAGCAACCTGTCCTTTTCCCAAGCAGCTTCTGCGTGCTGGAGTCTGACCTGAAGTGTTTCTCTGTTTTCTCAGACCTACAGACAGACAGGCCTTGGCCTTGACATAATTTGAGAAGCCCCTTGACCCCATCCCTGACCCCACTCTGCCAATTTAGAGAGTCACTGGAGGGAATATTAACTCTGACAGGCCCCTTATAAATATAACACACACCTGAGACGGATAATGCTTTAAACCACACAGCCATTCACACTTAAGTATGAAGTAGTCTGCTGATAGCTACCATTTATTAAGCAATCACTCTGGACTAGACATTGAAGCGGGCATTTCAGATAGTCACTTAATCAGACTTTGAAGGAATTAACCTGTAAAACTGGGATGAGGGAGGGTTTGGACGTGTCTGATTAGCAGGAGGTAGGAGGGGAATGGTAGGTATACGGACGAGATCGACACCACAGAGAGATGAAGGCCGAGGGAGAACTAACCATGCGCAATGGGGAACTAGACATAGGCTTCGCAGAGGTGGCGCGCCAGGGGAATTTTGAGGAGCAGTGAGTTCAACAGGTAGCCACGGTGAAGAAGGGAATACTTGGTCGAGAAGAGACACGTGAGGAAGAGGACAGGTAGGTAAAATGACATCGTGTATCTACCGGTCTGAGTTCCGGCAGGAACACTCACGTGAAGAGAATTCAGGAAGGCTCTGGTAAACAGACGGCTGACAAAGGTGTGCGCATGATGCAAGGGAACCACGGGGACGGCTGCAGGACTCCGGGGCCTGGACCCAAACGCAGGAAGGCAGGTAGCAGTTACCTGAACACGGGAAGAAAATCGCGTACAGAGGGCCACCTCGAGAGCATCTGAGACGTCAGAGGCACTGAGCCGGCCTGAGATGACGCCACCGGGAGGCAGCCAGGGAACTCGCACCTCCACCTTTCTCCCCTAACCCTCCGCAGATCACCTGCGGGGTTCCACTAGGCCGGAAGGCAGGACAGGGGACCCCAAGTGCTGCTCCCTTCGCTCGTTGTCTGACCCTTGAGGCTCAGAGCTGGGCAGAACAGAGCAGAGGGTGGATCTGGGGTTGGGGCGACTGGAAAATACCCAACGGAGTGCACGAGATGGGGCTGGAACGCGGAGCGTGGCGGGTGGCAGGGGCAGAAGCCACAGAACACAGATGTGACAGCAAAGGAGCCTGTTGGTCAGGCTAAGAGTGAGCGGGAACCATGGACCTGACCTGGTCAGAGAGACGCTGGCCACTGCTGGCCTTTGCTGAGGGCCCTGGGATCAGGTGTCCATCAGAAGGCCTGGCAGCCAGTACCTCGTGAGCTGGGCCGGCACCCTCCCGAGCTGACCCCGCGGCGTGCTCTGCCGGTGCCCCCGACACAGAGAATAAGAGCCTGGGGAAGCTCTGCGGAACGCGGCCCAGCACGTCGCGAGCCAGTTCACACCAGTCTCTCTCCTACGTTCCTGTTCCAGTCCACCTTTCCCCGTCACGTGGAAAGAGAACTCTGTGATGGCGAGCTCTGCGAGAGCGGGTTTCCAGAAAGACAAAAAAAACAGTCTGTGTGTTTCCCCTCGGGGGACAGTTCCAGGCGGCCAGCCAGGGAGCCACGTCGGGCCTGCCCTGTGAGGCTCAGAGCAAAGCCAGCGCCAGCCCCCTCTCGTCTGGGGAACATTAAAAGCAATCTCTGAAGTGATTCATTAAACGTCTTCCAGTGGCAGAAGATCATCACCCAGATGTGAAAATAAACACGGAGGGAAATTCCAGCATCAGAACGGTTTCAAGTCTTTAAACTAACACACGGCTCGCTCGGGGAAGGCGAGAGCCTTCTGCTTTTCCAAACCCCCAGAATCCAAGTCAGACTCTCTCCATCCAGCAGGCCGGGCGAGTGCCCACAATGACAGACTCTGAAAAGTGTGAAAACACTCACGTGCCCGTCTGGGGCCCTTCCTTCCACTTGAACTACTCAGTGGCTCACTGGGCAAGGCCCATCACCCAAACTTAGCAAGCTTCTGGTGGTACAGCCTTCAGCTCAGCCTTCTTAAAGCATCAGAACTTAAAACAAAAGCAATTGTTCCATTCTGCTCTGAAAAAACTCAGCACAGAGGACAGACAGAGCATGAATGTGAGAGCGTGTAGACACCGGTACAAACGCGGGAAAGATGAGAGAAAATGTGGGTACATCTGGGCGCAGCGCACACTTTATCACACATTATCATGTCCAGTGTCTGGCAGAACAAATGGCGCATGGTAGGCATTTGACAAACACATGAAGATGGGTGGAAGGAAGGAAAGGAGGGAGGGAGGAAGGGAGGGAGGG
>NW_006431919.1:18111587-18122742 GCF_000325575.1 Pteropus alecto | reverse complement strand
AAGGAAGGAAGGAAGGAAGGAAGGAAGGAAGGAAGGAAGGAAGGAAGGAAGGAAGACTCTCCACCCAGGACATCACTGTCCAGGAATTACTTGGAGGAACAGGTGGACCCACAGCTGACCCCCTAGTTTCCACCCATTAACTGGTAAAAACTAGGCAAAGGTAAGGTCCTTCGAGCCAAATTCAAATCCTTCCCATCAGAAAAATATTAAACTGCTCCTCCACACTTGGATTTCTTCTTATTATTATAGTAAAGTATACATAAAATTTACCATTTTTACGTGTACAGTTCAGTGGCATTCGGCACAAGATTCTGCAACCATCACCACCATCCATCTCCAAAACTCCTTCATCTTCCAAAACCGAAACGTTCTCCATCAAACAACAACTCCCCGCCCCCTCCCCCACAGCCCCTGGCAACCACCATTCTACTTCCTGTCTCTACGCATCTGGCTACTCTAAGTGCTTCATACAAGCGAAATCACACAGTCATTATCCTTTTGTGTCTGGCTTATTTCGCCTAGCATAAGGTCTTCAAGGTCCATCCATGTGATGCATGTGTCAGAATTTCCTTCCTTGTGAAGACTGAATAATATTCCACTAAATAGATCTACCACATTTTGTCCATCTTGTAATATCTTGGTGGACACTTGGGTTGCTTCCAGCTTCTGGCTATTTTGAATGATGCTGCTATGAACATGGGTGTACGACTATACATCTTGCTTTCAATTCTTTTGGGTATATATCTCTTTGGAGCAATAAAATTTCCCCCAAAAGGTGGGGGATGGATGGGAGACGACCCAGCATTCTCTGGGGCTGAGCACATCATCCAGCTCTCTAGTGAGTGCAGGACACGTCTATGATGACCTTTCTAATACTTAGATCTGACTCGTAACGTTGTGCACACAACGTTATGAACTTGTGGGGGCATTCTCGGTAAAGCTCAGTGTGAAGGGCAGGGACTAGGAGCCTGAGAGACCCGGGTTCACATCTCAGGAGGAGTGTGTGGGCTTCCAACAAGATCCTCAGCCTTCTCTCCTGCAAAATGGAGATAATAAAATGCTCTCCACAAAGCTGAAGGGAGGACTACTGAGGAGGTTCTACAAGGTGCTGGTGTGTTGTCAGCACTCAATAAACACTGTGTTTCCTCCGTTCCAAGATGCCCCCCAATTTTTTCTCAATTTCATGTTTCTATAATCACATTTCTAAACTCAGGGTGTGTGGTACCAGAGACCAGCTTCGTCATCGCCCGGGAATTAAGTGAACATACTGAAACTTCTCTGAAGAGATCACAGAACCTTCCCAAGAAGAAGCTGGTGTAGAAGACCCCAAGCTGAAAATGCCTAGTGCTCGGGGCTGGCACATTCACTGCCAAAGGTCCCCGTTCGCTTCAGATGAAAGCACGATTTCTAAAGAGTAAGTCCTTGGCCCAGTGCTGTGTGGCAACATTGTGACTAATGTGGCTGTGGAATAAATCCAACAGTGAAACATACGGTTGGAGGTGAAGATTCTGGAATCAGTAGCCCTGGGTGTGACCTTAAGAAAGTCACTTCACGTCTCCGACCCTCAGCTTCCTCATCTATAAAATGAATCGATGACAGTCCTACCTCCTGGGGTGGCTGTACGAGTACAAGCTGGCACAGAGCCACACTGCTGAGCTGTGGAACCCAGATGAGGTCCCCACTCTCGTCAACCCTGAGGCATTTCTGCAGGAAGGAAGACTTCCTGGGAAGCCTGCACCATGCTCTGCCCCTTCTCCAGACTGTACCACCTTCACGGCCGTGATCATAGTTTAAAAGAATGAAAAAGTAGCTCATCCATCCATCCATCCATCCATCCATCCACCTACCCATTCATCCATCCATCCATCCATCCATCCATCTATCCATCCATCCATCTCCATCCATCCACCTACCCATTCATCCATCCATCCAGCCAGCCAGCCACCTACCTATTCATCCATCCATCCATCCCCTCACCCATCCATCCATCCATCCATCCACCTACCCATTCATCCAGCCAGCCAGCCAGCCAGCCACCCAACCATCTATCCAGCCAGCCAGCCAGCCACCTATCTATTCATCCATCCATCCATCCATCCCCCATCCAACATTTATTGAGTGCCTACCCTGTGCCAAGCCTGATCTAGCCTTTGGGAACCAAGAGATGAATAGAACAGGCCTCGTCACAGGAAGTCGCAGAGAATATGGGAGAGGAAGAAAAGTAACGATATAAGAAGAGCAAACACTTCTTCAGAGCCATGTGCCAGGCATGACTCCAAAGGCCTTTGCATAACTCATTTAATTCTCCTGATGGTCCTAGGAGATAGCACTGTTATGAGTCCCACGGTAAAGATGTAGAAACAGAGGAGACAGTAACTCGCCCAAGGTCACAAAGCCGGTAAGTAATGGAGCTGGGATTTGAACTAGAGCCCTCTGGCTCTAGAATCCAGGCTTTCAACTGCACTGAGAGTCAAAGAAATGTTAACGCTGGTGTGGCAAGGGCGCCAGCCAATGTGGATAAAAAACAATGATTTCACGATGCTCACAGACCAGTCGAAAACCAGCCAGCTCTGCACGAATCGCTTTTAACCTCTAGATTGTGGCGACCTAAACACTAATGGAAGTCCTGTGGTGGCCAGAGGTCAGGAGATCGGGCTTGGGGGCACGAAGGAGGGTGCCCAGAAGCTCCCCAGAATCAGCAGACAGCCAGCTGCTTATGGGACGTCATCGCCCTGGAGGCTGACAAGCGGTGAACACGTGAATTAGTCTTCGGCACCGTCCCTAACAAGTCACCCTCTCACAGATCAGCTCATTTAACCGTCAAGGGAGCTCCGTGAAGGGGATCCAATGGGACCCCCACTTTATACAGGAGCGACTGACCTGAGGTTCAGCGTGGGGAGCAGTCAGAGCCAACTCCAAGCCGAGGAGGCCCGTACGGCCATCTGTCGAGGGCCCCCGTCCAGCTCAGATGAGAGAATTCTTCCCAAAGATGACGTCTTTGGCTCAATTCCGCATGTCTGCCGAAAGCGGTGGAGCTGGACCCCCGTTCAGCCTCTTTATCCCCCACCAATGTCCAGCCCAGATGTCAGGGTCCCCTCCTTTATCCTCCGCCCAGGTGTCCCCACCGACTGCACGATCGAAAACAGCACCCGTGGTCCCCGCTGCCTTGCCCTGCCCCGTTCTTCCTGGTTACGACATCGTAGTAGATTTATTTGTTTAACGTCTGTTTCTCCCCTACTAGGTGGTGAGCTCCGTGAGGACAGGAAGCTTGTCCATTCTGTCCTTCACTATCCCAGCACCTAAAACAACACCCGGAACGGGTCCTGGGGTGCCACGGGCGGTCGGTATAGTTGTGTTCATTGAGTGAATAACCAAACGAATGGAAGTGGATGAGGGAACTACATCTTGTCTGAGAAGCCAGAAACAAGGACCAGGAACTCACCTGGGACCCCCAGCCCCCAGGTCTCAGGTACCCCGAGCTTGGCCTCGTAGCAAACGGGAACACGTGACCTCCTGCTTTCCTTCCCCCGTCTCCTTCCTTTACAAAGACCCTCTCCTACGTGTCATGTCTGCAATGGGCCCCTCATGTCAGGGGTCCTTTTGGATGGCACCCCGTAGCCTCGCTCGCTCTCCCACTGCCTCACACGCGTAGACGCCCCTACTTCCACCCCGACACAGGACCAGGCCCAGCCTATATCCTCAGGTACCTTGTAATCCTGTAAACCCATTCACGCAAAGATACTAATGACTGGTAAGTAACATGTGATTTTTGAAGGAGCCTTCCAGCAACAATTAGTGGCACATTAGAACAGCTAACTGTAGGAGTTTCCGGTACCTGAAAACTTCATATGCCTCATCACACACAGCAAATCACCTGTGGGGGCCGTGCACTCAGTTCCCCATTTGGAGTTTCTGCAAACGTTTTCCTGAATGCCTCCGCCCGCCAGGAAGTGCCCTGTGTGGCGAGGACGTGCCACTAAGCCAGGGTCCCTGATCTGAGGACGCGCACGGCCTGCTTGAGGAGACAGAGCAGTAAGCAAAGGCCTTGCCAAGGAGTTTTAATGTTTCTCATTCTTATTATTGCAACAGAGAGTGGAAACCCGTGCAGGAACCAGAGAAAGCTCCCCAAAAAATGGACGGTCAGCAAGGTTTGCTGGGGAAACTGCAGGCCCCCCCACCCCCGCAGCTGCTGGCAGTTGACTAGCACGTCACCAGAAAGCCGAGAAGATGTGGGCATTCCAGGATCTGCGATAGAGCTGAGGTCTGAAATGGCACAAGCCAGCCTGGCTCTGGCCCACCTGTTCATGGGCCTCTCAGAAACAGCCGGAGCTCAGCACAGCTAAGGCATCTGTGCCAGGCAGTAGGAAAAAGCGCCAGGGCACGCCGTCCTGGACGCCGAGTCGCTGCCAGCAGTTCCTCCCTCCCTGTGGAATGTCAGAAATTGAATCTGGGTCCCTGGGGTTCTCCATTCCCCAGAAAATGGCCCAAGTTCATGTTCAGAACAGCACAAGAGGCAAATCAGCTCTCTCTGCAGACAATCTGCAGTGCCCCTCGTCGCTGGCACGTCTGAGGAGCTGTCTCAATGTCCCGCTGTCCTCGCCCCTCCATGTCAAGGCAAAGAAAGCCTTCGGATTAACAACAACAATTACCGGTGACCTGAGAGCTTTCTTTGACCTGCCAGCTAAGGAAGGTGCCTTTTTGCAAAGATACCCAAGACTTCACCTTTATTTCACCTTGAACCCAACTCTCCCTCCCAGGCAATATCTCTAACGTGCCCAGTTGCCCAGCGGAAAGAATCAGAGCCCCTTCCTTCACTGGCTCTCTCTGTTACTACGAGATTCAAGCACCTATCAGAAAAGAAGGCAAGTGACATCCATGGTGGAGACAAGCCTATGAAATCAGTTCGAAAATACAACAAGGCTCTGTGCACACTGCAGAGAGACACATGCTGTTCCGTGGACAAGGGCCCATTCGTGAGTCACCCAGCATAATGGGGCATTGTTGAAAGTACTGAGAACATGAGAATTTCCTCACTGCCCAGCTTGGGTAAGGCTGGTGTTACATTTGCCTCCAGCCATGAAGTCAGACAGCTTCAGCCCGACTTCCAGTTGCTGGGCGGGATGTTTTTATGCTGACTTTGGTTAACGGAGTCACCTCCCCACCAGAGCTGTGTTGAAGGTCGGGCTTCTCATCCGTATGTGCGAGGAAAGTCGGTGCTTTGATGAAGGGCATGCACGGAACTCTGACCCACCCAGAGGGTCTGCAGCCACGAGAGAGGCTGCTTGAAAGACCCTCACACCAGGGTTCTGCACTTTGAGACAGACTGGAGGAGAAAGAACGTGCCCGCGATGCGGTGTGAGGAAGGGATCTAGCAGGCACGCGATCCACCTAGAATGATACATCACTGCTACATAATGATACGTAACAGATGTATCTGTTATGGGCCAGGCACTGTTCAGTACTTTATGTGCATGACTTCATATCCTTCCCACCTCCCTAAGATAGGGGCAGGCCATGACGACCTCATTTACAGAAGGAGGCTAGACTCTTGAGAGGTGACAGAACACGCGTATGTCACAGAGCTCGTGATTTGCATACCCGGGATTTGAACCAAGTCCGAGGGACACTAAAGGTGGTGCTCTCTCTTAACCACTATGCTATGCCATGTGACGGGTTTCGAAGGAAGGAAATCTGGTGGCTGGGTGGCATTTGTTGCTGGGAGGGTGGTTATCTCCTTAGCCCGGAATAAGAGGCAGCACAAGGACCGAGCTGGCCAGTCCTAGACCTTGAGCTCCTCTTTCCCATGAACCTTTGCACCTGTCTCTGTCACAGCTCTCGTCACATAACTCAACACCAAGATGGCTTGTGAGAACACTGTCTCCCCAACTGGGTCCCGAGCCCACCCAACAGGCCCTCCATCGTACTCTTCCCATCCACACGAATGGATGAATGGCGGCCTAGATGCACGGATCATCCAGATGATCTGGATTGGAGTCCAAGCTCGGTCACCAGCTGAGCAAGTAACTTCATATCACCGGGCCTCAGTTTCCCCATCCACACCTTTGAGAGGTTCAGTTACAAGTATCTCTATCTACCCCTCGAGCGGAACGCAAAATGAACATTCCTTTAGACTGATACAGATTTCTTTTCTCATATAAAAATGTAAGTAGCTCACCGAGCCCCTGGAGTTTTCTTTTTGAAATATGATTAAGTGCAAAACAACATTGATTTTAAGAGTCTGTTCAATCGGTACTTCAGGAGTACAAAGAACTGCAAAGGCGATTCGTGGATGGGTGAGGAAACCATGTGCGCTGATCTTTAACGCTGACACCGTGCTCTAAATTCTGCCTAGGAGGGGCCCCAGACCAAGCACACTCAGGCGAAGAAGTAAGCGATGACGGACAAGACCTCCCGAAATGGCCTTGACCTCCGCGTTCAGCATCCACCATCTACTAGGTGCCTACCACGTGCCTGGCACTGGGTGACCTCGATCAGGTGGTTGGGGTTGGGAGGAGACGGGGAAACAAGAAAACTAAAAGTTGGCTTTGTCTTTTTAAAGTTTTCAGTCCCGTCTGTAGAAGACAGTGCAGGTAGGACTTCCTCGGGTTTACTCTGAATAAAACAGAGACATGGAAGCATCCTAGCAGGACACACACCTTTGTATGTGTGCCTCTGTGGAGGGGAGACAAGTAGACTCTTGAACCAAATGACCTCTAACTTCTCATCTCATTCTGACTTTGCTTGGTGCCATCGCTAATTGAATAATGGACTTGTTTGAATATGTATTAATCCGATTTAAAAGCTCATTAGTTAAGTCTTTGATCTGCCCATCTCTGAACCAATCACAAAGGCAAAGGGACAGTGAATTCCCTGAGTGGCTCCGCTCTAGACCAATCAGGGCCCATCCGAGCTGTGGGTCAACCTACCAGACCCCGACTAGAGCTACACAATGGGAGAAGGGTATGGTGGACATTGGGGAGGCAATCACCATGTCCAACTCCACGGTCCTTCTCCTTTCCTGGTTGGAAAGCCCAGGCCCTTGCCCGGATCCTCCACAGGCGGGATCCTTGGGCCTTTCCTGGCCTGGCCGCCCTCCCCACACTCAGGCCTCTGGGTGCTAATCCATGCAACGGAGCCAGGCTGTGTCTGTGTCAGAACCCTGGGTATCAGAAGCACTGGCTGACCCTGACTGTGGCTTGTACAGTGTCATGCTTGGGGGTCACACTCGACAAATCACCATGCGCTTCAGTGGGTTCGAATTCCTGCTCTGCCACTTACTGGATGCATAACCCTGAGCAGGTTACTTTGCTACCTTCACCCTCAGTTTTCTCATCCGTTAATGAGAATAATAATAGTCACACCTCCTTTATTAGGTTACTTTGAAAAGATAAAGTTTGTACAGTCTGAGCCCGCTGTGTGATCCACAATAAGTTCCTCCCAGATCTTGGTGTTATTAATCATAATAATTATTATTAATAATAATAAATTAGTTCTCTTCCATCACGTACCAACATCGACCTCTGACTGTATGGGAAAAGTCAAGGCTTTCTCCTTCTCCTTCGCTCATGCCAGATCTGGAAATGTGATCCCTGCCATCTGTGGATGCCCAGCTGTGCAGAGGCCCCTCATTCTCTAGAGAACTGGCTCTCTGCCCTCCGGATCCCTCCCCTTCTTCCCTCCACCTGCTCTGCCCCCAGATTCTTGATATGTAACAGAACTAAGCAGGCGTGCTCCAACACAACACAAATACCCACTCATAGTAACCATGTGCTTTGTTTCTGCAACTTCTGTTGCTACTTTGTGTTTCTGTTACTCAAATGCAACAGACTAACGTCTATAATACTGAAGTTCATTATAAAGTTTAAAAAAAAAAAAAGCCACCAGGCTGCTGGAAAGGTATTTTCAATGGTGACCATTCATTTTGTAAAACACTCAGCCTTCTCCAAGAGCTAAAAAAAAAAAAAAAAGAAACTATCACACTACATTTCTTTGCAAATGTTCCTTTTTCGTTTTTTGGTTTTTTGACGCTTTCTTTATGTTATTTTAATAAGGACTGAATGTTTACAGCTTACTGATTTGTATATATTTACAAATTATTTTTATTTAATTTTAGACCTAATCTTTAGTCTTTAACATTTTTTAGTCTTCAAAAATTTTGTTTCAAAACTCATTTTGGAAGATGTTCATATAAATATATTCTTCATGTAGGTGCCCCATAGAAATTAAAATTTCTGATGACATACTTGAACAAGGCCAGTCTTATTGCAGCCTTCCCATCTTATTCTGTTTAAATATATTAAATATTCTCCTTTATTTTCTTTGAAGGAAGATTTCTCTTAATAGCATTGTAGCCAGTGGAATGAGTTATAAATAAAGCCATTAGTTGAAATTGTTCCCGGCTAAATCCTAGTGTCTGGGTAAATCCAGTAACTTAATCCTTGATATATTAAATTGTTTCAAATAGAAAATGTAATTTATATTTTTTATAAAATAACAATGCGCATGATGAAATTCAAGTCGCATGTGTTTCCATAGCGTATGAACTCACAGTGTTCGCTGATGTTGACATGTTAAGCATTCTAGAAGATTCTGCTAAGGCAAGAACGAGAGGCTAAACTGACCACCCTCCTTGGAGTGAAAACCAGCGAAGGATGGGTCCTGTCGCAGAGGGTAACACTTCCTTCCCTCCAGGCCCAGAATTCCTGTCGCTGAGGAACTTTCTCAAGCCCTCATTCTCGATCTGTCCAGCACCTCCTTGCTTTGGCCTGTGCCCGGGGCTCTGTCCAATAGCCCTGATTTGACCTCATTCTGCCTAGGCCTCTGGACAGACACATCGGCCAGACTGGCTGCCTGGCCGTCACGTTCGGCTCCCCCAGCTCGTCTTCGGCCCCAGGCTCTGTACCCCTTCACCAAGTGTCTCCCAGCCCGGCACTCAGCCTGACCCTTGCCCCGATCAGCAGTCTGTCCGGCAGAGGAGCCCAAACAAGAAAGCTCAGAGGCCATCCCTCACACACCGAGTGGCGCGGTGACCGCAAGGGTTTGGGGCTCACATCTCCACCTTGGTTTGACTCAAGGATGAAGCTCAAGCTCTTGCAAAGATATCTCTGTATCGCCTCCGTCAGAGATGGCACGGGCTGGGTGGATGACGTAGCTCTCTCTGTGCGGGAAGCCTGAGAAGGATGCGCTCT
The DNA here is from genome assembly GCF_000325575.1 of Pteropus alecto. NCBI lineage: Eukaryota > Metazoa > Chordata > Mammalia > Chiroptera > Pteropodidae > Pteropus > Pteropus alecto. The sequence continues at coordinate 18,113,554 of NW_006431919.1, read as the reverse complement.
CACGAACGAAACACGTGGCAGATCGGACGATTGTTTCGTTTCTCCTCTCCCCACTCTGCCATGTGGCCTTGCAGAGCAGGGGACGCAGAGAACCCACCCCACAGTACTGACCCTGGGCGTGGCTACGTGCTCTGCTTTGGACAAAGAAGTAGTAGCAGGGACTCTCTGAGGGCCTGCTCAGTTGGGTATGTCCCCTGAGCACACGTTCATGGTGCTCCATGAGAAAAGCACGTCCTAAGGAGCCACTAGTCCAAAGAGACTGGGGCCCAACCTGCAATGTGGATCAGCGCGGCCGATCCCACCCAAGATGCAGCCAACCCCAGGCCTGCAAGCAAAACATGAAACTTCATAGTTGTTTGTATGTAGCAAACAAAACAAAACAGAACAGAACAGCCACTGCCCAGGAAGCGGCTTATTAGTAGCATCCTGACCACTGAGCTCCGTTTGTCCCAAATCTAGAGGTGACTGCAATCAACCAAGTGAAAAGGCAACCTCTGGAATCGGAGGAAATACCTGCAAGCCACACATCTATCTGATAAAGGGTTAATATAAGGAAATCATGCTATTGAAAAGCAAAAAAAAAAAAAAAAACAATTTAAAAATGGACAGAGGACCTGAAGAGACACACTCTTCCAAAGAGACACAGACATGGCCAACAGGTACATAGAAAGGTGCCCAGTATCTAACCATCAGGGAAATGCAATTCAAGCCAGACCCAAAGACCAACCAGGGGACTTCTATGGGGAAGAGGACTCTCTTTCCTGTAAGATTTTGGCCCAGAGCTGCTGAAACCAACACACAAAGAGAGATGGCCCAAGAACGAAGCAAAGGCAGAGTGAAGCCAGGGCTCAAAGATGGCAAGATACAGGTGTCTGAAGGCTCTGCGTGAGCACCTGGATCCAGCCATGCCTGAAGTCAATCCCACCCTGAACACCATAGTGCATGAGCCCATAGATTTCTTTATGTTTCTTCAGGCAGTGGAGTTGGGTTCTTTCCCTCCCTCACTGAAAGGGTCTTGACTGAGACATTCCCTGTTAGACACGCTGGGCAGCTGCTTCTCTCCATCCTCCCACCTCTGGAATCTAAATTTAATGTGAGAAAAGGCACAGAATTTTTATGCTCCTCTACTGGAATTTTCGTCGAAACATTCGTGAGTGGTGAAGTCCATCACCATTGGTCAGGAATATTGTACAGTATGTATTTATTTACGCGGGCATTTATTATTTTCTCAGCAAGTGGTTAACCTTTCATTTTTCTTGGGGAAAAAAAATTGAACATGTCACCACCTCATTTCCCCATCTCCCTAAGGATTTAGGGAGATGACAAAGTCGAATTGAATATTTCTAAACTTCAGAGAGTTAAAAATAAATCGAGCCAATCCTCCTTCCAAAAACAAACACAAACAAACAAAAACAACCTATATTTTCACAGAGGGTCCTCTCCCTTTAAATGCATTCCAAAGCAATGCCACAGACGCCTGCAACAGGACAAATGTCATCGGCTGCTGACTGAGGGCCATCTGAAGAACACGCTCCCCTTCCAGCCATCCCCCACCTCAGCTGTCGGGGTCCTCACTTGGCGTCCTCAAGTTCCTGAAATGATATGGGCAGGGCAGATGTCACATAAGGCATAAGTGCAGCCTCAGCCCTAGAGTGCCCCCCGGTTCAGCTGTTCCAGCTGCTTCAGCCACAGGTCCAACCAAGGGCTCGCTCAGAGAGCCCCCGAAGACAAAACTCACTTTTCCCCAAGAGTCAAGTTCCTGAGGCCCCAGGGATGGCCTTGTGACTGAAAGGACTGGCAATGCTCACTCCTCTGAAATCACAGCCTTACTGTCATTTCTTTAATTTCTTTTCTTTTCTTTTTTTAATTGCGATAAAATACACAAAACATAAAATCGACCATCTTAACCATTTTTAAGTGTGCAGTTCGGCAATGTGAAATGCATTCGCACGGTTGTGCAAACCACT
>NW_006431919.1:18110349-18111438 GCF_000325575.1 Pteropus alecto | reverse complement strand
CAGGTGGGATCGTCCGGTATTTGTCATTTTATGGCTTGCTTATTTCACTGAGAGTAACGTCCTCAAGGTTCATCCCCTTCAAGGAGAAATAATATTCCATTCTATGTATACACCGCGTTTTCTTTATATTTTCATCTATCGGTGGGCCTTTAGGTCGCTCCTGCATCTTGGTTATTGTAAATAGCGCTGCAATGAACATAGAACTGCTAATATCTCATCAGTTTTCTTGGATATGTACCCTAAAATGGAATTACTGGATCGCATGGTAGTTTTTGAGAAAAATTCAAAATGTTTTCCATGGCTGCTACACCATGTTAGCTTTCCACCAGCAGTACACCGGGTCTAATTTTTCCACATCTTTGCCAACACCTGTTATTTTCTGGGGTTTGCTTTGTTTTGTTTTGTTTTTGATGGCAGCCATCCTAATGGATGTGAGGTGACATCTCATTGTGGTTTTGATTTTTACTGTTATTCGTGCTGTAATAGTCATTATTGTCTCTTTTTCCTGCTGTATTAAGTTGTGTTTAATTTTATTTTTCATGTTTCAGAGATGGGCTTGTTTCGCTTTGAAGATATGTCCCCCTTGGTGGCCTAACCAACTTGCTACAAATGGCCCGACTTCTTCTAAGAGAGATATTCTGCGAAGTCACAAGTCCCTAAGTGATTAGTGCCCTCCCCTTTTCAAAAGAGGAAGTGGAGGCAGAGAGGCACTGAGAGTATACCGTAGCAGATAAGAAATCTGAGGTGGACACACCTGTCATCAATAAATCAAAGAACAGCAAGTGCTGGCGAGGATGCAGCGAGAAGGGAACCCTCGTCCACTGGCGGCAGGATTGCAAACTGGTGCAGCCACTGTGGAAAACAGTCTGGAGGTTCCTCAAAAAATAAAAAATGGATCTACCTTTTGACCCGGCAATTGAACTTCTGGGTATTTACCCAAAGAAAACTGAAACAATAATTTGTAAAGATCTGTGCACCCCTATGTTCATGGCGGCCCAATTCACAATAGCCAAGAAATGGAAGCCACCTAAATGCCCATCAACAGACGACTGGATAAAGAAGTTATGATTCGTATATACGATGGAATGG
>NW_006431919.1:18104067-18110106 GCF_000325575.1 Pteropus alecto | reverse complement strand
CAAATTAGCAGTTCACAAATGGTCTCGGGGATGGGGAGCACGGCACAGGGAATGCAGTCAGCGTTAATGTAATGGCTAGGTCGAGAGCCAGAGAAGAGCCAGAGCAATTAGGGGGATTGTTTTATAAACTATATATACGTCTAACCAATGTACTGTATACTTGAAGCTAAAACTTAAATTAAAATAATAATAATAATAATAGTAATAGTAATAATAATAATTTTAAAAAATCTGGACTGAAAACCTGGCTTGGCCACTCACGGCCACAGGAGTTTCTCTTGGCCTCTCTGAGCCTTGTTCGCTTGTTCATTTGTTTGCATCTGCAAAATGGAAATAGGAACAGCATATATTTCACAGAAAATTAAGCTGGATAACACGTGCCGAACACAGCACCGAGCACACAGTAAGTCCTCAAAAAATGCTATGGCCGTTGTGGGCACTGTTTTCTTATTAGATAGCGCGCTCAAGTCCCAGGACTAGCGACTGGGTTTCCTGACTCCCAGTTTATGTCCTGACCCCTCCTTCCCCAGTGGACGTGCTCACCTGAGCAGCCAGGTCTCAGCTCCTTGACTATAACATCTCCTTGTTTCTAGTTCTCTCCCATAGGCCCCACCCCCAAATGCCATCATACTGGGACTAGGACTTATGTATAGGGATGTAGGGGGGGACGCAAATATTCATCCCTAATATTCCACCTTCCGGCCCCCTAATTCACATCCTTCTCACATGCAAAATACCTTCATTCCATCCCAACAGCCTCAAAAGTCTTAAGTTGTCCCAGCATCACTCTCAAGCCTAAAGCCCAAAGTCTCACCTAAACCAGATATCCGTAGCATACTGGTAGTTTATTTAAGAGGTTACGCCAGGAGGCACCAATGGGAGAGGAGAGACAAGGGACGAGAGAAGAGGCAGTGAGGGTGGATTATGCCTTTGGACAAGTGAAGCCCAGTCCTGCTGGGGACTGTTCAGAATCCATGTGGCACATGCCTCAGACTAGGTCCACTGCAGGATGCAGAGGCTGGGGCATCTGGGTATCAGCTGTCATCCTCAACTGGTGAAGTTTTCCCCAGGAGGCATCAACAGCCCCAGAGAAAGCCCCCAGGTAGCTGGAGGTGGGACTCCATCGGTGAACTGGAAACTGTGGACCTCAGCTGTAGGTGAACTCAAGTAGCCTGGGTGGATCTAGAACAAGCGTCAACAGCATGATGTAGAATCTGTTGCTACCCATCGTGAGATCATGGAGTGGCTTCTAAAATAAGTGTCCTCACCGGTCAGGGAGGGGACTTGTGTGAGTGAGTCATTGGGACACAGGAAACGGATTCTGCGATAGCCAGAAACGCATGCAGAAATACTAACAAGAGCTCAGGCTAAGGAGGACTCCGAGTCACTCGCTCGACAGATATATACTGAACCCCAACTGTACGCCAGGCACTGTGCTGGGCTCCAGAATATAAACATGGTTTCTGACCTCACAGGCTAGCAGATGAGATCTGCGTTCATCAAATAATCATGTGACAAAATAGGTAACAGCGGTGACAACTGCTTTAAAGGTACAAATCTTCTCCCTGCAGATTCAACAGGGAGGAAGGCATTTTCGGCAGAGAAGGACCATCCAAGAAAGGCCAAGAATGTATAGCCCTTGACAAAGCTGCAGAAGTCACCATGCATGGTCCCAGGATATAAGAAAGACACAGTGAATGTTTGTGTCCGCCCAAAATCTAGATGTTGAAGTCCTGACTCCCTTGGTGACATTGTTAAGCCCTTGTGCTAGCTTTACACAACTCACCTGCAAACTTCCTGTTACGTGAGCTAAGTAAGTACTTGCTCCGCTGTAAATCACGTTTGCTGTCACTCGCAGCCAAAAGTATCCCTAACTAACATGACACATCATCTTTCCCAAGACCCTCCATGAGAACTGGTATTGTTCCCACGGGACAATGAAGAAAACGGATACTCAGAGAGGTAAACCGACGTGTCCAGCCAAGGCCACACAGCGAATGGAGCTGGAACTGGAACTCGGGGCTTCTCGGAACCCATCCTCCCTGTCGCCCCGACACCCCAGAGTCTTGACCACACGCTGCCCCCTTACAGAGCTGTTTTTAGTCTCCAAATGCTGTGAGGCACTAGATCGCCAGCGGCTGCCTCGTACCTCAGTGCCACCGACATGACGTGTCAGCGCAGTGGCCTCTGCTGTCACTGTGGGAGTCCAGACACCCCACGGGCATTCTGCCTCCTTGCCTTGACGGTTTGTGCTGGTCACTTCCTTCTTTGGACATTGTCTACCGGCTCCTCTAGAACTTCCGTTCTGTAATCACGCACACATATGTTCTTGCGACATTTAACATAGTGGTTACAAAAGTTACGTACTAACATTAGGACCTTATATGTTAAGTGGAAAAGCAGGATACAAATTGCCCGCACAGAGAGGAAAAGAAAACACATATGCACATAAAAAAAAAGAAAGCAAAAACACTAGATTGCTTGCTCCGATTGTGAAAAGATTGCGCGTGATTTTTTTCATCTGATTTTCCAAACTTTCTGTTAAGTACTTATAATGAAAAAAATAGGTTAACTTTTTTTTGTTTTTTTGTTTTTTTTTTTTGTATGGCATTGTTTATCTGGCCCCTCTCCTGGGAGACGGCAGAGCAGAGCATGCTCATTAAAAGCATGATGCCAGAGTTTCACGGCCTGGGTTCAAATCCCAGCCCTACCACTTAATAGTTGCATGACCCTCAGCGAGTTCCTTAACTATTTATTCTGTATCTCAGTTTCCCCATCTGTAACATAAGCTGCTAAAAGCAACTGTCTCATAGGGCGGTTTCAAGGATTAAGTTAGCATTCGTAAGTCACTTAGAATGGTGCCTAGTACACCGTTAAGTGCTATGTGTTTGCTAAATACAAGCCATTTCATTATACCTTCTCTATGGCGGGCATCTTGGCAGGGGCTATAACGTAGAAGCTGGACAAACCTCACGTTGTTCCAAGGGACCCAACTGGTGGAAGCCGCAAAGAGATGGATTTGTGCTCAAAATGTTAAAGACCTTCTTAACTCCAGAGCCGTCTCATACCAAGCAGGCTGGAGGTGAACGCCTCACCTCACTTCGGCACTGGAGGGCTGGCTGTCATCGATACCCTCTGGTGCTTTATCGCTCATGGAGCATCATGCACGAGGCCACTGGAGAATTAGGTGAAACGCCCCAAACCCATCTTCCTCTGTTTAAATAGAACGAAGTCCTCTAGTGGCAAGGAGGTGACACTACAACCCCTCGCTGGGAGTCCCAACCCAGATGCCAAACGGTTGCTGGCGACCGTTCGCTAGGTTTGGTTTTGCCAAGTGTGACGGGAGGGGGGACAGGGCTCCTGCTCTCTCCCTGGGTTCCCCAAGACCCAGTACCTGTACGTGTGTGGTGTGCGCCCACTCTATGCAGATGACCTCTAGAAAGGAGGTCCCTTCCCTGGGCACATGGGACTGTGTGTGACACTTATATACTCATTACACCTCCTTAGAGACAGGAGTTTCTAAAAAAGGATGGCTTCGAATGTGTCATATATGAGCAGGACCCAAATCTACAGCCTCTCATTTCAACCTCTCATTTTACAGATGGGAGAAATCTGACCACCTTCAGAATAGTGTCTGGAACATAGTAGGTACATCGTAAATATTTTCTGGAAATCGGATGTCACTTTCTATCCTTGTCATTACTTTGAGAGTGGACCTCATCAAAAAAACTCACCTGATGATACATCTACTGTTCTTGCTTCCTCAACTTGGCATTGCTAAAACATGCCCATGCAAACAGAATGTTCCATTAAAAATAATCTTCCTTCACGTTCAGATTTTATGTTATTGAATGGCTGGGGTGGGGGGAAGAGGAGGAAAAAAACAAGTAGGAAGAAAAATTAAAAAGAAAAAGTCTAGCCCAGGTCTTGGCAAACTTTCTGGAGAGGGCCAGATAGTAAACATTTTAGGCTTCTCAGATCATGCATTCTCTGTCACTTCTCAATTCTGCCACCTGTAACACGCACGGAGTCACAGATAGCATGTCTGGCTTCCAAGAAACTCTGCCCCTCCTGGCTCCTGCTTCGCCTGCCATTGTCCTCACGGGTCTTCCCTCTGCACCTGTCGCTCTCTGTCCCCATCGCTTTGCCTTATTGTTCCTCGTAGCGTAACTATTCTCTTCCGTCAGCCGTTGGATATTGCTTACTTGTTCGTTGTCTGCCATCTTCACCAGAATGTGAGATCCGCGAGCACGAGGGGCTTTGTTTTTCTCGTCATATGTTCTGGACTGATGTTTGTGTAAAATGCCCTGCCTCCCCCCGCCCCCCACCGCCACCACCGCCACATTCATAGTTCAAGCCCTAACCCCACTGCGACGGCATTGGGAGATGGGGCCTTAGGTAATAGGTTTGAATGAGGTCGTGAGGGTGGGGCACCCATGGTGGAATTAGCGCCCTTATAAGAGGAGACCAGAGAGCTTGCTCCTTCTCTCTCTCTGCCATGTGAAGACACAGCAAGAAGGCAGCCATCTGCGAGACAGCCCTCAGCCGGAACAAGGGGCCAGCCCTTTGATCTTCAACTCCCAGCCTCCAGAACTATGAGAAATATGTGTTTGTTGTCTACAACCCAGTAGATGTATTTGGTTACAGTAGCCTGAGCTGACTGACTGTGACATCCCCACTACCTAGAACAGTGCTCGATGGATGACAGATGCCCCATGAATATCGTTAGTTACAATTTCCTCACAGTCCTCTGGGCAGAGCTTATACCTCAGTTTGAGGTACCCGGATTCTTTTATTGAAAACGGGAGGCAGCATGGGGCTGTGACTGAGCTCTGGGGTCAGTGCTAGCTCTTCACACACACGTCCATGCTCCATCCCAGAGCTCGTCGCGCCATCCTGTCAGGATGTGACACATCTAGAACTCTTCCTGGGATGAGTGGGAATCCCAGGGTAATGCTTGAAAGTGCTTCTGGAGGTCTTTGGTGTAGAATTACTGGTCCCAGAGCAAAAATTTTATTGGTGGGTGTTTCCAGTAGACCCACAAAGGACAACATTTTGGCCAGGCGGGTGTAATAGCTCAGGTTATTTTAGTTCCTAGTAACAGAAAACCCAAGCTCTAAAGGGAACTAAAGATTCTGGAGGCAGTCCAGGCTTCAGGTATGGTCTGATCTAGTGGCCGAACAATGTCACTGAGCGTCCATTTCTTCCCATCTCTCTGGGGAACTTCCCCAGCGTCAGCTTCATCCTGAGGCTGCCTCCTCTCGAAGTCGCAGAGAGGTGACAGGGTTCATGTTCACCATTCCGATCTCGAGGGGGAGGGCCTTTCTCTTCCCCACAGCCGTCACAGAACTCCTGGGCTTCTCCTGGTTGGAGCCACATTCCCACTCCCGAACCAACTCACTGCAAGAATTAGGCTAACTGCACTGAACCAAGAAAGGCCCACTTCTGGGTCTGGGGGTGGGGCCATCCAACCCGTATGCTGGGACATGTGGGGTCCTCTTAGGAAGGAGGACAGAAAGCGGATGCTGGGGAGGTAACGAATAATAATTCTCAGCACAGTGGGTCTCCCAGAACTTCAGACCCTCCCAGGTGACAGCCGCCCCTGTCTCCACGCAGGATTAGTTTTGGGTGCCCGCAGTCAAGTTATGGCTTTTCTGAGATATGAGTGAACCTAACCGAGGCTTTGGAACGTCTCTTTTGGAAATTAGTGGTAAGCAGGCCAAGCATACAATTAAGGACTGAATTTTTCTATAAACACACAAACACAGACACACAGGGAACTGGGCATGGCATCAAGCCCTGCACACAGATCCCTCTCCCAGGCTGTCCTGTGCCGAAAGTGACTGCTGGTTAGAGAACGTGCCAAACGATGAAGCTGAAACGTTCCATCATAATTGAAGCAGATTCTCGGCAGCAGCTCTGCGCTCCACATGGCGTGGAACGCCTTTATGTCAGTGCATATGTATGCGTGTCTGCCCGCAGCATCGGCCTTGAGGGTTCTTGCTCTCTTTATACTTAATCAATCAATCTCTCTCTCTC
>NW_006431919.1:18095023-18104040 GCF_000325575.1 Pteropus alecto | reverse complement strand
CTCTCTCTCTCTCAGCGTCCATTTCTTTCCATCTCTCTGGGGAACTTCCCCAGCGTCAGCTTCATCCTGAGGCTGCCTCCTCTCCCAGTCGCAGAGAGGTGACAGAGTTCATCTTCACCATTCCGATCTCAAGGGGCAGGGCCTTTCTCTTCCCCACAGGAATTAAGTGCTAGCAAAAATCTTGACTCTGTTCAACGTGTTCCAGGCCCTAAATAAGCTTCCCGTCTCAGAGTGATTTAAGGATCCCAAAAAGCCGCCTTGTCTCCTACTACATCTCCCATGACTCCGTCTGGAGTCCGAAATCCCCACACTGGGTCCAGCCTTTGCATTGGGTCTTGAAATGCAAGAAAATTATTTCTTAGGGAAGTGATCAGCAGCCATTGACTCCCAAGGGTGTCAGACTTTTGGAGGGGTGGAGCCCTTTTATAGGAAGGAAAGAGCACTTTATGCAAAGACTAGACCAAGGGAGGCCCTAGTAGGCCAGGACTTCCCATATCCTGGCTGGAAGGCACTTGGCTTCTTTTATCAAAATGATGGAGGGCAGCATGAGGCTGTGATTGAACTCTAGGGTTTGACGTCCTGGGTCCAGCCTCCAGTTCTGCCTCTAACTAACTGTGTGAAGCTGGTAAGCCTTTGCACCTCTTAATTCTTAGTTGCCTTATCTGCAAAAACAGGGTAACAATCAGATCTTGTCGGATAATATTATAATGATACGATATAAACAATATGTCATCATCATCATCATCAGTCATGATCATCATCGTCATCACCATTTCTCTTAGGATAAAGATCTCGTCCTTTCCTGCAGAATCGCCACTGTTGGATTCTCAAGACCTCATCGAGCCAAATCTCGTCTTTCATTATCATCATCATCATCATCATCATCATTTCTCTTAGGATAAAGATCTCGTCTTTTCCTGCAGAATTGCCACTGTTGGATTCTCAAGACCTCATCGAGCCAAATCTGGGTTTTGCTTCTGCGCTGTGTGGATTATACAGAGTAAATATAAATCAATAACGAATCGCCACTGTTGGATTCTCAAGACCTCATCGAGGGTTTTGCTTCTGCGCTGTGTGGCTTACACAGAGTAAATATAAATCAATAAATATTTCCTCAGTGAACATGCAGGAGTATTGTAGGGAAGGCAGTCCCTGCCCCACCGCCCACGCAAGGAAAATAAAGTCTTGGCACTAACAACACTCAAAAGCCCTTTTCTCGCAGGCAACCCGGTCTGTGACAGCATCTGCATTCAGTGGCGGCAGGTCTGGCTGGCTCGCCTAGTCTCTAACCCCCCTTACTTTTTTTTAACACTCTCGTCCCCCTCAACCTCTTTTTCCACAAACACCAAGGAGACGGGTCCTTGTGGCAGCTCGAGAGCAGAAATAAGGGATCCACAGCCGGCTGAAAAAAGGCGCACCGCACAGCAGAGCAGAGAGAGGCCTGTGTCCAAACACTGGCCCTCTGCTTCACTGGCTCACCGGCTTGGACTAGTCGGTCCAAGCCTCTGAGCCTCAGTCTTCCTCATCTAGGAAACAGGGCTAAGACGTCAACCCCCCATCGTGGGGAGGGATAAGCAAGTCTGCAAACGGAGTGTCTGGCATGTGGCAGGGGCTTCCCGTCCTGGGTTCCAGGGCTGGGACAGCCTGTCCAAGTCCATGTCTGTCCACACTGCAGAGCCCCCGAGGGCGCAGGGAGCAGCAGCTCACCTTGGTTTACTTTTCCCATCGGCCTGGAAGACCGCCGTGGGCGCCCACAAATACCTCAGAAGGGCTGAGAACCTTCCACCTCTTCGGGAGAAGCAAGTGTAAGCCATTTGGCGATGGCATCGGGATGAGACCCAGGTCGTCCACATCTGCAGCTGGGGACATGCGACTTAGGTCTCGCAGCCAGTGGCCACTCGCAAACAAACGAGAAAGGACTGAGTGTGCCAGGGTCCCGATCTGGCTGGGCACGAGTGGCCAGGTTTTCAAGGTGGGAACAAAGCAAAAGAAACACCCACCGATACTGTGATGTATTAAGACAAAACCAAGGGAAAGGCAAGGCCCTCTGTCAACAGCAGCCAGAATGAAGGGAAGCAGGGAGGAGCAGGCAGAACCAAAAGAGACGGCAGAGGAAAATGCAGACTCGAAGGGCATCGGAAGCAGAACGGGAAGCCAGGAAGGAGCAAGGAGGTCCCCAGAGTTACAGTAAGGCCCCCACACAGCAGGTGGAAGGAACCGCGGGGAGGTGAATGCAGAGGAAGTGGGGTGGGGAGCGGCCCTAGAGGAAAGCTCCTTCAGGGCCTGAAACCGGGGTGGCATAAGAATCAGGCAGCCAGGACAGTGTTCAGAGGCTTGAATCAGAATCCTCCGCCAGGCAGCCGCGGGGAGGTGAGGTGAGGGTTGGTTGCAAATTCACGTTCAAGAGCCCAAAGCCTTAACCTGAACCCGGGGCAAGTGCATTGCCAGGAAAACAATGAGTTTAAAGAAATGACAGCAGCTGGCGGAGAGGCCAAGCCGGCTCGTCTGGGCCGTCCAGTCCGGGTCTGAGCAGGAGAATGAGAAGCATTTCAGGAAGCCAGACTTGCAGATTTCTAAGATGAAAAGAGTTCTGGAGATGGGTGGTGGTGACGGTGACACACGGTGTGAAGGTACTTAACTGCCGCTGAACTGCACACGGAAAAATAGTTAAGAGGATCGATTTTACGTTACATGTATTTTACCAGAGTAAAAAGAAAATTGGAAAAAATGTGGCATACCTCTACAGTGGAATATTACTCAGCCATGAAAAAAGAATGAGACTGTTGATCTATGCTTTTTTCGGTTCTGAAACTAAAAGGAAGGGGGTGCTGTTGTTTAAGGGGTACAGAGTTTTTGTCGGGGATGATAAACAAAGGTTGAGTATAGACAGTGGTGACGGCTACACTACACTGTGCATACATGCGATGCCACTGAACTGTGCGCTATACTTACAAATTATTAAAATGGTAAATATTGTGCTATATATTTTTTACCATACCGAAAAAAGACTGTTACACTTCACGCATGCTTGTTACAGGAAACCTAAGTAGCGCCATAGACATTGAGAGTTCTAAATATCTTTTTCAGTTAAGGAGGCACATCTGCACCCAGGGTACTTTGCCAGGCAGCGTGACAGATCCTGATTCCGACCCAGGTTTGTGAATCCAGAGGCCAGAAATAAAGACACCCCCTCCCCGCCCCCCAAAAAAGCAATCTCTCTACTAACCCGGTCAATTCAATTCTGCTTAGGCAGAGGACAGCCTCCATCCTGCCAAGAAGGCTGTGGCTGCTGGCTTCTCTTTACCAGGGTAGATCGACAAATTGGGTAACAACAAGCTGGGTAACTTGAGGCCGGTGTCCTTCCTGAGTCTGTACTGGCCTCCGGGGTGCCTGCAGGAAACAGCCCAGCTCCCTTGTCTATAAAAAGGGACTACTAGCTCAGAAGGTGTGGCCAAAACCAGCAATGGCAAAACCTCCCAAATCAAATGATGAATTTAATCCCACCTGGCATAGGGGAGCATGGACGGGAACCATGCCCTCCGCCCTTCCTACTCTGAGGCCAAATAAATATAGATGCCCATGACACTGACTTTCCACCCTCCAACGCTGCACTGCCCTGCCCTGCTCCATCAGGTGGGCTAGAACAACATGTTTGTGACAAAGATCCCACATGATATCCAATAACGTCAACAGCCTTCGGATAGGGTGGGCACGTTTCCACAGACTGTGGATTTTAGAGTTAAAAGGCTCCTTTCAGGTCCCCTCCCCAAATCTCTTCATTTTCCCCAAAGAAAAAAACATAGAAAGGGAGTAGTAAGTTAAATTGCCCTGGATTTGAACATGACTTTGACACTTTCTGATATATGGTCTTAAACAAGTTGACTTATTGTCTTGGGCCATAGTTTGTTTGCCTATAAAATAGGGATAATAATAGCAACCATGCAGGGTTGTTGTGAGAAGTAAATAATATTAAATAATAAATATTAAGAGCCTGGCACATGCCTATAACTATCATAGGTCTTCTCATCCTCTCCTCTATCTCCATTATCACCACCATCATCACCACCATCATCATCCTCATTATCACATCATCATCCCCAACATCTACACCATCATCACCATCATCATTACCATCATCATCATCACCATCGGCATTACCGTCACCATCATCATCATCATCATCATCATTACCACCATCATCACCATCTTCACCACCATCACCACCACCATCATCATCATCATCATCATCATCATCAATAACATCATGAAGCTAAAGCCAAGGAGATGAAGGGTTTCTCCAAAATCACAGAGCTGTGGCTTATAGCAAACCAAAGTCTCCCAAACCAGTGGGTTTTTCCATTTCATCACCCTGAGACAGCACTATTGCCTGGGCCTGAAATTTTATAGCACTTCGTGGAAAACATTTGAAATTATATGGCTTTTCCACATTTCCAAATTAGAAGTCCAGCTTGATGTCCAAGAGTCTTCAGCTCAGAAACAAACTGTCCAGAGTTAAGATATTGAAACCAATTAATGTGAACCTCTTTGCTCTCTCCGTGAATCTCTCATCTGAATCTGGAATTCTCAAGGAGCATCACAGTGGAGCTGGAGATGGTCCAGAGAGCTCACCTAGCAGAGTGGGCACAGGAGAACTGCCCAGAAAGATGACTGGACTTTTGTTCAGAAAGCCAAGGGAAAGTTTGGATTGACTGTGAAGGAAACAGATATAAAAATCACAGTGACAACATTCGCTGAGCACTGAGAATGTGCCAGATACCATTTAAGCACCCTACATCTATCGTCTACAAAATAGGCAAAATTACTACCTGCATAAATGAGAAAGATGAGGCCAAGGGACCTTTGCAAACTCGCTCCCCAGGGAAGGTTTTTCATGTGTCATTGGTAAGATCCAGACATACCAGGATGCACACTCGAAGATCCAGCCATACCAGGATGTGCACTTGGCTTTCCAAGCCCCCGAGCCGCCAAGCTTTCTCATGGTATCTTTCCATCTGAGTCTTTCCTTATCTCTGCTGGCCATAATCCTATTCATCCTTCAATACCTAGTGGGAATGTTACTATCTCAGACTTTCCCAGGTGTAATTATCCATTTTGCCTCTGACTCATCCTCCTGGAAGTTCAGCCTTTACCATATTGTATTATGGTTAATTTGTGTGTGTGTGTGTGTGTGTGTGTGTGTGTGTGTGTGTACACTTCTCCACTAGGAACCAAGCTCAAGAAGGCCCAGAATCGCGTTTTATTTGCCTTTATATATTGCTTAGTGTACATAAAAGATGGTCAATAAAGATTTGTTGGAATTTTTTTAATGCCCTTGGACACACAGCTTGTATTTTAATAAACTAGGACACCATCATTGGGGACTTATTCTTCAAATCTGAGACAGTCAGGGACTCTCAAACACAGTGGGTGTTGACTCCCATCCAGGAACCCTAACTTCTCCGTCTGAGAAACAGATGCAGAGCTACCGCTCTGCCCTTCCCACAAGGCTGCAGCAAGGAGCTAAGGGGTTCGATGCTTTTTCGAAAAACAAAAGGGGCCGAAAAGATGCAAAATGCAAATAATCTTAATAATTCAGTCACTGCTTATTAAGAATTTGCGTTAAACTAGGAAAGCGTGTTCAGAAGCTTCAATCTCAGATGCCACAAGGCAGGTCAGAGAAATAAGCAGAGCCTCAGGGGTCCACGGCCAGAGATCACTCAAGAGAAACCTGAAATCCAGACTATTACATGAATTCTCTCAATATTTAAATGTCAGCATCTCATTTTTAAAATTTCAAACATTATGCCATTGTGCCATTGGTATAAAACAGCCCCCAAAACCACACGTTTGCAATTTCTGGTGTACATTCCTCTAACTTCACAGAAAGCTCAGAGTTAACTAGTTTATCTCTGGTCCACTGACGTATCTATAGTCATCATCCCAAGACTGAAGTACTTCCTAAATTAAAAAGACTCAACATGTGCAGTTTCACTTTAGAGTTAGATGTTTTACTGCGTTTTTATTTTATTTTTAATATTTTTTAAAATTTATTTATTTAATATTTATTTATTTAGTTTCAAGTATACAGTACATTGGTTAGACATCTATATAGTCCATAAAACAATCCCCCCAATTGCTCCCCTGGCCCTCCACCTATCCAACATATTAATGCTAACTGCATTCCTTCTGCCATGCTTCCCATCCCCATGACCAATTATCAACTACTAATTTGTACTTCCTTAACCCTTCCCCTATTCTCCAGCCTTGCAAACCCCCTCCCCTCTGGCCATCACCAAATTGTCCACTATATTTGTGAGTCTGTTTTTGATTAGTTCGTTCTTTTTGTTCCTTAGATTCCTCATATAAGTGAAATCATATGGTATTTATCTTTCTCTGTATGACTTATTTCACTCAGCATAATAACCTCATTTTTTTAATGGTCAAGTAATATTTCACTGTCTATATGAACCACAACTTCTTTATCCAATCGTCTGTTGATGGGCAGTTAGGTTGCTTCCCTACCTTGGTTCTTGTGAATTGTGCTGCCATGAACATAGGGGTGCATAGATCTTGACGAATTATTGTTTTGTTTTTCTCTGGATAAATACCCACGAGTGCAATTGCTGGGTCAAAAGGTAGATCCATTTTTAATTTTTTGAGAAAACAGTACTGCGTTCTTATTTTAATCGATAGTTTTTAGATGACATAAAAAATAATTTGTGATGAACCAGAACATTTGACCCCACAAATCCTAATCATGCCAAATGACAGGATTCCAAATCTGTGTGTGCATTACAGTTATGTTTGTGTATGTGTGTGTGATCAAGATAGCTACACAAGAGTATGTTTCAAAGCCAAAGAAATCCCACCGGTCCTTCAAAAAGAAAAACTCTGAAGATATATGCAAATGATTTTTATAAGGGGTAATAACCAAAACATGTAAAGAGCTCATACAACTAAATGTCAAAAAGCAAATAATTCAATGAAAAAATGGGCGGAGGACCTGAATAGACATTTCTCCCAAGATGACATACAGATGGCCAATAGACATATGAAAAGATGCTCAGCATCACTAATCATCAGGGACGTGCAAGTCAAAACTACAATGAGATATCGCCTCACACCTGTTGAAATAGGTATCATCAAAAAGGCAAAAATAACAAATATTGGCGAGGACGTGGGAGAAAGGAACCCTCATGCACTGTTGGTGGGTTGTAAACTGGTGCAGCCGCTATGGAAAATAGTATGGAGATTCCTGAAAAAATTAAAATAGAACTATCATATGATCCCGGAATCCCACTTCTGGGTATTTAGCCGAAGAAAATGAAAACGCTAATTTGAAACGATATGTAGACGCCTATGTTCATTGCAGAATTATTTACAATAGCCAAGATATGGGAGCAATCTAGATGTCCACAGATAGACGAATGGATAAAGAAGATGTGGTCTACAAATACAATTTTATGGTATTACATGTCTATAAAAAAGAATGGAATCTTCCCATTTGTGACAACAGGAATGGACCAGGAAGGTATTATGTTAAGTGAAATAAGTCAGATAGAAAAAGATAAATACCATATGATTTCACTTATATGTGGAATCTTAAAAAAAAAAAAAATGAACAAATGAAGCAAAACAGAAATAGACTCATAGATACAGAGAACAAACCAGTGGTTGCCAGAGGGGTACGAACTTCCCATTATAATATAAATAAGTCACATGGAATTAACGAATAGCAGAGAGAAGACAGTCAGTGATACTGTAATAACTTTGTATGGTGACAGATGGTAATGAGGTTTGTTGTGATGGTCACTTCATATTGTACATAAATATAGAATCACTCTGTTGTAACCTCGAAATATAATAAGTCAATCATACTCCAATAAATAAATAAATAAGTTTTGAAATATAAAAATAAATCTCTGCTTTTTTTATTTTTAACCCCAATCTGAAAGATATTAGCTAAACACAGTTGGCTAGAATACTAATGAGGCTCAACCTCCTATTATAAAGTTAAAGCTGGACTACTTGCAACATCATACTGAGATACAAGGAACCATTCCCAAATAATTGATATATGTATGGATGGATAAATGGACAGATGAATGGATTTTAAGAAAGCTTGTAAAAATATACCTAATATAATTAAAAAGAGAATGAAATCACATGGAAAAGGAGGGTTGAGCAGGCGGATGGTGACAAGGAAGGTTCACACACAGGGATGTGAGGTGCCAGCCCAACACGATCACTGTCTACAGGCTGTAAGCTGAATTACACAAGGGACATTATTCATCCCTTACTCCCAAGGTGTCATGATTATAATCAACTGTGTTTGCTCCTCTGGTGACAAAACTAAATGAAATAAAGTCTCTGCTATGACTCTCATCTAAAGATGACAGATCAACCAAAAATATTCTGCAGAAATTAAAAAACACAAGGCCAAGAATCTCGCTCCGTCCTTTGATTCGATATCTTGAGATTGTCTATGCACGGTTACGAAAACGTCCACTGACTTATCTTTTACCCGAGAGGCTCTTGTGCACACACACTAATCAACGACCTTCTTTCAAAACTACAATTGAAAAAAAAAAAAAGAAAGAGTCCATTTTAAACTAAGCCAGCCTTTAGTACAGGCGAAGGACAAAGAGTCCCCAAACACTGCCGCCCACACCTCCCCGCTGCCACGCCTACCAACTTCCGGAGGCATTTCAGGGTCCAGGACTCAGACAAAAGGCCCTCTGCCGCTCGTACCAAAGCACGGTGCTGTGTGGCGTCTGCCTGGGGTCCGGGACGGGGACAGGGGATGCCAAGCAGAAGAGACGTCCGGGAAGTCCGGGGCAGCACTGAGAATTCCCCTTTCGGGGAGGTGCGTTATGGGCTCAAAGGCCGGCATCCCTGCGAAGCCAGACCCAGGCAGGCGTTCTCCGAAGTGCCGCAGCCGGGGACGAGGGCGGCCGGCATCGGCGGCAGGGAGCCGGGGACGAGGGCGGCCGGGCATCGGCTGCAGGGAGCCGGGG
>NW_006431919.1:18093695-18094556 GCF_000325575.1 Pteropus alecto | reverse complement strand
GACAGGGGATGCCAAGCAGAAGAGACGTGCGGGAAGTCCGGGGCAGCACTGAGAATTCCCCTTTCGGGGAGGTGCGTTATGGGCTCAAAGGCCGGCATCCCTGCGAAGCCAGACCCAGGCAGGCGTTCTCCGAAGTGCCGCAGCCGGGGACGAGGGCGGCCGGCATCGGCGGCAGGGAGCCGGGGACGAGGGCGGCCGGGTGCCCGGCCACAGCGAGCCATGAGCGGAGCGCTGCTGCGGGAAGCTCTCCAGGCGGAAGGCTGAAGAACGCTCACACCCTTGGGTTACGAAGAGGAGAAATAAGAGCCGATATTTGACTTGAATCTGAATAAAGAAACTGAAAGGACGGATGCATCGGAAAACGAGGACGGGTTACCGTTTCTAGAGGGCGGGGTGAACAGAGACGGGAACGCTATACCTCTGTGTATCGTTTTTATTTTTTAACCATTTTAAAGTATTACCAGTTTTTAAAATATAAATTAAAAATAAAACCTAATTATCCATAGGAAAAATATGTTAGGAAATAATCCAAAATGATAACAGCAGCTGTCTTTGGATGGTAAGCAGAAGCGTGATTTTTCTTTTCTTTGAAATTATTTTCCAAATTTCCTAAATGAACGCATATAGTTTTTCACGATGAAAAGAACAAACGTTTTTTAAAAACTGAACTAGATAAAGTATCTTCGGAATTATGATTTCTGCAATTTATAAGCATTAGTCACATAACATATGAAGCAGAGGTCATAATTCCGACAATATCCTATCAATTTATTTTTCATTACGGGTAAGTCCAGACGACCCACAGCCGCTCGCCCGCCCACCGCTTGGCCCCGCCCGCCCACCGCTTGGCCCCGCCCGCCC
>NW_006431919.1:18091546-18093600 GCF_000325575.1 Pteropus alecto | reverse complement strand
CCAACGCTTGGCCCCGCCCGCCCAACGCTTGGCCCTGCCCACAGCTTGTCCCCACCCACCCAAGGCCAAGCAAGGGCTGAGCTTTGAATCACAAACAGGATCTGTAATGGCAGCTGCAAGAAAATCATTTTGAAAGTCCAGCTGCGTTGAGAAAAGGAATTTCTAAATTCCAAACTGTTTTCCTTGCAAAGGACAGTATGTACGGGGTCTGAACATAATAGCTCCATTTAGAGAAAAGGTATGATTTGACAGGGGGCGTTCTGTAGGTGTCCTCTGCATCAGCAAGGAGGAACGAGCCCTCTGGTCTAAAGGCCAAGGGTGCAGAGAGGTGCAGAGGAGGCAGCTGGCGTCGCCCTCCCCATGATCTCTGCAGGACCCAGCAACCCCACCCTTCCCGGGCCTTGGCCAAGGGGTCAGGGAGGATCCAGCAAGAAAAGAGGAGACCCAGAAACACTGAATGGAAGGGAACTGCCATGGGCCACATCGTGTTCTCCCCACCCTCCCACATCATATGTTCAAGTCCCAACCTCCGGTACCTCTAAATGTACATTAGATCTTTAAAGAGGTGACTGAGTTAAAATGAGGCCATTAGGGTGGGTCTTAATCCAATCTGACTAGTGTCTTTATAAGAGGCACCCAGGGTGTGAGTGAACAGAGGGACGACCGCTGAGAACACAGAGAAAAAGTCGCCCTCTGCAACCCACAGAGAGAGAGAGGTCTTGGAAATCATCAACCATGCCAACACCTTGACCTTGGACTTCCAGCATCCAGAACTGTGAGAAAACACAGGACTGCTATTTAAGTCGCACAGTCTGCGGTATTTTGTTGTGGCGGCCTTAGCAAACGAACACAGAAACCATCTCGAAGAACGTTCCCAGAGCAGTATCGAGTGGCCAAGCACAATGGAGACACCACCTGACATGGGGAGGTGCTCCCAGGAGTGGGAGTATGAGCGGATGCACAGAGGGCGACCAGCTGCATCCAAACATGGGGCCCCCACCCAGGAAGTAGAGAGATCACAGACTTCAGCAGTGGGTGCTGGCGTGACCCACAAGCTGACCAGGACCCACACAGCGTGCCAGAGACCGGGCTGGGCCAGCCATGCCACAGCATGGCCCAGGGGATGGATGCAGCAAGGGGGCCCTCACACTGTCACAAAGCTACATGTGCTTCCCCTGGCACCCACCCAGAGGCCCCTGGGGAAGGGGAAGGATGAAGAGAAGGGGAGGGAGCTCTGAAAGACTAGCATTTCCCCCAAAAAGGCTGTTTTCATTCCAAAGCATGTAAGTTACCTTTAACTGACGAGTTTGAGGTTTTCCCACCATATTTTCTTGCACCTTTGAATTATTGTGGATTCAGTGCCAACCAAATCATGGCATTACCCATGGCAAATAGCCATCTATAAGTGGGACAGCAAGAAAAATGACCTAAACTTGGTCAACGCCACAAATAAGCTTAAGGCTTTGGAGCACAGAATTTGAACTGTGTTGAAGGCCATTCAACCGGGTAAAGCTCCAGGAGCCCTGATGGGTCGGGTAGCATCATCTCTCTCTCTGGAGAGGTGGCACAAACCCCAGAAGCCACATTATATGAGGCTCTGGTCTGTCTCACCAGAGGGTGAGTTCCAGTCTAATGGCTTGGAGGTCTTCCTGCTTTTTTCCATTTTTAAAAGAGCAGATGTGCTCCTGGGAAAGAGAGATTGAGCTACCCAAACAAATCAGAGACGTGGAGGAATGGAAATAAACCAGGCATCTGCCTGCCATGGTGGCAGTGCCCGAAGAACTTGCATTAGCTGGACGGGAACACCCGGCCCGGGGGACTGCACGGCCTGGCTCGGCTCCTCGCCTGAGCGATGACAAATACAACTATCTTTGTTTTGGTCCTCGGCAGACACGAAGGAGGGTCTGTGGGTTATGTGTCCAGTTTGTTGACTCTCATAAAAGACATTCATAAATTTATTCTTAGTATCAGGGGTGCCTGCCGGTGTCAAAGTCTTTTCACACAGTTGCTCCATGTTAAAACCAGCCACTCAGATGCATTTATAAATAATTGTC
>NW_006431919.1:18090197-18091435 GCF_000325575.1 Pteropus alecto | reverse complement strand
CCACCCCTCTCTCTCTCTCAAATCAACTCTAAAATCATTTCATAAACAACAGGAAGAATTTCCCATTAATATTAAAGTGTGTCTAGGTTGGTCATTTTAATAGAACTTTCCAGAGGGAACAAGCAGTCCTTCCATCTTGTCCATGTGAAACCTGTTCCCTTTTCAGAATGAGCTATTTGGCAGCCTCCCTCGCTAGGACCAGCCGCAGCTTCCCCTCCCCACCACCCTATGTCCATCTCTTTCGCTTCTTTGCCCAAAAAGGAGGAACACAGCAAGGCCGTAGAGAGACACAGGCTGAGCCAGTCAGGAGAATGTGTCACCACCCTGAGGCCTTTGGTTTTTCTACTCTGAACTCAGATCTCCACAATTTTTCTTTTCAGGCCACCACCTACCTAGGACACAAAGGTAGAGCTACGGCTGTGTCATTTTTACTTGATATAACAGACCTTCTCACAGCCAGCCCCCTGCAAATAACAGGGGCTTAAAAGAAGATAGAAATTTCTTTCTCTTTTCCATAAAAGTAGTCTAGAGGTAGACAGCTTATAGTTGGTGTGGGGGCTCCACACTGTCACCTTCTGTCTCTGTACTTCGCCATCCCTGACGTGTCACCCTGTGGTCCAAGATGGCCGCTCAAGTCCAGGCACCATGTCTGCCTTCCAAGTAGCCAGAAGAAGACAGAGAAGATGACGGGCATTCCCTCGCATTTAAGGTCACGTCGTGAGTCATCACACAGCCCTCCATCTCCTACCTTGCTGGACAGAACTCACTTAGCCAGATGAACTCACTTAGCTGCAAGGGAGGCGGGCACTAGCTAGGCAGCGGTGCTACCTGAAGAATAAACACGGGGAAGAGTGGACAGTGGGAGGCCACCAGCCATCTCAACCACGACGAAGACTGCACGTGGTCACCTCCCATATTGCCTGCCAGCACCTATAACTCCGAACGCCCACACGGCACTGCCACTGTTCTGAAGAGTTTCCGTTTTCACAAACCGTCTTTTTAAAGCTCACTTTCTACTCTTCGCTTTCTGTTTCCCAGAGTGGGGACTCTGAAAAGTTGGCCTGCCAGACCGAATTCAAGCTTAGTTCTCACCAGGTCGGGACCACATGTCTTAAATTCCCGCCCCACGAGCCTTCATCAACACACGGAAGGTCCTAAGAGACCAGGCATGGAAAATGTCCCAGGAAAATCCCCGTGAGTACAACTTGAAGTCAAAATGTGTATCTCACATCATTCCT
>NW_006431919.1:18075106-18090176 GCF_000325575.1 Pteropus alecto | reverse complement strand
TCGCTCAGGAGCAGCACAAACCTTCCAGCCTTTACGGTCCAGGCTCAGGAAGGTGCCAAAAGCCAGATGGAGGACGAAGCCGCTCTGGCTGGGGACTGACCCTGAGCTCCGTCAAAGGATGGAGCCCTTGCCTGGCCCAGGTCTGCAGAGCTAGGGGACAGTCTCCTGCTCTTCTGGGTCCAGCCTGGGTTCTAAGGACCAACCTCAGCTTAGACCCCATCCCGTCTGAGACCCCAGGCACTGTCCCGCCTTGCCACAGGGGGTTTCAGCCGGCCGTACGTGGCCTGTATTAGTGGCCTCCGGGTCCCTCCTGCCCCCTGCGCCACTCCTCCAGTCCAGTCCCCCGCCTGCTCCACACACAGCAGCTGCATCGCTGCGGTGACAAACGCTAGTGAGCATCGAGCGTCGGAGCCATGTCCCCCCCCATGAAACCCAGCCGCCCACACTGGGCGGGGGGCATGAGGAGAGTGGCGATGACAGGGAACCCCACCCAGCAGCTGTCACGGAGAGATGAAGAAAACCACGAGCGGGGATGCGAGCGAGGACACGCGAGCCACCACGCAGCCTTCCTGCATCGTCGGCAGGGTTTCCCGAACCGTGACCTAGCCCCTTCCCTCCGCAACATCCACCCACGCCTCGGAAAGCAGCTGTCACCGGACGCTGAACGATGCACTGGGGGCCACGGCTCCTCCTCTGGCTCTGGCACCAAACCGCCAGCCTTCGAATCCCTGCTCTGGCACTCTGTAGGACGTGGCCTTGGGCACATTATGAATCCTCTCTGTGCTTCAGTCTTCTCATCTGTGAAATGGCGGGGGGTGGGGGTGATGGCACCCGCTTCTCCGAGGGAGTGTGAGCATTAAATAAGTCAGTGCCTGCGGGAAGCTTACAACAGTCGGAGTGAATGTTAGTGGTGGTGACGACGATGACGATGATGACAACCCGGCGCTGGAACACTTTCCACATCTTATATGCTTCTCCCGGGGGGTCAGGATTCTGATTCACACCATCTTCCTGTCTCCAGTATGCAGCCTAAGGCCTGGATGCTCAATGTACATTTGCTGAATGGCGAAACGAATGGAAACGAAAAGTATAGCACGAGGCATCGTGAAAAGCCGCAGGTTCGTTGGACAGAGGCTACAGGTGGGAAGCAAAGCCACCCCCCGCCCCCCCAAGGAAGAGATCTGCATTTGTGCTCCCTAACACACATGCGGACCTCTAGCGACCACCGGAGGGTGGGACGGGACAGCTGCGTCCCACACGCGCTGTCTGGGATCTGGAATAACACACACCTTTTTTATTCTGTGGACCCAACATGCTGATCCACCAGGTGGGATAGGTGGGGACTCGAACCATTCGGACCCTCGGTCTTGGGGAAAATGAATGAGAGTCTTTCAGAGAGGGTCTTCTAGGTGCATACCTAGGCACTCGCACACCCGATCTGCACACGCCCGCACTTTATTTAAACGGTGACAAAGCTCACTCAGTTCCTACATCCCCTGTCAGCCTGGGCTGAGGACTGCAGCGGAGAATGGACTAGGGGGAGCCGAGAGAGAGGAGGAAGCTGAGAGAAGCCACATGCCCCAGCCTCCTAGTCTCCCTCCGACACCCCAGGCGCCTTCCTAGCTTAGGGATTTCGCAGTGGCTGTTCCCTCCGCCTGGGACACTGTTCCCCCAAATGGCCACCTCCCTTTCTTCAAGTCTCTCCACCAATGCAATTCAAGTTCCTGTAACACGCTCCTGATCTAACAGGTGCTCAGTACGAACCACGTGAATGGAGACGTGGGCTCTGGGCAAGAAGTGACACGTCACAACTTTGGGGAGACACGATATCCTGCAGTGACGACAGGTAGGGCCTGGGGTGATTTCGCTTGGATATCAAAGACAAAGGTGGCGCTTTCGGCTGCGGAGATGGGCATCGGGAGAGCGATGCTCCTAGAACCTTCCGCCGGTGATTTCCTCTGGGGCTGAGATTGCGAGACGTTCGCATTTTATATTTTCTACAGTTTTTATTTATATATATATATAAAGTAACTGTAAGTGTAAATGTAAATATATATATAACAGTAGATGATACAAATATCGTTACATTGAAAAAGGCGAAGTGAATGAATGCACACAGAAACGCATTCCACGCTAGAGGGACGCTCCGGCCCCTGAGGCCTGAGCCCTGGGTCCAGCCTCCGGAGTCAGGGACAGGTCACCGCGAGCATCAGGGGAAGCAGGGAGGTCCTGGTGCGTAGCCACACGGCCCCAAACACATGATTTGGGGCCTGAGCCCCAGCCTTAATCCGGTCTCATTCTTAGTAACAGAGCCCTGACGTTCTTAGGGAAAGTTACACACACATACACACACCGCCCCGAGTGGGAGCGTGACCCCGACCCAGGCACTCAGAGCATCAGAGAGTCACTCGTGGGTGAGCATGCTCCCAATCAGAATTCATCGCAGGACCCCTCCTGGAGGCCAAAGGGCAAGCTGCTGTCTTCCATTGGACTTAAGTCTGGCCAGTGCTGCTGGCGGCCATCCTGCCATCACCCCAGGAGTACCACCCGCCTGAGGATGGAGCCAACACAGACGAAGACAGAGCCGAGAGACAGCAAGAGGCCCCGGTGTGCCATTTGGACACCTGGATGCAGCCACGCCTGAAGCTGCCCTACCCCACCCTGCTCAGTGTGATGAGCTGACTGTGTTTAGCTCAGTCTTCTCAGACCCAGATAATGCAGGGACTCCTGAAATACAGACTTGGGTGTTCCCTAGACTCTTCCCCATGGGGAGAAGTCTGCTCGTGGGCTCTCAGCAAGAACCGCTGTGGTGGAGTTCTATGAACGGAAGGGACCCCTGGAGTAGACAGCGTCCTTGCTCCAACCTGCACACCTGCACCCCGGTGCTTTCTGTTGCTTCTGTCCACGCCCACCCGCTCCTTCCACATATTTTGGTTTCTGAAAGCCTGAAGCTGCGAGAAGCGTGTGGGGCTGACATTCGTCTGGGTGGCCCGGAGCTGATGACCAAAGGTCGTGGGGGTGTGAAAGCCCAGCTGTCTTGCTCAGAACCAACTCTGAGCATTGTTACACCCCCAAGTGCCCCGCAGGGGCTGAAGCTACTGGCATGGGCTCTGTCTAAAGTCTCTCTCTTGCTTGGCCTCATGTCCTGCATCCCATCCCTCACTGCCTTCCCTTGAGGACACTCACTTCATAAATCACCTGCACACAAACCCCCTGAGCGACGTAACTTAAGACCCCATGTGAGAACAGGCCCAGACCAAGTGCACTCTGAGCACGGGGTTGGGGAGCCTGGGGGTCATCTTTCTGCCAACCCCCCAGGAGAAGGCACACAGTGATACAGGCTGTTGCTTCTCCCTCTTCCTCCCAGAAGCCACCGAGCAGTGGTTAAGCTGCCTCCAGAATGCCCACCACCCAGCTTTGTCACATAGGAAGGGAAACCAAACTAGCTCCCTGCCCAGGAAGACAAGGGACACTCGGGCACAGCCTTTTATCCCGACTCTGAGTCCTAACCTGGAGGCCAGCCTGCACAGTGCATTTGGACCTCTCCCTTCCCCAAGCTCTCACATTACCACACTGCTTCTGGAATGCTCAGCGGTCACTGGTTCAACTCCCATGGTCCAGTGACCCGGAGAACTCTAACAGGCAGCTCTCCAGGCCCATCCTGGATCGGCCCACAGTGCCATGTGCCAGGATCACACAATGGCGCTCGAGTTTCTCCCATTCCTGCGGGCACGGGCAGCCTGAACTGAATTTCTGCTTCTTTTGCTGTCACTAAATAAGCTTTTACTCACAACTCTTAGTGATGGTCACTCTACGGGTGTCCTTCCTGACTCTGGGGACAAAATGACCACAAGGAGAGTGTAAACCATACCCTGACACTGAGTGGGCACTAAGGCTGTTGTCTGCTCCGAAGCTGCTCGCTCCCCCTCCTACTGGTAAGAACCCCCCAAACCATGCCATTTTGAAGGCTTCTCTGACGAACAGGTGCCACAACCAAATAAATACATAAAACTCTGGCCAGGGTGATAGGCTGGCATAGACCCATGTCCACGGCCAGGCCAATGAGACTTGATGATGGACTTGGGGGGTAGACATTCTTCTTTCTGCTGGATGTGACTCTGGTAACACATGAGCCTGGAGGTGCCAGGAGCCACCATAGGGAGGATTCGTTGGAGAGTGAAGTCAAAACACTCTCTTCTCTGTTATTGGGATTATGTTGTTGTTTTTATTTTGGTTTTCTGCTTATGCCAACTGGAATTGGATTTTTCTGTCACTTGTAACCAAAAGCACAATCATTAATAGAAATATTAATGGATAAAGTACAAGAGAGGAAACTGCCTCCAGCCCCAGCCCTGCCACTAATTTGTCACATGGCTATGGTCCAGGCCCTTAACATCTAAGCCACAAACAGTGGCTAGGCGATGCAGAGGTCTCTTCCTGGCCCTGAACAGAGCATACCGTATTTCTCTGCCTTGGCCTTCCTCCCCACAGAATTCTCCTTCAAAGCCAAGTTCAGACCTCCAGGAAGCCCATCATCCTCTCCCAGATCCTCGGGGATCCCTCTACGTTTTGAATTCCTGCAACATTTACCTGTCTGTGCCACCGACCAGGTCTTCCAACGCCTTGATATTTTCAGGCCGCAGTCCATGCACATGTGCTGTGTCACCCTAAGCTCCTAAGAATAACTAAGCACATCACCATATTCCAGACACCGTGTGAAACCAGCACGCGCAGGCTCCTGTGTGACAGCCACACCATCCTGCAGGTGGAAGGCGGTTATTATCTCAGTTTAAAGATGCAGAATTGAAGCTCAAAGAAAATGAGTCACTTGCCAGGGGTCGCCAGCCAGATGTGCCAGCACAGGGATTGTCTGACATGATAAATTTCTGGATCACACCCTCTCCTCACAGACACACTCCCTCAACCCAATGTCGCTCATCACACATGCATCCCTCCCAAATATCTGCTGATGGATTCGTCTGTCGTGAGTGGCTTTGGGGGGTGCATCTCCAGGCAGCCCAGGTGTGCAGAGTGGAGGGGCCAGCACCCCGGTGACGGCTCCGTCCGCTCCGCACAGAGTCCCACTCGCCACCTGGCCGGCAGGTAAGGTAACGTTCCCAGGGAATTCTGAGACAGCTCTCCAGGGAGCTGTGAAGGGCTGTGGCTAATGGACCAGCCATTCTCCCCCGGAACAGGAGAAACTCAGTTCCGGTCAAAAGCTCGCACTGTCACGCCCTGACCAACGGCACCCACACTGTTCAGCCGAATGCTGAGCTGGACCCAAACCAGACCGTAAAGCAAACCAAAGAGTTTCTTTCCAAAAAAAAAATAGCAGACCAGTTTGAACCTGGGCTGAACCTGTGTATTTTCTAAGACGACTGAACGAGAACAAAAACCAGACATCGAAATGTCGTGTGAACAAAACCAATATTCATCCCATCTGAGTTCTTGATCTGAAAAGACGTTCAGGAAGGAGCATTTCACCTCCCTGTGGGGTGTGCGACGGTGTTCTGACAAACGCCGGGTGAAGAATGGGGGCTGGCTTTTTTTAAATGTGGTTTTCAAAGTAATTTTATTTCAATCCTCCATAAATATGAATCAGAAACTCCGAGAGCTTCGGTTCCCCTTACGTTGACGAAGCATTTTGGGGCTCGATCCATTACAATAACGGAGCCTGAGAGCACCAGCCCAGAGGACAGAGCCTTGAGTCCCCGTCCCACGCTCCCCGGTGACCTCAGGCACATGACCCGGGGGCTGCGGTCACCAGCAGTCAGGGCAGGTGTGGCTCTCAGACAGCCTGACCCAGCCCGCTTGATGCTGGGCATTGAGGGTCTCCTTGAAGTCCTGACCCACACAAAGCATGGAACTAGAGGACAGCGTGCTGGGCTCACTCCACCCCAGTCCCCGGACAAGTTGCTTTCGAGGTCTCACAGTAGGAACCGAGCAGTCCCCCAGCCATGAACACCTGCTGACCATACCAATCCTAGGGTCTGAAAAAAAATGGGGTGCCGACTAAATGAGGTGGGGTGAAGAGCCAACACCATCATCTGCTCCTTGCACCATCACGGCCCAAACAAGAGAAAACCATCGTTCCACGGACCACAGACCAATCACACCCATTTCAAAGACCAAGGGCTTCCACACGGCTAACAGGAAGGAGTTGCTTTGGGGGAGGTGGATGGAGAGTAAGAAACGGGGAGGACTTTGCTTTGTTTTACACTCATACCCATCATTTGAAGCCTTCATAAGGAGATGCATGCATTGCACTGATAATGTTTAAAATTAAGGCTAACGTTATGCATGTATATGAGCTAAGCATGTGACAAAGGCAGAAACCACAAAGGAAAAGACTGATAGGCTTAACCGCATCAAATTGGGGAAAAAAGAAATGATCCAAAACTATATTAGGAGGGCAAAATATTTACAATATTAATGATAGTAATTATTTACTATCTTAACATAGAAAAAGCACTTAGGGAAAAGCCACACTCCAAGAGAAAAATGAGCAAAAGACATAAGTAAGCAATTCATGAAAGAAGAAACACAAATGGCCGATAAACATAAAATATTCATCCCCACTAACGAATGAGGACACACAACAAAAAGTCAGATAATATCATGTCTATCAGACTAGCAAATATGTTTCAAAGTTTTTTATAATTCTGGTTGATATGAGGACAGACAGGTGAACACCCTCATGCACTGTTGATCGAAGGGTTAATTGGTTAAACCTTTTTGGACGGCAATATTGCAAAACCCATTAATAACTTTTAAAATATGCATACACTTCGACACCACGATTCCACTTCTAAGCATTTACCCATAAGGAAAATCATCATGGCTAAAGAAACATGTATTTGGATGTCCAGTGAAGCACTGTTTATAAAAACGAAAAGTTGGAAATAGCCTCGCTGTCCAAACAACGAAGGACTGGTTTAATATATCATGGCATTATACACAGCGAATCTCCATGAGGCTATTAAATGACGATAGAGAAAAAATATGAAACAACATGGAAATGTTTATGATATATTAAGTGAGAAACGCTGGTGACAAATGGTTTGCACAATATGAAACCACTTTTATAAATAAATATAGACACACATCCACGTCGAATTTTTGAACATCTGATTACAGGCTATTTTAATTTTCTCCTTTATGTTTTTCTGCATGTTTTGTAATTAAAGATCTGTTTTTTAATTTAAAAAAAATATATACCCAGCGCTGAAACGTATTCAAGAACCATTTTCAAGTAATCGATCAGTAAACAAATATCTTTAAATCAACAAGTTAAGAACCAAAGACATATCCAATGAGATAAAGTAGTATCAATTGTTCCAAGCAACCCCTACAATTAATCTTCTCTGCCTTTTTTCATAAGCCCACTGCATCTGAGTCCATTCAGATGAGGTCACCGCATTGCAAAACCTGCTGGGCTGGACCGCTCTCAAATCATAACCTTGTCTTAGGCACAGAAAAGCCGCAGCAGCTTGCTTTCTTATTTTCCTAGGAGAAAACAATTGCATCTTTAACATTCAAGGTGGAAAGGCTGACGCCAGCCTTCCCACGGTTCCAGGACCAGGATGGCTTGGTTCTCCCGCGACACCGCTCTGTGCCAGGGCAAAATGTAGATTTCAAAGGAAGAAAGGGGTGTCTGCTTGAAGAGGGAGAACGAGGGAGCTCGGCGTCCTGCGCAGCTTCTCTGGTGCCACGGCGCACACGCGCCGGGCACGGCCCAGCTGCCCAGTAAACGCTGGGCGGATTTCACGAAGCTTCTCCCACGGCTCCATCCGACCACACGTCCTTCACCAGAAATATCTCCCCTCTCAAGGGAGGCCAACGCAAAACATGGAGGCCACAGGACTAAGACTTTTAGGACACCACCGCGTCTCAGTTAAGGGACAAGGTAGACACATGAGAGAAATATAAACAGGACGCTAATGGATTGATTAATCCACTAATACTTCTGCTCCACTCTGTCTCTAGGGAGACCCCCGAAGCAGGCACCGCCCTCCAGAAATAACGAAGCATGACCCGCAAACCTATTAATGACTCCCTATCACATACACGCACGTACTGGAAAGAAAGTCTCCTCGGCTCACTGAAGTCCTTTGGGCAAGTCAAGGAGATCATGTTGTCACTCCTGTGTGAGTGTCTCTGGCCAGTACACCAGAATTAAGGCATTCCCCGTCTACGGCCACGCCGCCCCGAACAAGCCCAATCCCGTCTGATCTTGGAAGCTAAGCAGGGTCGGGCCTGGTTAGTACTTGGATGGTAGGACACCTAGGAAGACCAGGTGCTGTAGGCGTAAAAAATAAAAAATAAGGGATTGTAAGCTGACAAGGTCCTTGCAATCTGTGAGGTCAACCAAGGGTTGCCTTGCCAGAAAAAGAAAAAAAAAAGAAAGAATAGAGAAAGAAATGAAGGCATCTCCAGTTACTGGGCTATTGGCTCTCCCCAGGATCCAGGTGATAGTCCCCTTTGACGTAACACCAAGAGAGGGTTTCATCTCTAACGTACCATTTTTTTGACTGAATAATGGGATTGCAGAAGAAATTTATCTTCACTGGCTTTTAAAACACCCTGGATTCCCCACCACACACACACACACACACACACACATACACACACACACACACACTATTGGCACATTCTGACCAATGGAATCACCGACTGTTGGGGAGGCTATAAGCACAGTCGTTAATTCACTTGGACATGACCTGCAGCTAAATCTCTCTTAACCATAATTCTCACAGAAGGTGTTCTGTTTTCTTTTAGAGACCCACTTGGCAGAAAGCTGGAGAGAAAACTTCCTGAGGGTAAGTTTCTGTACACAAGGTAGGTTCCAGAAGGTCTTTGGAGGGGATCAGACGAAAGTTTGTCCGAGGTGAAGTTGCTAAGACACTATAAGCCGGAAACCGTTTGCTGAATGGGATTATGTTAGTGTGCTACGGGTTTTGGCCCTGAGCAGTGGGATAAAGGAGAAGGTAGAGAATAGCCTTGCGGCCAGAGCAGGGAGCGGGAAGACACTGGAAATCATCAGATGGACATCGGAAAGGCAAAAGCTCACCCACGCCACCTTGTCCCAAGTCAGGACACCTGTCTTTAACGGCTGGACTGGTTTGGTAAGTGACAAGCGCTGAGCGCAAAGTGTTTAAAAGCCACTTTACTAAAAGATGGGAGTTTGTTCACTTGCATGTAGAATCTTTAAAAAAAAAACAAATGAACAAACAAAACAGAAACAGACCCATAGGTATAGAGAACAAGCTGAAGGTTGCCCAACGGTGGGGTGAGGAGGGTGAGTGAAAAGGAAAAAAAATGTTTAATAATTTTAAAAACCACTTTACTAAAAGAATGGGGTTTGTTGTATAAAGGTTCTTTGTCAAATACATGACGCTTGCCATTTTTAGCTGGAAATCTGGTTCACGCTATTTATGCAGAGGCTGATGGGACTCTTAGATGACTTCTATACATATTCGAGTGTGCCTGCTCACTCCTCGTTTTGCATATGGTCAGCACCGAATGCATGTTTGCTGCAGAAAGAGATAAATGAATGGCTGCCTTTGGAAAGCAAACATTTCCAAACATTTGGCCACAAAACTGGGGGAAATGCTGAAGATCTAATAGGATAGGAACCTGACCCACTCTCGTACGAACTGAAGGATCCCATCTGGGACTCTCCCCATGAGAGGACAAAAAAAAAAAAAAAAAGATATGTAAACACAGGAGAAAAAGAAGCGGACCCACTGAGGAGTTTAAGAAATTGGGAATAATGTTCGTTCGTTTCCTTCTAGCTCATACCCAGCAGGGCCAGGCACAATCATGTTCTCCTGTCCCTGACCCTCTCCCGCCCATGCTCTGTGAAGGGGCCAAGCCCTCAACTAGGCATGTCAAGGCCAGCACTGTGGTGGCCCAGGGCCTGGCCACAGAATACAGCCACTGACTCTTCTCTGCCCAATTCTCTCCACGTCTCAGGGATGAGACTCCCCCAAATCCATGGAGGATTAAGAAAAGGACATGTGACAATCCATGCTCTGCCTGGAGCTGTATGACCCGAGGGTGGTAGGCAGGCTCTCCCACCACTGGACAGATGCAGGATCATTTTTGGTGAAGGTTAGTTGCATATTTATTGTTAAAGCAGTGATCAATTTATTTCTATCATTTATTGATATTTCCTAGGGAAATTAGAGCCAATTCACGAAACACTCCTTTAGACGAGTGCTTGCCAAGGTGACATCCCACGAGCATCCCTTTCAAAAATGAGTTTGAGGTGAGGGCGTAGTTAGGGAACGAGACCCTGTGACTCTAGCTTGGGGGCCTTTGGGGTCCCTTCCTTGCCATCAGTCCTGCAAACCCGACAGACACACACAGAAGTAACAGCTTCCAGAGAGACTGCAAACCACGGAACGCTCTGAGAGGGCGTGCAGTTCAGGAAAATAGCCTGCCAGCCTCCCCTTAACCTTTTTTCCACATCGTGCATATTATTAGCCCACAGGACACGCCTTCCAAGTTATTGCTCCATATTTTCTAAATTTTACCTTTGGGTAAAATCTGACCATGAAAAGGCTGAATGTTTGAGCCTGAGCGTTCTGGGTTTTCGTATAAATCGTTTTTATTGGAAGAGCCTTGCTTACATGGCATCCGCCTCCACGGAGGGGTTTTGCTGGTGAGATGTAAAAATTTCATTGCTCCATGGCGGTAAGGAAGCCCTCGACCTCCCTCCAAGAAAATCAAGGCAGAAACCTGCTCAGCCTCTACTGCAGGAAGAGCTGTTCCTCCCCTGAGCGAGCTGGCTGGGGTGCAGCTGGCGGACAGTCGGAATCTTCTTGCGGATCTTATTTCCCTCTTTGCTTTGGCCACCAGGAAGCTCACTGCCAGATTTGCACTCTGCCTTTGGAAACTGTGCAAGACTTTAAGGCTCCACTATCTTTGCCCAGGTCTACCTCTGACGCGTTCTTATCATCTTGCCTTGTCCACCTTCTCCCTGACATCCTCATTCACCTAGGCTCCCCTGCTGGTTCCTATGTGTTGGCTATAAGGTGTCTTGGATCCAGGAGGGATGAACTCACAGAGGTCTCAGTGTTCCTTTCATTCCATGAAGACAGAGCAGGGACGAGCATCTGGGCCACAGGGTGGGAAAGGCCTGTCTGCACATAGGAAAACAAGCATCCTGTTTGCTCCAGGGAGGAACATTTTGCATTTTTACGTGGTTTGCTTTTTATACTTCTGGTAGATTGTGGTTTTCGGAAATTATTTGTTTGGGTGTAAATCATCGAAAGCGGTGTTTATATATTGCTTGCCTATTTTAGGTTTCGTCTTTTTTAAATTCTTGTGTACTTAAGAGCCTGGGGCTACTTGGAGCCCACCTGCACTGCACGTGAAAACGTTGGGCGACTTCCCTCAAAATCTCAGACCCCAATCCGGCACCTCTTCCGTACCCTCAGCTGACAGTAACATCTGGCACACGCAGATGGCAGCTCGCAGGCTGAGGCCAGCATCTGCCTGGCCTTCCATCGTCACTGGAACCCCCAGTGTGACCTCCCGGCCACGCGAGCATTCTTAACTTTAGTACCCTTCCACGTCAGGCGGGAAGGGAGACACTCCAGATGTGCTTTCGTGGCATCCAGTCTCTCCTTCTGGACACGGTGCTTGGTCTCTGCCACGCAGGATGCTGAGTAGAGTTCTCGCCACTTTACCAGCAAGAAAATTCAGACTCGGCGAGTTAAGTAAGTTGGGTTTGCATGTCACGCTTCACTCAGTGAGTGACAGGGACATTGGGAAGGGCGAGAAAGGAACAATTGAAAAACTGGCTGAGAATTCAAGGAGCTTGGGTAGAAGGGCAGCTTGAGATGAAATCGTGGAATGTGATTTTCAATGGCCCTGCCCCCTCCTCCTTCATTCTAAAAATCCCCTTTCTACTCCATCTTATCCCTCCCCAGAAGTCTGCCAAGAGGCCCACTGCCCCTCTCCCCCGCTGTCCCCCGTGTCTAAGTCTCTCCCAGCCCCAACCACTGTCCTCTCTTTCCATCCTCTGCTTCAGGGAAAGGGCCCTAGGGGTGGGAGAAGTGTGACAACTTAATTCACCCCAAGGCGATTGCGATGTTCCTTTCTTAATGTATTCCTTCTCTGAGAGAGAGCTGCATTTTTAGATGAGACCACAGAGAAGCACCCACACCTTGAGTCAAGGAACAAAATCTCTAAATGCAGGACATTCAAGCAGTAAGTGGGAGTTCGGGGTGTATTTCAAGTGGCGGCCTGCTTCCTGCCCCCGGCTCCCCGCCAGAGCAAAGCCTGAGCCCCCACAGCGCAGTGTTGCAGACGAAAACACCCATCCCAAGGCCCTCCGTCCAGTGCCCTGTTACCTTTTATGGCTGGCCTATGGCAAAGAACAGAGATGTCACTGATGGAGGATTGCCTGGGAATGGGTCTAGAGGTCAGAAGTGCAGGGGTCACAGCCCAGGGCACTGCCCACCCTGGGCCAGACTGGAGCAGCCCTCAGTGCCCATCCTTCCTCAAGAACCAGACCGGCCTCCAACAGACAGCTCCTCCAAAGGCCTCGCCCCCATCAGGGCCCCGCAGCTCAGCCAGTTCTCTGAGCCTCCTGGTTCCCTTTAGTCGGGAGTCGAATGCAGGCGGCCTGGGCTGGACATCCGAACCCCCAGCCCTAGTGGAGAGAGGAAAGCCCAGGGCGTCCCAGCCAGGCCCAGCCCCCGCTCTGGCCAAGACAGGCAGCCCTCCCCCATCTGGGCACAGCGGCCACTGCAGACACAGGAGCGAAGCCATGCCGGGCACACTTTTTCCTCCCCAGGCACCCTATGAGGGTCTCTGATGGCCTTGGCTCGAAGTTTTTCTGGCCTGTCCAGTCTAGGCCAAGTCTTGGGCTGCGAGAGGTCAAACGCGTGCAGGAAAATGGAAAAAGTGTGTCTATGCTCACGCTCTCTGAGTGGCAGACCCAGGAGTTAAGGACCAGACGCTGCGAGGCTTTAGTCTTCCTCATCACCAGATGTTTGGCCAGGCTCGATTGCCTTGGGCCAATAAAATGTCACAGTCCCCACTCAAGGTAAGTCACCTCGCTCGGGGGCACATGTCACACTGCCCTGGGGCTGCAACACCTCTGAGGCCCTGGGAAGGCAAATCACTGCCCCCAGGCCAAGAGCTGGTCTTTAGAGGACTTTTGTGTTTGCCTTGGGGCTTTGTCTTTGGCTTGTTTGCTGCATTTCCATAAATTGACAAAAATGTAAGAAAATTCCGTTTCCTTGAATTCCTCAGCTAGATGAACATTTGTGCTCAGTGACTCACTCTGATACAGTGTGTCAAGGAAAGGTGACTGGGACAAGATGCAGCCTGTCCCACAGAGAAGCACAAAAGAACATTCCAGGCATTCGCCCGCTCGCCTGTTCCTTCAACACTCCACATCAGCCTGGAAAGAGAAACAGGGCCCCCAGACTTGGCCCTCCGGGAGCTCCCCCAAGTCTAGTGAGAGAGACAGATGTGGACGAAAAGCATGGTATTTATTATTTGTTGGAGTCTTGAAGAATGAGCAGAAGATCCCCTCCTCAGGGACTTTTCAGAGGCATCCTCTTCCTGCCACATGTATCCAGAACCGACGCAGTGCTCCAAGGCAGGCCACTCCAGCCCTCAGCCAGGGTCCCTGGAGGTTGCTGTGGCTCATGTGGGCCCCTCCGCCCAATGTCCCCCTCCCCCAGATCAGGGGGAGAACACTGGAGCCAGCAGCAAGAAGGAAGATGGCCTGGAGGAGACCAATCTGGCCCTCGGATGTTTCTCTGGGCTTCTAGAATATTTTTTAAAGTTTTAATTAATGCCATCATTTAAAAATGGGAATATTTCACATAAAAATTATCTTGACTTTTTCTCTTTTTTGGAAAAATGGAGGATATGCTGATACCGGGCCCATATTCCGGCATGGCAGCTCTAGGCGGGGGCTAAGTGACAGATGTCCCCATCAGGTGGCACACATACCAGTTAGGCCTTTGCTGTGTAAGAAACCACCCCAAAGTTTAGTGGCTTAGAACAACAATCGTTTATTAGCTACGGTGCCAAGTGTCGGCAACTTGGGCAAGGCTCGGCCAAGCATCTCTTCAGCTGGTCTTGCCCAGGCTCACACATATGGTTGCGATCAAAGGCTGACAGGTGGTGGACAGGACACCTGGATTCTCCTCCGCATGGCCTGTCCCCCAAGCTACCTTGGTGCTCATGCATCAGCAAGAGAGGGCAAGCCTCGATAAACAAGCCTCCGCCTACATGCCTTTTATTAATGTCCCACTGGGTAAAGCAAGACACAAGATCAGCCAGATTCATGAGTTAGGGGGAGACACCTCACCTCTTGAGAGCCAGAGCTACAAAGAATCTGTGATTATTTTTCTCATGGGCGTTCCCCACCTTGGGGGTCAGCTGCCATTCCTCCTTAAACCTGGGCAGCTGGTTTTCTTACACCCGGCCTTCTTCAAAACCTCACTGTACCCGGAGCCCCGCAGGCACCCAAGTTAAGGAACTAAACATGGACCTCTTCCGCGACAGGGCTCAGAACGAGCTTGCCCGGCCGCTCGCTCGCACGCGTGGGAAGGCGGAACGGATCTGATGAAAATAAAACCCGGGAAGAGGATCCAAAGTAGCAGGCGAAGCTACTACCCAGCAATCCCACAGACAGTCAGGATGGCCACGACCCAGGGTGGTGAACGGGGAGGCAGGGCCAGCAGTGGGATGCGGAGGGTCTCGCGCACGAAACGCTCGATCAGGGAGGGGTGAGGGCACGAGGCAGTGCCAGGCTTACAATC
Source organism: Pteropus alecto (assembly GCF_000325575.1). Classification (NCBI taxonomy): domain Eukaryota; kingdom Metazoa; phylum Chordata; class Mammalia; order Chiroptera; family Pteropodidae; genus Pteropus; species Pteropus alecto. Next base: position 18,075,381 of record NW_006431919.1, on the reverse strand, counting down.
TGCGGCCCGGGGAAAACTCCCAAAGAGGACAATGCGGGCGTGAAAGGGGGAGGAGACTCCCCTTGCACGGTCAAGTCTCATCGAACTGGCCCTGCGGCCCGGGGAGGTGGTGACGGCCCACGCTGTACCCTGCAGGGCGTGCGGGGGACCTGGAGGATGGCCAAGCAGGGTGCTTGAGGGGTAAAACCGAGTCTCAATGCGCCCAAGCTCCAGTTCACAGCACAGAACATCTCCAGACGGCTCGGAGGGTGTCTGGGGAGGGCTCAGTGCACGGG
>NW_006431919.1:18072821-18075064 GCF_000325575.1 Pteropus alecto | reverse complement strand
GCAGGGGGCCGAGGGCAAGTTCTACCAGAACCAGCAGGCAGCACCTGTCACAGTAAAAACGGTTGTCCTTTCCCCTCTTTCCATGAGAACTGTTTGGCTTCTGTTCCCACGGGTACAAGAGTGTGTCCGAAGTTCATAAACGTCTCACAGGCTTAAATATACATTGCAACAAAGGGCTCGACACCCCCTGTGAAGTACTCTTGATGAAAATGAATGAATCTAATCAAACCTGCAGACTTGACTGCTGGGATACAGGAAATACCGGGTACGAAGGAACAGGTAAAGCAACACCGTGAAGAGACACTCATCTGGAACGTGGGACTTTATGCAACTCACCTCGCCCAGCCTTTCGTCACGGTTATTTTAGAAAGAGGACAGAGCTGCACTTCTAGAATGAGACTAGACTGTTCTAGAAAGAGGCATATCATGCAAATGCAATGCAGGAACTCTGACTGGATTCTAATCCCTAAAAAAGCTAAAATCCCAGCCATTAAACACACTTGGGGGCTAATTGGGGAAACTTAGCATGGATTGCACGTTAAATGCTATTAGAAAATGATTGTTTCTTTGGCACGATAATGACATCGTGTATATATAGGAGAACTTTCTGACTTTAGGAGAGACATGCAACTATATTTAAGGTTGGTGCCAAATAGTGTCTCTTGGTGCCAAACTCACCTTCTGTACTTGGCCTTGGATGTTGGATGTGGGACTCTACAAACCACAGGGCAAACTCTGCCAAAAGGAGGCACTAGAGAGTCTGCGAGGCTGGAGGAGGAAGAAGGGACTTGTCCCTTCCTGTCCCGTCCTGTCCCTGCTCTGCAGCCCAGCACTGCTTTGTCACCCTAGCAGCAGCCACTGAATCCAGTGTCACAGACACCAACTCCCTCTGGCCAGTCCTCTCCTCGGAGGCCTGGGTCCCAGCCCCACGGCTCAGAGACCAGCACCAGCCAAGCAGCCGCTCGGCCTCAGAGATCGGAGTTTCAGCGACGCGAAGCCTCTCTCTAGGTTCCCAGTTTAATAATCCCAACCTTGCACCTTTATGCCGCCAGCGCTAAGGATGGTACCCACTTCCTGAAAACGCCTCCTCCGTGATTCCTCAAAGTTCTCTTTTTACTCCTAGTTACCTCGTTAATAACTTTATACCTAATCGTATCATTATAGGAAATTCTCTCCACTCAAATAGCAGGAGTGGTTTCTGCCTCTTGAATGGAAGAAGTGCCATAACATTTGCCGTTTGCTTTAAAAGAGTTAAGCCAAATTGAAAACAATACAGATAGTAGACATGCATCCGCAAAGCTGTAACACACGCGGTGCACAAACACATATCGAGACAAAGGAAAAAGAGGCAAAATCACTGAATCTAGCTGGTGAGTATAGTGGCTCTACTGGCAGTCACCCGCGGAGGCCCTGACTTGGACACAAGACCCCTCCAATCATTCCAGCAAGAAAGAATCTGTGCTTTCATCATGGGAGGAGGACACTCCACAAACTCCCTGGAAAATAGCTTGAATAGTGACCATCGTCGCCATCCGTTCCAAACCTCTGAGCTAAACCCTTCCTTCTTCAGATGTAGCCCCTTCTTCTAGCTCTTTCCTCCTACAGAGGCCCCTTTTTCTATGAAAAGGCCTCCCCTATACCTTATTAAATTATCCTGCTTTTTTGTGCTCCCATTTTTGGTGAATGCTGCTGGTTTTACTGCCGTAAGAAAACCATTTGGCTACCTCAATCCCAGTTCAATTTCACGCAGACGAGGAAGGTGTGGGTGAATTCTAAGATGACCTGAAAACAGACCAAGAAAAGGGGTGGGTCTAAGACCACTTGGTCCTAACTGCTCAGCGGTTTCCTGCGATGACAATGGCTCCTTGTCTTGTCTCCCCTCCCAAATGCCTCCCCATCTAGTGAAGTGAGGCTCAGCTGCTGCATGTCTCATAAAATGTTATCCCTTTCTTCCAGGGAGAAGACAAAGGGCCAATCAACCGTAAAAGATGCTCCTCCCACTCACAATCAGGAAGATGAACATAAAACAACGAAACAATTGATTCCCTTCACCCACCTCACCCTCCCTCAGCCCCCCATTTAACCCACTTTACTCTGTCTACGTCCCTCCTCTTCCCTTACCCCTTACTCCCTGATAACCACTAGTCTCTAGTCTATGTCCATGATTCTCTTTTAGTTTTTCCTGTTTATTTGTTACTTTTAGGTTTATATCCCACATATAAGTGATATCATGTGATTTTCAG
>NW_006431919.1:18032555-18072038 GCF_000325575.1 Pteropus alecto | reverse complement strand
AGGAGGACACTCCACAAACTCTCTGGAAAATAGCTTGAATAGTGACCATCGTCGCCATCCGTTCCAAATCTCTGAGCTAAACCCTTCCTTCTTCAGATGTAGCCCCTTCTTCTAGCTCTTTCCTCCTACAGAGGCCCCTTTTTCTATGAAAAGGCCTCCCCTATACCTTATTAAATTATCCTGCTTTTTTGTTGGGGGGGGCGGGTTTTAGTGAAAGATAACTGACATACACAGATGTCTTCATTTAAAATGTAAAACAATGATTTGACATATGTACATATTGCAAAATGATCGCCATATAAGGCATTGTTCTTTCGTGAACACTCGTGCTTTTTCTCTAAGCCTCTGACCACTGGGCCACCATGAAAGGCTGGCCTCTCATTTGCTCCTGATCGCTACACCCAGGCCGTGCTGGATTTCTCCCTGTCATTTCCGGGTAGTCCTGTTTGCGCGACACCACTGACCAATCGCTCTGCATGCCACCGTGGCTCATTTAGCCTGCATTCTTCCCTTCACCAGTGGCACCCTCGCTTACTCCCATTTTTGGCGAATGCTGCTGGTTTTACTGCCGTAAGAAAACCATTTGGCTACCTCAATCCCAGTTCAATTTCACGCAGACGAGGAAGGTGTGGGTGAATTCTAAGATGACCTGAAAACAGACCAAGAAAAGGGGTGGGTCTAAGACCACTTGGTCCTAACTGCTCGGCGGTTTCCTGCAATGACAATGGCTCGTCTTCTCTCCCCTCCCAAATGCCTCCCCATCTAGTGAAGTGAGGCTCAGCTGCTGCATGCCTCATAAAATGTTACCCCTTTCTTCCAGGGAGAAGACAAAGGGCCAATCAACTGTAAAAGATGCTCCTCCCACTCACAATCAGGAAGATGAACATAAGACAACGAAACAACACTTTTCAGCCTTCAGATCGTGTAGAAACAAACTATTTGACATACTGAGGATCAGAGAGGATACGGGGGAGTAAGGACTCTCAAATCCTGTTGGTTGGGCTCTAATTTGGTGGAGCCACCGTGGAGAATAAATTTTAGTATGCAGTAACATTTTAAACACACTTACCTATAAAGAAGCCATCACACCTCTCATCACCCACTCCTTCCACAAATGCACAAAGAGCATGGATATGAATGTTCACTGCGTTTCTTGAAATAGGGACAGATTGGAAGCAACCTAAACAGCCATCGATAGGGCAACAGATAAACTGGTGTGCAGCCATCCTCTGAAATACGAGCAGTCATAGAAAAGAATGTGGTAGACAGAAGCCATGAGACCCAGCAGTGGTGACTACGTCAGCAGGCCGGTCTTGATCCCTGATACTGTCCTCAACTAAAGAAACCAGAGGTCCTTGGAGAAATGGATAAGTTCCGGGCTGAGGCAGGGCAGGTTCAAGGTGAACCTGGAACATTTTGTAATGCCAGAAAGTCATGAAGTACTCAAAAAAAAAAAAAAATGATGGGTACATTTCACAAAGACACAGGAGGGGGGTTGCCCTGGCCAAAGCTGGTACAATTCGAGGTACAATTTGAGGACCAAAATAATTAAGGATAGTAATAAGTTATAGACCACTAGAAAATTAGAAGCTATAGAAAATTAGAACCAATACATGGGGGAGAAGGGAGGACCCTAGCTTAGAGTGGCATGCCAAGGTCACTGCTATCCATAGTGGATTTGTTAGGCTGGCAAACCATCATTCTGCCGACATCGTAATAAAGACTGGCTCAGGCAAGAATTATCAATGGATGCTGAATCCGGGGAAAGGGTTGATAATGAGTAGGCTATCTGCATGGTCTTAAGTGTCTTCCAGTAGACGGCCAATCAGTTGCAAGGCAGTAGCAGACAAATCAGACAACACCTTGACCAGGTGATCAAAAAGAGCATCATCAGCGAGGAGCAGATGGACAGTGCACCTGTGCAGATGTGGTATGCTGAGACGGATTCATCGCCTACAGGATATTCTGACTGAAAGTGTCTAACCTGAATCTAATCATCAGTCTAATAATGAAAGAACATCAGAAAACCCAAAATAAGATGCAGACTATTTGATAAAAAGTGTCTGTATTCTCCAAAAGTGTCATGATCATCAGCTACAGTTTGCATCATTTGCGTGCCCTGAGGCGGCGGGCACGTACAGTGCCGAGCCCACCCGGGGGCTGGCTTCCGGCAACAGCTTATTGCTATTCACCCCACCTCTTCCTAGTGATTTGCTTCCATGCACTCTTTTCCTGTGAGCCCGGAGGCTATTTAAGGAAAAGTCCTTCCTTCCCTCACTCATTTCTCTGCTTCCAACTGTGCCCCACAGAACACTTTGTACATTCGTGCCTGACAAACATTTGGTGGCAGGGTAAATGAACCTTGTCACAGAAAATCTGGGACGACGTGTAAGTATGTGGTGAGGCCCCGAGGTTGACTTTCGAATTATCAAGTATAAGTAAACATGGCCTCTGACGTCACCCTGTCGAAATCTGTAAGGCCAAGAAGATGAAGAGACGACCGATGGCCCGCATGGTCCTGATGGATGGCGGAGACAGAGCACCGAGGGAATTCCTCAAGGTCAAGGGTGTGACTTAACAACAGGCGCTACTGAAAAAGGTTTGGGAAAGGCCAACCTGACAAAACCAAACAGGCTTTTTCACTGTAGACCTTCTCAACTCCTTTAATATGCTAATGTACTTCATGAATATCCAACAGAACATATTTCAAGCTTATTTCACTATAATCCCTCCGTCTTTTTTTTTTTTTAGATCTCGAGGCCTAAATCCCATAGAAGATTCTTTAGAAAACGCTGCTCGAAGCTATTTCTCCACTGTCAGGGTACGGTAAGGATATTCCTTAGTGGAAATTCTTCACCATAACTTGCTTATCTAACCCAAGAGAGAAAGGGAATTAAAAATACCCAAAAGCTTAAGGGTCACTGTCGGGTCCCTCGTACTCCCCCTCGTCCTTTGCCCTGCCGGTCCAAGGGACATATGCAAAGGATGCTGACAAAAAATCAGAGCGATGATGCTCAAACTGAAAAGAGAGACCCCAGTGTTACCATTCCAACCATTTCGGCTCCACTTCATCCTGTGCGTTCAGCTCTGCTCATCAATGGACCAGACAAATGGCTAAAATCGCCAGGATCCTGCACTGTGGCCAAGTCACAGAGCACACCTGTCTCTGCCCCAGCAGACTGGACCACTGAGCAACTGTCCCATAGGATGGGACTAAAAAGACCAGTAGCCACATTCATGCTCATTATGACCTCGAAAACAGACATGGTGACAGTACAAATGATCTCCTTTATTCATTATCTCTGAGTAAAGGAAATCAGTTATTTTAGCCCGCACAGCATCTATGACCCTTTTTGGGGGGTAACGACACGCTCTTCTTGTGGGGAGTCATTCTTCCCCGCCCCTCCTCCCCTACTGCATACAGTCTTGATGGGCCTGTCAACCGAAGTGCCCCGTGCTCCCTTGCCCAAGGAATGGGCACCGGACCCAAAACAAATCAAGTAGACCCTCTCCCACCCAGGAATTCCAAAACCAGAGGAGAGTAACACAAGGCCAACAAGGTTAGGCTTGACGAGCTTGCCAGCCTTTCGGTTCTGCTGAAATGCACAGGACGAGACCCCGGCATTGTCCCGGTCCCCCTCCATCGTGTGACTCAGGCACTCAGCTTTTCTTTTCATCCTGCGAATATTCTCAATGTCCTACTGATAAATTCCCAGAGTGTTTCTTTAATCTGAAGAACCTCGCCTAACACACTGAGCAAAACGAGCTCAGTGGGTTCCTACTCACCCTTCCTGGAAAATCACTGGACTTCAAACCTGAAAGTGACCCGAAAGCCTCCCTAATGGCCTAACCACATTTTACGGGGCGGTGGGGAGGACACTGCTCTAGGCAACACAGCAGTCAGGTCCCTCACCTGCCTATTCCCTAAGCAGATTCCCAAACAATTTCCATTTTCCATGGAGATACAATCTAAACTGCCAGTTAGGAGGTTGGAACTGTGACGATTTTTCCCTTCTTCCGGTGCCAAAAACAGGCCTGCACTGCCACTTCTCCCAAGAACACATACAACCTTTAGCCAAGGAAGCATCTGCACCCCCCAAAACGGTCACAGCCTGCCACTCATCACAGCCCTTCAGCTCCGTGTTCTCTGCAGCCTCCTGCCTTGAATAAGGAGATCCGAGCACAGAGCGTCTGTTCCCACCCTAGTGTGAGCAGCTCACCAGGGATCGCGCACCACGCCAAGGACATTCCAGTTCTGAGTGTGGCCCCGGTACGTCTCATTTCATCTGCAAAGCACAAGTTTCCTCAAGAGGGAGATGTTTTGGGCACATGCGTAGTGGCCAACGTGCAGTTCTCCCTTATATGCAGAACACAAAATCATCGCATAAAAATCCGACCCAACTGCCAGTGTGGGGTTTAAAATAAACAAACTCACCCCTAAAATTACCTCTCTGGGCTGGCCAGGCGAGCACCTCGGAGTCACGGGAGAACAATCGGAGCGCAGTGTTCCTCGGCGAAGGGCTGGGGACCAGAGCCTCTGTTTCTTCTCTGTTGAGCTGAGGTCTTTGCTGATCACCGCACACACATTCCAAATCTGTGCCCTTTGAAAAAGCAAAGGCAAAGGAGAGTTGGTGCGGGCTCTTCTCAGCAGGGTGGCCTGGGGCTGGCAGGACCAGGGCCAGGAAGGAGCCCAGACCCGCCTTCCCTCTCCCAGGGGACTCAGGAAGATGCCCAGCTGGTGATCCCGGGCCTTTGCTCATGCTTTCCCCGTGCCCTGGATGGCCTTTGTTCCCGTCCTCATTTAAGGAAGCATTCTCCAAACCCCAGCTCCCTCTCCTCCTCCCACCCCGAGCGAGGTGCCTGCCGCCCACCCCAGCCCCTCGGTACTGGAACTCCACCATGAGGCATTTTCAGTGCCCATTATGAGTCCCCCTCTCTCTGTCTGTCACAGGACAACTGTGAGCAACTGGAGGGCTCTCGGGCGCGTTTATCTGCATGTCCGCAGCAAGCACTCAGTGAAGAGAACAGAGCCAAAGACACAAGAGCATTGTAGGCACAGCGACGATCAGAGCTCCTGGCCCCAGGAGGGAGCGGCTGTCGACAGAGCCAGACCCACCAAGCCCAGGGAAGAGACACCCTGGCCTCACTATCTGCGACCTTTCCCACAGCCAGCATTGCATTTCCCAAAGTGTCGGGACGAGTGGTACCTTTAAGACGCTATAGAGAGGAGCGTCTGAGATCGAGGGATCCGGAACCAGACAGGTAGGTTCAAATTCTGCGTCCACTGCTCACGATGGTATGAACGTGGGCGAGTTAACCTCCCGATGCCTCTCGCTCTTAACCTGTGAGATGGGCATCATTATCACACGACATCAGAGAGTTGTTGTAACGAAAAGCTGAGTTAATCTATACAAAACGCATAGCACCTCCACTACGTGCTGGTTCTTCATACCTAAAATGGTTCGTGTTTGTACTGTGACGGAGCCTTAAATAGCATTAAGTCGGGGAATGAATTTGCTCTCAATTCTCTTTCGAACTTTCTGATCATGTCAAGGAAAAAGTCACAGTTTAATGCTCATATGACTTTCCCAGACATCTAAAACTTGCTGTTCTGTCTTGGAACAAAAAGGCCTGAAGCGCCAGTCTCCGGCGGGCAAAAAGACGTAGCTGAAATGCACAGAGCGCATTATCGTTACCACTTAATGGCAACTGACTCTGGTTTTCTACTTATGATAGTAGAAATGACGATAGATAAAATTATGAAATTATGATAGATATAATTTCCCACTTAAAATAAATTCGTTGATATTGAACAGTAAGTTTGGAGGAAAATATGAAATAATATAAGTAGCTGCACAGGTACTATGCCAAAAATCACGAAAGCGAGACCCAATGCCTCAAGTAGAGAAAACACCAACATCACTCAGGGAGGCCTGGAGCAGACCACCGGAAGCATGCTGACCCCAGAAGGGCACAGGAAGCCGACCGATGACAAAGGCCTGCCCCCAGAGGAGGCCAGGACCTCAAAGTGCCCCCTGAGACAACACAGAGCACAAGATGGCAAACACTGCTGAGCTTGGAGGTGTGTCTGCTGCCCCCAGCCTGGGCGTAGGTTGGCACCGGTGGAGCAGTTTAGGGAGCCCCAGAGAAAAGGGTAGGGTACAGGGGGGACACTGGGCTGGCAGGCACCGACACCTACCGCGAGGCCAGGAGAGAGAAAAGCAGATTTCCACGGACACCTAGTGAGGGTCACCTTCCCCGGAACCCACTGTCTCCTGCATTCCCGGCCGCCCATGCACCTGAGGATAAGCGCTGGAAGGGAGTGGTTTCGAGGAGAAAAGAAGCCCCCTGGGCTTTTCCAGGCCATGTTGCAAAACAGCTCGGTGGCGTCTCTGGGCAAACGGGACACTCGGCGCAAGCTACGATCCCATGATTTTCTTTGCGTTTTGGCCCATCTATCTGTGATGCTCAGTGGAGGGGGGTTCAGTAAATAGGTCTAACTTGCTTTCAAACCAGCTGTGTTCCCTTTCCCTGTGACTCATAGGCTGGGCTCACCCACAGACACAGACAGCCTTCGCCCTGTCTTCCGGCCGGCTGGCCACCGAAACCATGCCCTGGACATGCATGGGGAGGGGCGTGCAGAGGACTCACCACGCCTCTGCCCTCAACCAGCATGGGTGACAAGGCGGAGGCCAGCCCTCCAGGAGCTCCCGGGCTGTTGGAAGAGAGAGTTGTGTGAGCAACTAGCTCTGAAACAAGAACAGCTACCACTTCCGAAGGGTCTGTGCACATTATCTCTGAGCCTCGCATCTTGTACATGAGGGAACTCAGGCAAAATGACAAGCAGCCAGGAAGTGGCACTGGCTGTTTGGTGAAGCCGGGTCTCTGTGCCGCAAGCCCGGCCCCCACTGCCTCCCAAGGACATGAGGGTCACGATGGCACCATCAAGAGGGCTGGGAGAATACAGATTTAGTCCCGTTTAGGGCGATGAGGGAAGGGTCCCTGGAAAAGGCGAACTTTGAGATGAGACCTTCAGGACAAGTAAGGACTTTGTGGGCAAAACAAAATAAACCAGACCACATTCATTCATTCACTCATTCATTCCACGCTATATTTCCGGCGCTGCGTTAGGCACCAGGAATATGGAGGTGAACAGACACAGCCCCTACTCCCTAAAAGTTTACTTCCTAGTGGATGAGACAGGAAAAAAATAAAAAAGTTAGTACCGATCGTGTGTGCTGTGTAGAGACTTGTAAGGAACTAAAATGGAGACTATCAGAGAAACCTATTTCAAAATAGTCAGGGGAGGTCTTTCTGAGGAGGCGACGTTTTTGCTGAGGCCGAAAGATGAGGGGAAGGTGCTGTCTGTGTACAGTAAGGGTAGGGGGAGTGTTGCAAGCGGAGGGACCGGTGTGTGCAAAGGCCCTGAGGCTAGAAAGGGAATTGTGTGTCCAACATCTGGAAGCAAGTGGGTCTAAGGAATCACGAACTTGCGTCAAAAACGCCTGAGGTGCTTGTGAAAATCAAGATAGTGGAGTCTACGGCCACGCCACCCTGAACGCGCCCGATCCCATCTGACCTCGGAAGCTAAGCAGGGTCGGGCCTGGTTAGTATTTGGATGGGAGACCGCCTAGGAAGACCAGGTGCCGTAGGCGTAAAAAATTAAAAATTTTAAAAACATCAAGATAGTGGGGCTCCGCACCCCCGGAGAGTCTGACGTAGTAAGTCTGGGAGAGACCCAAGAACATGCATGGCTAGCAAATTCCCCGGTGATGCTGCTGCTACTGGTCTGGGACCCCACGCGTGAGGACCCCTGGAGGAGAGAGAACAACGAAGAAATGAGACATGCACCTGGGATGCGGCTGCGCCCGTTAAGTGCGGGTGGAGGAAGATGATGTCCGTGAGATGGAGAAAAGGGGTCCAGAACGGTTCTATTTCGGAGGAACCACGGACAGGACCAGCAGGTGGATCAGGCGTTGGGGATGAGGGGAAGGGACAAGTTAGGCAGGAAACTCCTAGATCTCCAGCTTGAGCAATGAATGAGGCGACGATGGCAGCAGAAATTGGAATGGGGAACACGAGGCGCTGAGCGGATGGGCAGATAAGGGCTGAGCCATTCTAAGCCCGAGATCTCTGCAACCCTGAGTGGCAATGTCAATAGGGCAGCGATCACACCTGTACCCCCAGGTCTGCCCAGGGCCTCCTGGCACAGAATAAAGATCCAGAAACCGGTGTTCAAGATTGAATAAAGGGAGGAACTAGGAAAACCATAGGCACCGTGGGGCAGAGATGCCGCCATGCTGGAGAAGACCGAAAACAGTCGCCCTGCTTGCGGATGCACCGCTGGATCAGCTGCACCCCCAGCTCCACCGCTTCCTGCCCTCGGCCTACGTGGTGACCTGGGGAGGCTGAGAGACAGACAGAGCTACCCAGTCCACGGCAGGGTTCTCCCTTCTGACCTCAGAGCTGTGACGCTTGAGCCTTGCTTGCATGGGTGTCGAGATGGGAAGGTTTGAACTGTGAACGTCATGGTCGTGAAGGCCAGAGAAATCGGGCTAACTTGGGTTTTTAATAAAGTAAATCATGGGAAAGTCAAGCTAGGCGACTCAGGGAAATGAGGAGGGAGGGATAGGGAGACGGGCAGAGAAGGAACAGAACAAAACGAGAGAAGCGGCGGAACCGAGTTGACCCACCCTTTCGGGGTGGAACGGGCCGGCCTCCGGAACTTGACCTCCCAGGCCGACTTTGACCCTGTGATCCTCACCACATCTCGAGCAGGCACGATGGTCCCTCAGCCTCCCCACTTACCGAGTTGTCAATTAAAAGGCTGTAATTCCAGCCAGGGGTTCTGGTGACATCATAAACCACAGAACCACAAGCTCAATTCACCAGAAGCCCCAAGATGGATGGAATTACACCCTTTTTCCTAATCCAGGCAGCTCTGGTCCCTGCCATTTTCTCATGATATAAGAGAAGTGAGCAATATTTTAACCATTTGAGTGTGAGCAATATTTTAACCATTTTCTCATCCGGCCACGGGGCCCCTGTCTCCTGGCCTCTCTGGCCCCACTGCCCTCCCCCTCAGAGGTCTTCCTCAGGGATGTCCCTGGCTTCCCCGAGCCTGCTCCTCCTCCAGGCTGACTCTCTTCCATCTTCTCTCCAGATCTCTTCAGCCATCTCTTACGAACCAGCAGTGCCCTGGCTTCTACCTCCGATCTGCTTTGCAAAAGACGCACTGTCTTTTCTGGGGCTTAGGGCAATGACCTGGAGACAGAGCCCACGGTGTGTCTGAAATACGTTCCCGAAAGTAGCATGAAAACAAAGTCATGTTTTAAACGAATTAGGGAAGCTTACAGCTTAAAGAATCTTTCTGAAAGCAAATGATTGCTTCCAAGATCCTTACATTTGGTTTGGTTTTGAGTCCTAATTTTCACAGTTTTGCTTAACGCAAAGAACACCTGGGCATGACGTTACCTGTACCCCTGCTTCCCACCTTAGACCTGCCATAGTCAGTACTTAAATTCTATGGGAATCTCACCTGGAGGGGAAAGCCACAGAGAGGGAAATGATAAAAACAGCAATTAGCTGGTGGATAGTCCCTATGTCTCAGACACGTATGCTACTCTTCGTCGCTTTCACAGAAATATTATTTTCCTCATTTTTATGGAAGACAGAAACCAAGACTCAGAGATATGCAATGTTTTGCCCAAAGTCCCATAGCTACTAAGTAAAGCCCTTGGATTTGACCCCAATCTGTCTGACTCAAAAGTCTATATATACATGCTTTCTCGGTGTCCCTCCGAATGAAATATTTTGAGAATAAATGTTGCACATGACTCCAAAAGGACTTTAACAATTGATCTTCAAGTAACATGATTTTTTTTTTTTTTTTTTTTTTTTTTTGGTTTTACATCCCCAGTTTCATTTGTTATTGCATTGGGTACAACTTTCTAATCAGAAGTGATGAAAATTCTACACTATTTTAGGGTACAATAAGTCAAAAACACATTCCAACATTCTGTGTATTAAAAAAAACAACGTAAATTATTTCGAAAGGATTATGACTGTCCCCAAACAAAAACAAAATAAAACATAACAAAAAGTTTAACTCCACATTGATATAATTAGGCAGAAATGAGGCAGTCCAGCAACTCTTTTCATAAAGTGTCATCCACGGAACAGCAGTGCTTGAGATGGTGGCTTCAAAGAGTTCACATGCACAAGTCTCTCTGCCCAGGCTCTGCGTGTGTGCAGTGTGAAGTCTGGGCACCTTGGAGAGGTCCCCAGTGGGAGGCGTCCATGGTGGCATCTTGGAGATGTTCTCCACTGGTTTGAGGTAGATGAGCTGCAGAGAGTACGTGCTTCAGGGGTCAATGACATCAGGACTTTAGAAAACATGATGTTATAGCTGAAGAGAAGGCTCCAGGTCGAGCACTTCTTAAAGACTGAGACACGTATCCGGCATCGTTTCAGAATGCTATCTGCAAACAGTTGAGACCACAGCAGTCCTGGAGGAAAGTTGGGCTAGACCAGAAAAAAGACAGTCCTGGTTTTCTCGTCTTCAGAAAATGCAGCTCTCTGCCTAAGGAAGCACGTGTTTGGATGGTTTAAGGAAGATGCGTGAGGCGGTGACCTGATTTTTTCCCTCTAGCATCAGGGTGGTACATAACATCTTCCCAGAGAATGCAAATGGGGACATACCGTCAGCATACATTATGTGAAGTTACAAACTGGAAGTGAATGCCCCAGTGAACGAGCAAGCGTCTTGCTTCTCCAACTTCCAAGCGAGACGACAAAGTCTCCTAGTGATGGAGAACAATCTATTCGTTCCCAGCAACAAACATTCAACTGCCAAATTAATCCCACATCGTTGTACTGCATGGTGGAAAATCATCATCATCTTCTAAATGTAGAAAGACAATGAACTTGGAGACATCTTGCGGGTTTTCCTCACAGATGGAACGTCCTGGACCCCACTGGCTGTGCTCGCATACATGGACCTGCCACCACCAGCCTTGATCAACTGCAGAAAAAGCTCCAAACCTTCACAACGCGCACCCAAGGGTTCCCCTGGGTGCAAGGCTCTGGGGGCAGACTGCCTAGGTCCAAGTTGGCTGTGTGATCTTGGGCAAGGTTTTTAACTGTATATGCCTCAGTCTCCCTGTCTGTAAAATGAGGATAAGAATGCCCTACCTCACAAGCTCGATGTGAGGATTAAGTAACACAAAGTGCTTAGAACAGTGTGTAGCAAAGTCAGTGACAGACATAAGCCTTTTCCCTACCGCTATGTGTGGGGACTGGGCTAGAACTAGGGTTGGCTAGGACACTTGCCAGACACAGAAAATCTGACTCAACTTGGCTCGCATGTCTGGAGAGTCCAGGGGACCAGCCTCGGGTACAACGCGATCTCCCGTCTCTTCATTCTCTGGCCCAGCTCCATTCTCAGACCAGCTCTGGCCTCGTGGTAGAAAGACAGCTGCTACAACGTCAGCCTGTGTCCACCCGGGTTCAAGAGCAGCGAGAAGGAACACAGCACACGTCTCCATGGAGCCTACGCAAACTCGAGAACTCGATCTAACCACGCCGGTAGGAATCACTGCTCTTCATTTCCCCGATTTCTGGCAAGGTGAGCGCATTTTCATGCGTTCGCCAGCATTTATATCATTAAAGGGTCTGAACGTCATCGTTTTATTCAAAAGCCTTCACATTCATCGTGCACAAGATGAGAGTGCGTTGTCTTTCAAGGAAATGCGTCTTCTTTGAAGCCTGAATCATTTGGCTAATTTCCTCATTTTCCCAGTCACTGAGTTCCCAGATCAGAGGGGGAGAGATGCCACCCCTTTCAACACTGAGACCCCGCTCCTGTGCTGTCACTCTGCTGGAGCATTCTGTTAAGACAGTGACTCCCCTGCGACCATGCTAATGTGCCACCCCACCCGAAATTGCAGCCATACCCTGGTCCCTTCACACCACGTACTGGGCACCCCCAAGTCCCAGTCTGACACCATCTTGGCTCCCAAGGCTGCTAATTTCCCCCGAGCGCCATGGAGAAAGCCTGGCTTTAGTTGTTCCCACTCCTTTGGGCGTCACGTTAGATCAAGTCCCTGCTCTTGATGAAAACTTGCTGCCTCGGCTGCCCATGTCCCCACCCCTCAACAAGAAAGTACCGGAAGACCCGACTGGCCAAGCACACACAAATTTTCTGAACACCACGGTTCCAGGGAGCTCGCTGGCTAACTCGCCTGGGGAGCCTGGAGCCAAGAACTCTCCCGGCCAACACGCTCGGTGCCCCTGGCTTTGCTCCCAAGCTATTTTTGGCCCAGGTAAGGCCTGCTTTCTTTAAGGACTTGACTCAAATGTCACCTGAATCTCCAAAACTGGGGTTAGTCATTCTGGCCTCTCTACTCCTGGGCCATCTGGCTCAGGCCAGGAATAGTGCTGAGCCGAGCTCATTAGCTTTCCACCTATATTTTCTCCTGCCCACCTAAACCCAGCACAGCACCCAACACAGGGTTCCGGCCTGGCACCTGTTGGCCGAATGCATCCCCACTGGAATGATGGGGTGTATGCCAACACCTGAGAACCCCACCATCCCTGACACCCCACTGTAGCTTCCTATAGTGTGGTGTACATCAACACAAACTGTCTGGGGGGCGGGGTGTTTATCTGGAAATATCAGGCCTAATGAGAATTAAGAGACTGAATCATTCGGCTAATTTCCTCATTTTCCCAGTTAGTGTGTACGCATTTGTGTAGAGAGCCTCAAAATTCTTTGTTGAAGTTTCTGCAACTAAAATTGAAAATCCCAAACGATAGCAATTATGTTCAGAACATTCCTTTGCTAGTTTCCATTTTCAGCTGAGCCATTAGAGAAGAAGCCTTTCTGAGCATTCAGTGGTGGGTGATGATGGCCTCACAAGGTGATGCCTTTTTTATTATCCCTTATGTGGTGGGAAGAACAATCCTCCCCAAAGATGTCCACATCTTAATCCCCAAAACCTGTGACTATGTCACATCACACGCGAGTGTGATTAATTAAGGATCTTGAGCTGGGAAGATCATGAGAGGTTATCCAGATGGGTCTGATACAAACCCAAAGGTCCTTATAAGAGGGTCAAAAGCAGAGAAGTGACAATGTCCACGTCATGCACATCGAAGATAAAGGAAGGGTCCCCCAGTTTCATCAACTCCAGACCAAGTTCTCGGTCAGTCTCCCAGGGAAACTACAAAGGCTCCGCAATGCAATGTCATTTCAGTGCAAACAGACTACAAAGTGACACCGACCATCACCCCAAAGACGCAAGAAGTCATGAATTCCAGGAGTGACGGCGGAAAGCTGCCTGAATCAAATGCACGGCTGTCGGCAAAGAGGACCTGGCCAGAGTCAGCCAGCTCATAATTAAAAAGGAAAAGTCTGCAGAGATGATGATAAAATAAGAGTTTCCAAAAAAAAAGGATGATTTAAACATCAGAATGTGATATCCTCATAGATTTTGTCAACATATCAATCTTTTTCACAATCAGACTCTGGATATCTAGCTGTGCTACCTTATGATTTGGTTAAAAAAAAAAAAATTACACCCCCCCCAAAAAAAAAAATCAACAGTTGACTCTTGCTTTGCATATACCAAGAATCAGTGCACAGTTGCAATTATAAACTACATTTAGTTAAGTGTACGGTATGTTTTTCCCAATTAAATGGGGCGATGGGTCATCTCGTTGAGGTCTTGATCTGAATTTCCCTGACTCTAATGATATGACCGAGAATTCATAAGTTTATTGGACTCCTGTGCTTCTTCTTCTGAGCAATATCTGAGCAATATCTGTTCCTGTCTTTTGCCCAGTTTCCTATTTTCTTTTCTAATTGATTTGTAGGTGTTCTTTTTATATCCGTGATACTACTCCTTTGTTGTGTGTATTGCAAATACCTTCTAATGAGTTATCATTTCAAGGTGACACTATATTTTCATCAACAAAGCTTTGGTCAAAGGTTTTCGTCTGTTTACATGTTTATTTTAGATTCCATAAGAAATTTTAGCCCTTATTTTAGGTAGATTTAAGAGCTGTTTCCCACTACCCATTGTCTTCACATAAGAACTTCTGCCATTCAAAATCATACACCACTTCCCTTCAAGTCAGTGCAAGGTGCTGATATATATTTACTCTTTTCTCTGTCAACATTCTTAATCAGCACCAGGAAATAACCCAATGCCCCTCCTTGGGGTGGACCAAAACAGGTGTATTTAACAGAATTAGCATTTCCCTTACATGGTCTGTCTCAAAATCGGTCTGTCTCAAAATTGATAACTTCTGCAGAAGATCTTCAAGTTACTTTACGTTCCTTGTTGGGAATTAGAAAGTACTTGAATTACATCGGTATTCCACTTAAAAATTGGTATTCCACTTAAAAAAAAAAAAATTTCGTCATTTTCTAAGAACATATCTACAAAAAAAATCAATCTTCTCATTAGTTGCTAGTGTAGAAAATAACACATTATCTTTATGGAAATCCTATAACTACACTAAATTTCATTTACCGTCATGCATTCAAAAAAAATTATTTCTCCATCTAGAAAAAAAAAAAGCTAGACCCTGACCTCGTATGAAACAGTCAATTCCTGACGGAGTAATGGTCTAAATGTAAAATAAAACAATATCAGAAGAATATATTCATGAAGTCTGTGGAGTCCTTCCTAGTAAACGGGCAGGAAAGTTAGAAACCCCAAAAGAAAGAGTAGGCAGATCCAACGACAAAATATTTTTACACGTTTAGGATGCAAACTTCTTAATTAACCCAATTAAAGTGTATAAGCAATAAGGACATCTAACCACTGAAACCAAAAAAAAAAAAAAAAAAGCACCGAACCTGGCTTGGTTAATTCGGTTTTCATTATGTCATGGTGAGCCCATGCTCTTTTTCACGCTGCGATCCTCAGCTTTGGCTTTTGGCCTTGGGCTTGTCCCAAGATGCTAGAGCTGCTGCGCACACCACATCCTTCCACAACCATGTCCAGTGGCAAAAGAAGGGAAGACAGTACTCCCTGGGTGCCTTTTTAAGGGTGTGAAACCATCCCACCGACTCTCCTTCTCAGAAACCCCCAGCAGACTTCCCGCCTGGGGACCTCTGCACTTCCCTGCATCTCATTGGCCTTAATCCCATCACAAGCCTACGTCTAAACCACGGAACTGGTAGGAGGTGTGGGATAACCACAATAGCTTGAACTAATCAAAATTCACCCTGTGGGGCTGGGGAGAAGGCCATCACCCCTCCTCCGCCCTTGCGCCCGCTTCTGGCCAAAGCCCACGGCTGCCTCTGTTAGCAAGGAAGATGGGGGAATGGCCAGTGGATAAATGACCCATCCGAATGGCCATGGATAATATAAAAATCCTCCTCAAAATAAACAAATATTTACAGAGTTTAGAATGAGTGTCACGTCTCGATGCTCTAGTGCAAGGATTGGCAAACTTTTTCTCTAAAAGGTGTGATGACAAACATTTCAGGCTTTAAAGGACATTTGTTCTCGTGCACAGCGACTCCACTCTGCCACTGTAGCTCCAAAGCAGCCATAGTTAGAACATTAACAAATGGTCATAGCTGTGTGCCAATAAAACTTTATTTACAAACACAGGTGGCGGGCCAGATTTGACCCAAGGGCTGTAGTTTGTGAACCCCTGGTCTAGTGGAAAGATAGGCATGTAAACCAGAATCTCACACTGGCTTGCAGACATGTTTTGTTTGGCAAACACCAGGTTTAAACACGGCATTCACTTTCCAGTTGACCACAGTCCACAGTTTCCTATTGTGTGATTCCACGCCACCTTCCACGTTTACTATCACGACTCCTGAGTGAAGGTCAAGGCTGTTTCACCCAGAGTTCCAAGTTACACCCAGTTGCTTGTCGATGGCATCGCTGGAGGCAGATTTTTTGGTATGTAAATGTTGTGAATACCGCACAATGAAACTGTTTGTTCCACTGTGATCCTCAGTATACTCAGGGACCACAGACACACGTGCACAACATAACTAAATCATCTGGGCGCTGATTCTTCCGGGCTTGCAGTCCAGAGGAGCCCTGTGACAGTCCTCTCTCGGGAGTGATCAACGGCCCTACGCAGTCCCTGCTGACGAGCTCCGTGGTCACCCAGTCTCTGCATTCCGCTGACGAGCCGCACTCTCGTGGTCTATGAGCTCAGTGGAATCCCTCAATAGAATTATAGCCTTTTATTGAGTCCCGAACCATATATCACCACGAACACTAAACCAGTTCAAATGGTCCATCCCCTCTGCCTCAACACGAGACGAAGCCTTTCCAGCAACTACCCGCCTCTCCAAAGAACGTGTTTTCTTTGGCGATGACTCTTGCTGAACGCTGACGTGCCCCAGCCTTGTGCGCTTCAGCTCCAGGCTCCGAGCCAGGCTGCCCCGAATCACGCTGCCGCCTGGGGTCACTCAGACAAGGCCCACGGGCAAGCTCAGCGTCCCCCTTTTCATAAAGAAAAGGATTAGCCAGAAGAATTAAAGTGTGGGCTCGACTTCGGAGTGGACGGTTACGCCCTTTACAAAGAGCAGCGGCTCTTTATCACTTGACATCTTCAGGTGACGTCAAGCACTTGAGAAGCAAGCTCTTTGTCCCCAACGAGCCAAAGGCTCTCCGGAAAGGGGCACTTTCTTCAACGCTTCCAAACAAGGAGACACGCCATTGCTTTTCGTCCATTCGATAAATGTCACTTCGGCGTCCACTATGTCAGTGCTGCACTGGGCTCTGCAGAGACGGCCGGGAGTGGAAGGACCCGGACCTGACGAGACTGCGCAGTACGGAGGGGGAGTCAGGAGGAGATCAAACACAGGTTGCCCAGTCCGTGATGGATAAGGCATCGTAAGCGATACGAAGAACAAGGACCGGATGCCGTGCGTATGAGTTTCCTGCAGCTGCTGTAACCAATCAGGTGGCTTAAACAATAGAAATGTACTGTTTCAGGGTTTGGGAGGCTGGAAGTTCAAAATCAGGGCGTGTGTGGGCAAAGCCGTGCTTCTTCCAAAGGCTCGAGGGGAGAAACGTTACTTGTCTCTTCCAGCTTCCTGTGGCCTTAAGTGTTCCTTGGCTTGTGACCGCAGCACCCCAATCTCTGCTTCCATCTTCCATGGTGTTTCTAGTCTGTCTCTCATAATGATATTTGTCGTCGCATTCAGGGTCCAACCAGATAATCCAGGATGATCTCATTTTGCGATCTTCAACTTAGTCTGCAAAGACCCTTTTTCAAAATAAGGTCACATTCGCAGGTTCGAGGACATAGCTTTTGGGGACCACCATTCAGCCCACGATACTGTAAGAAACCATCACGGGGTAGTCCACGTCAGATCAGAGAAGGTCAGAGAAGGCCTCTGAGGCGGTGAGATTCTCGGCGAGACCTGAAGGAGGAGGAGAAACAGACCACGGAGCAGGGAGAAGTGTGGACGGGGAGAAAGGCATGGTCGACTCAGGGCACAGCCTGGGCCAAGGCCCTGCAGGCAGCTGCGCGCTGCACGCCAGAAACTAAAAGAGGCCAGATCGGAGTCAGTAAAATGGCCTGAGATGTCCTGGGAGGGGCAGGCAGAAGCTTATCCTGAAGCCGCTGTAAGGAAGTGGCATTTTACTCCCACGGCAAAGAAAAGCCACTGCAGAGTTTTAAGCCTAAGCATGATTAAATTTACCTTTCATCTTGAACAGACTTTCAAATAGCCTAACCGGCCTCACTTAAATTAGGAGTTATTGTTTTTATTGTAGCCTTAGCAATAACGAATGCGTAGTATTTTATCATTTACACTGCTACACGTATTAACTCATTTAATTAAAAAATGTGTATGACCCAAATACAAGCCAGGGCTCCACGTGTTCCAGTATCTGTCTGATATCATGGTTTAGAAGTGCAGCCTAGAAATCAAAAATAATTCAAAGTAATTCGAGGCTACCAGGATCTCTTCTAGAACATCTAAGGGGATCTAATCCACAACCCACACCAACACTTAAACCCTCTTCCCCTACTGCTCTCTTCAGCTCTCCTAATCCACAGCTTCCACGGGAGCCTCCGTCCTCACGCCCAGCCTTGACTAATTCCCCACCAAAATCTCTCCCAAAACCCCAGCCTAAGTTCTGTGATTCTTTCACCCCCTACAACCCCTTCCTGAACCTAGCTGGAAGACCCACAACCTTCCTTAGCAGAGAGAGGAGGCAAAGCCTGAGCAGCCAGAGACAGAATCCAAAATGCAACATATAGAAGTAGAGATAGACATAGAGATAGAAGCAGAGACAGAGGTAGAGATAGAGAGAGATGCATAGATCGGGATTCAGACAGACACAGATGCAGATGCAGATGCAGACACAGACATCTGGAGAGGCGATGAGGGCAGGAGAATACAATTTTTATGTCTCATCTGATTTCTTTTCATGCACGAATTTTTTAAAATTTTAATTATAACCTCCACGAAGGCAGAAACTACACCTTATACATTTTGCATCCCCTAAACTGTTGAATGGACCTCTTCGCGCAAATGTGATCACGGAAGCTTGCCTGAGACCCCAGTCCGTGCTCTGCGATCAAGCATTCCTTCTACATCACTCTAAAGTCACCGAGCTGAAACTGCCTGGTCTTAATTAAGCTTTGGCGACATCTGTCATGAGTGATCGGTGACATTTTTCCATCATCTCATCACTCCTAAAAATGGACTCGGTTCCCGTTAGCGAGGAATCAGGAGGCTAAGGCAGCCCAGAGCATAGGTGAGGGAGGGTGCGGGAGTCACCCCGGGGGGTGCGGAGGGGAAGGGGGAGGGCAGCTGCCACTCTGGAGCCCCTGCTCCCAACTGTGGCCAGCGGGGACAGCAAGATCCCCTTCCACAAGAGGCACATTCTATCCATGAGACACGATCCTAAAGAGACAGAGGAAAGCGGGGGGCGGTGGGCGGGGAGGTCTCCAGGAAGAGCTTGGAAAGCCCAGGAGTCTGTGGGCCTCATCAGGGCGTGCAGCCTTCCCGGGGCGGGAACTGTGCTGAATTCAACTTTGTCCTTCCTGTGCCCACTGCGACCTCCGCCTCCTGGCTCCTGGCTCCTAGCCCAGGACCCAGCACTCTGTGAAGTCGGTGGGTTGGCGGATTGGAGAGTTGGATGGTTGCGGGTTAAACGAGCAACTATAATCTCTAACAAGAGCCCTGTGGTCCCTTCCCAGGTGAGACTTGAAAATGTCAGAGGTCACTTTTGTCCCTGCTCCCTCCCTTAAGCCAACCCCTGAACTTCCCAGATTAATGATTTCTTAAATCTCAGTGTGGATCATAAATATATATACATACATACATACACATACATACATACCTACATACTTGGTCTGCGTCCTTGGTTGCCGGCACCGAGCTCCCCCCCAAAAAATCCCTTGCAATTTCCTGAGTGAGAATAATGTCACCATTTGTAATGAGCCCCTTCTGGCCATACCTGAGTTTGTGCCAATAAGGTGACCCTTGGCCGGCCCCTAGATAGGTTCGAGATGGGAGCTGGACACCAGAAGGACTCCCACCCCCACCCCACCCTGCATAGCCTTGACCTCTGCCGAGAGGAGGGGGCTGGAGATCGAGTTCAATCAAAGATGGCCAACGATGTCATCAACCACGTTTACGTAACGAAATGAATAAAAATTCTGAAACAGGCTAGGAGAGTTTGCGGGTTAGTGAGCACGCGGAGCTGCTGGGAGGGTGACACCCTGACAGTGTGTGGAAGCTAGGCCCCCCAACCTTGCCCTGTATATCTCTCCCAACTGGCTGTTCCTGAGTTATGTCCTTTATAACAAAACTGTAATTGTTAAGTACAGCACTTGCTGAGTTCTGTGAGTTATCCTAGCAAATTACTAAACCTGAGAGGGGTGGGGACCCTGGGAACCTCCAAACTGGTAGTTGGCCAGGCAGAAGTGCAGGTAACCTGGGGATCCCATTCCTGATTGACATCTGAAGTGGGGACTGTTTTGTGGGACTGAGCTCGTAACCTGTAGGGTCTGTGCTAACTCCGGGCATTTAGTGTCAGGACTGAACTGAATTGTAGGACACCCAGTGGGTCCCCAGTGGAAGAACTGATTGTTGGGAAAAACAAAACACAGAGACCTCAAAGATGGTCACTCATGTATCATCCATCAGAGAATCTTATGTGTTAAAACTTTCTCACTTTAAGCTTGTATGACCACTTTAATTTTATCCTGTCGAATGTTCTGCAAACTTCACTTAAATCTCTTCTCGAACACAGACATTTTTAAAGCATCTACTATGTGTAAGGTCCTGTAAGGCAGACAGTCTTCAAACTTTAAAGCTCATATTACTACTTAAAGAATTCTCATACGCTAGGTAGACCCTTGCACATTTTTATCATAAATTTAAATAGCACAAAAGACGTAATTCCCACTGTATTGGAAATATTGACATTTTATATATACATAGAACTGTGACATCACTCTTTTAAATGTTTCCAATGGATCTAAATGTCATGGCAATTTGATACCCACCATTGGCTATTTTTAAAACACGTGAACAAGCTCTTCTTTATAAGTCATAAAAGTTTACATTTTTCCTTTTTCCTTCCTGAAATCTTACGTGCTTTTCCTTATAGAATTTTACTGTAATATAATTTTTATAAAAGTCTTTTATTAATACCCTATCATAATGCCATGCAGGAAAAATGTATATAAATGGAGATTCTAGTTACTTTTTAATTTCTTTTAATTTTCTACAATCATTTGGCTCTGAGTGTTGAAATATTTTTCCCTGGCTCAAGCTACCATTGCAATTATTATCTGTACACAATGGATCCAGGCGATAGAGCTATAGTACAAATTTTGGTGTACACCTATTAAATATACGTATGCTATTTTTTGAAAATATGTCTTATTCAGGATGAGGGAGGACATGATGGTTTCACAGACACCAGTATTTTGAATGTCACCATTTGGCATTTCATGGAGACGAAGGGCTGAGTCGTCCTTTATGAACGTAAAAGAAACACATCTGGAATAGAAGGGAAGCGGAACTAGACCCCACGGCAGGTGCATTAGAGCAAAGGACACTTCGGTGGATTCCCGTGGAACTCCCTTGGCTTACAATCCCTTGGGAGTTTCTCCCCCACCCTCAGGGAGACCAGGAGACCAGGTCTGAAGATAAAGTTGCAGGCAATCCAAGTAAGAATGAGACACAGTTTCAGCCTTTCGGGAGTTGACATCTAGATAGGGTCACGGGCTATCCGCACTTTACCAGAGAGAAATAAAAGAAAGAATTGTTTCAGACGACAGGCGTGGTGGGCAGCAAAATGGCCCCAAAGATGTCCACATCTGGACCCCCAGAACCTGTGACTGGGTCACGTTACACGGCAAAGGGGACTGCAGGAGATGACCTTTAAATAAGGAGGTCATCCTGCATTATCCAGTGTCATCGCCAGGGTCCTTGAAAGTGAAATAAGTAATGCTCGCCGAGGAAGGACTCAGCCCCCCGTTGCTGGCTCTCGGGGAGGAGGGAGGGAGGCGGCCTCCCCAAGCCGGAGGACAAGGTCAAGTTCATGCCCCTTTAGCGCCTCCGGAAGGAACGCAGCCCTGCTGGCCCCACGCTTCCTGGAGAAGCCGCGTTTCATCTGATGAGAAACGTTACATGCTTTGAAAAATAATTTTAAAATGTCATGGACGGATGAACATTGTGAAATAGGAGGGGGCTGTTTACACAGAGAATGTGTAAATAATTCCCATTGGGCGCGAATACCTACATCCCTACGCGTCTGAACTGGAGGAGCGAACGCCGAGTCTCGGCGGAAGGGTGATTTTCGCTCCTCCTGACCATCTGCGGGTTCTGCGTACTTCGTACCGAATTTGCACTCCTTTTAAAATAAGGGGGAAATCAAAGTAATTACTTGTTGCAGCAATAGTTTATAATAAATTAAGATGTTCGAAATTCTAACCAGAAGTATTTTTGTGCCTAATCCGATATCAGTGAGGGTTGCTAAGGAACCACGTGATGCAAATTAGGAATAATCCCAACTGTAGCTGGAAAGGGTGAAAACAGAGGCAAGCAGACAGGCAGGCAGGTAGACGGAAGCCCATGGATGGGAGGACGGAATGCTGAGGCCTGTGTCTCATCTTGCTGGCTCCTTCTCCTCCAGCTCATGTGGGAAAGAAAGACAGCCTGTTCCCCAAGCACAAACACTTGGGTTGTTGAGTGCAAGAGGATGAAGCCCAAGACAGCCACGTCACTACAGGCAACAGTCAGAGCCAGGACACAAGGACTCGCGAGTCCTGATCGGCTACGCGCTGTGTGCCAGGCCCGGGCCTCAGCATTGGATGAATTCTCCCAGGGCCGCAAAAAGGCAGTGCTACTATCATCCCTATTTACACACAAAGAAACGAGGCACAAAGAGGCAGGCGATCTGCCTCAGCCTGCACAGCCGGGAAGTGTCGGAGTTGGCCTCTTGAGCCCGGGCAGCCTGATTCTGGACAACGTGAGATGATACCGCTCCGGCAAGTGACAGCTTCCGTTCTGGTCCGAGTTGAGAATAAGACTCAGGGCTGCTTTCACAGCCAAAGTAAGAGAGAGGAAGGGGAGGCCTTTCTCCTTGAGCGGAACGAGAAATAGAGACGGGAAAACATGAACGATTAAGAGTGAAGAGAGAAAAGTACACGCGATTTTATTTTGGCGTTTATATTAATTTCTGATCGCTTTGTTCTTTCTAGAAACACGGTTGTGTTTGATGTTTATGTCCGCCTGCTTAATAAAGGAGTTGCACGGTGAGTGTGTGACCACGTGTGCGTGTGTGCTTGTGCGTGTGCGTGGGTGGTGTGCACACGAGTGCCTGCACATGTGCATGTGCGTGTGGACACGTGTGCCCATGAACATGTGCGTGCATGTGTCCGCACATGCGAGTGTGTGTGCGTGTGTGCACGTGCATGTGTGAGCACCAGACGTGGCCTCGCCCATGAGAAGCCTGGACGCCCAGACCATCACCAACACTCTTGTGCTTTCCCAGCGGCAACCTGGCCTCATTCCTCATCAGAAATAACCAGCCTCCTGGGAACTGGCCCTCCACCCCGCCTCAAAGTGGCTGCAGATGTGGCCTCCTCTCTGTCCCCACGCGCCCACAGAGCCCCGCGGACAGAGCGGCTCAGTCCGAGTTGTTGACGGGCTGACAACAAGAAGGGCTGTGGCCGGGGCGGCGGGTGGGGGGTGCCAGAGGCACGGCCAGTGGCCACGCCTTTCCGGTCCGACACTCGCCTTTCACACGTCCCTCAGATTGGAAAGAAGAGGAAAGCTTGCTGAGTGCACCCTGTCCGCAGACCCACGGGGCAGGCAGGGCCACCACGGGCAAGCAGAGGTCCGGTCACCAATCCCTCCGCCTGGATGGCGGGTACGAGTTAACTCACACGTTCTCGGGCTGGGCAATTCTGGCTGTGACGATGGCTATGCGCTCGGGTCTGTCACTCAGATGGTACTGTACGTGACCCCACAGGACGGGGTCCCCCTTCGGGGAGCCTTTCTTGGAACGAGGCAAATAGCAGAAAAGCGGGACCTGGTGGAAACCTCTTAGCAAGCAGAGAGCTCTCCCCTCTCATCGTAATCCTGTCACTCACCACCAAGAAAACTGCGATACCGAAACCAAACTGTGTTGCAGCCTTTCCTGGACTCGAGGGAGGACCCTGTCCCCTCCGTGAAGCCAGGGACCTCCAGGATCATTTCCAAAGCAAGGCGGGGTGAGCCTAAGGAGCGGAGAGCAAACTGCAACTGTGGCGCCCACCGAGCATCGGGGTAACTTGTCCAAGCGTCTGGAAGAACAGTGTCACTTCCCCAAGAAGCTAAATGGCGGAGGAGCCAAGGCAGGCGTGACAGCTGATGCGGAAGAGGACGGGGTGGCGGCCGATCGCGAGAGCGCAGGCAAGAGGGCCCTGCTCACAAACGGACGACGGTCAGAAGGGTCACTGAGGACCAAACCAACCCCTTCGCTCCAGACAGACACCGAGTGAGCGTGTGTCCAGCAGTGAGCGGGGGACAGCCAGCTCACCAAGAAAGCCGATGAGTAAGTGGTCCCTTCGTCTCCCTCCAACCATGTCTGTCCCTCTTCTGAGGACACCTGCACCCCTTTCCCTCCCAGGCCTCATCGACTCCCAAGGGACCAACGATGAGGCCCAACCTCCGCATTTCAGAGGTGAGGGGCGGAGTGAGCCCCCGCCTCACAGGAGAACCAGAACCCAGGGCTCCTTGGGCCTGGTTCATCGGCGGCGCAACTTCACGTGCAAAAACCCATCCCGAGCAGGAGTCCGGAAGCAGAGGTGCCTGGCTGCCAGGGCCCCCCAAACTGTGCTCAGTAAGACGAACCCCAGAAAGCATCCAGTCATAGGTAGGATGCCATCCCAGGCTGAAGCTGACACCGCTTCTCTTCTACAAAATCAGCATGGTCCCCGAACCCCTTATCCCTCACGCAGCACATATTCAGAGACCCCCCCCCACCACCACCACCACCACCACCACCATGCACTCCTTGGGGCCTGTGTGCCAAGTACTAGGCCACCAGGCATGAAGTTGCAAATGCCTCAAATGCCACGCTGGTGAGGCCAGGCTTTACGCTGCAGGGGTGGTGAATGGGGTCAGGAGGTCGTGGAAAGACCCCAAATTCTCTCCTGTGGTTACACAATATGAATGTACTTAATGCTGCTTAGCTGTCCACTTAAAAATGGTTAAAACGGTAAATTTTATGTTCTGTATATTTTACCACAATAAAAAATACATATCTCCCCCTCTGAGTTACACTTCTCACTTGTCGAAAGGACAAAAGGCATAAATTCTAGGACCACCTTCCCCTAGATCTCAAATACTATGAAAAATGAAGAGGGACAGCATTTGCTGAGGGCATTTGCCTGGTTCAGATACTGTGCTAAGTAATTGTATCAACTCACTGAACCTTTATGACAACCCTACAAAGTAGATACTGTTATCATGTCCATGTTACAGATGAGAAAAATGAGCACAGAGAACTTAAGTATCTAGCCCGGATTCAAACCTTGATAGTTCACCTTCAGAGCCTACAAGCTTACCCACTGCACTAAAATGCCTCTGCACACTTAGATGCTAAATATCTAAACAAGAACCAAAAAAAAATGTCTACCGACCAGTTAGCAGTTAGCCCCTCTACTTGATAATTTGGCTTCATAGAGAACAGAAACCCAGACGGCTGGCTGCATTTTTTTCCATTTTCATCCAGATGTTTGGCATCACATAAATAAGAAGATGTGCCCATGAGTGGAGCCACTCAGGAATTAGAACTCTGTCACCAAGAGAAACACTGTCTCAATGCAAGGCTGTCATTTCGTGAATTAACGTCCTACCCAAAAATGTTTGCCCGACCTCCTAGGGCACTGCAGTTTTGAGGATTCGTTTCTGACGGTCTCTTGCTTAACTCAGCGCAGGTTCGAACAGTAATTAATAGACATCTTGCCCGTTTCTCGTCTTTCATTCAGTATTAGCCCAAGTCACGTCAGATTATTTTGTGCGTGTGCATCACAAATAACAAAAACCATGCATATTTTAACTTCATCTCTGAGATTAGAGTAAATACATAATTCTGGCAAATTACTCAGAATTACGGGCTAGCAGCATCTGGTTCAGATATTCTCGAGTAAATTATTGGCACGGTCTCAGCCACATTTTTAATTTTAACCAAAATGTTCCCAGAAACATGTGTTTTCTGTCCTGTTTGCATGTAATCAGTTTTAGAGGGCCTCGGAGTTTTAAGCTGGGGTTTCAGAAGCTCGCGGCCATCCCTGGGCACTGCCCGCAGGCCTGGCAGAGGCGCCCGCTCCGGGTATTGGGTCTGCTCCTGCCTCCAGCTCCTCCGAGGAGAAAGGCCCACAGGTACGGTGTGTACATGTTCCTCGCCCTTCCTTCTGCTCCCAAATTACATACCTCGCTTTTATGTCAAGTCCAATATAGCTTCCTTAGTAGTGTTTTTTTTCCCCTCCTTAGTCCACATCAAGAGTAGCCAATTACTTTTATAAATACTTGTTTTAAAAATATCCCCGTTTCCTGCTGCTTCAAATTCTGAAGGGCTGTGCAGGATTTTAGACTCTTATAAATCTCTCAGGCAGTTCATATTTTATCGACAAAGTGTGCTTTTTTGTAAACCCTAAGTATAACTCCTCACCGGGGACCTTTTCTTCCCCCCAATTATTTTTTCCATAGAAACAACAAAATAAAAGGAATTTTTGCCATGTCGAAAGTCGTTTGCAATGCCCTCCTTGAGCTCATTAACTCTGCCTCGTCCGCCAACAAGAGTTTTTGGTTAAAAGAGAAAGCATGAAGGTTGTCAATTATAAAACGTCCCAAAAGAGGTAAAGCAGAGTTATGTAGTGTGTCTTTAAAAGAAAATTCCAGAAAAGCCTTGGCTTTTGTTAACACTGAAAAGCTCCCTAGCTCAAGGCAGGGACTTCTTGAGTGAATGTCCACCACGGCTGCCAGGCCATGTGGTTAAAAAAAAAAAAAAAAAAGTCACCAGGGACACAGAAGGAGTCAGCGTGCACCATGGAGGCTGGCCTCCAGGTCCTGAGGATGCCGCTGTCCTACGGCCCGCTCAGCTGTCACATTTCCACAGGCACTTCTGTGGTTTCCCACTTGCAGCTCCTTGAAGATAACCCAAGAGATGACACTTAGGAGGCAAGATGCAATTCTAACCACAGCAACGGAGCCACATCCCGCCCCATCGCCATCTGAAAGCTCAGAGCTTCAAGTCTCGGTGTCCTCTGCTACGTCTAAATCTGCACCTTATGTTCTAGAAACCACACTGGACAAAGAGAGAGGGAACGAGGGGGAAAGAAACGCAGCCTGGGCATATTTTAGAGCACAGGCTTCAGACACACACACACACACAAAACAAAATAAAATAAATAAACCAACGCTTCGAAGCACGACCTTCGGTTACATAGCCTTGATTCTCCCGCCGAAAATCCAGGGAAGTGTCTGTAATTAGCCTGGAGTCACCACCACGCCCAAGTCTCCAGCCAGTCCCGACACAGGCATTCACCCAGCAAATACCTAGTGACCACCTACTATGTGTCCCGTTCTCCTGGGAGCGGAGATGATCTAAAGAAGGAAATGGGTGCCTCGCCTCAAGAATCGAAGTGTGGGGGCACAAGCTTAAAGCTACGTAACCCCACCAGACGCTACCTAAAAAAAAGAAAAAAAATCTAGGAGGCATCCAGCTTATCAGTGCACAAGGAGCAGGCTGGAAGGCACGGCTCCTGGAGGCCAGATACGCAGAGAAGGATTCTAGAAAAGGAGGTCGGGCCGGACCAGAGGAGCTGCCCCGGCCAGGGTTCTCGGAGAAACAGGGAGTAGCACACGCGTACACAGATAGGTATGCACACGTACATACACACACGCTCACAATGAGCTTCTTGCAAGGAACTGGCTCACGCAACTGTGGGGGCTGGCAAGTCTGAATCTCTAGGACGGACCGGTCGGCTGGGAACACAGGCAGGACCTGGTGCTGCCATCCTAAGGCAGAGGGCCTTCTCTAAGGGACCCCAGTTTTGCCCTTAAGGCCTTCAGTTGATTGGACAGGGTCCACCCACATCATTGAGAGTGTATATATGTGGTGGCTGGTTTACCAGCCTAAGTCACCCTCAGAGCAACCTGATCTAGGGGCAGCAGAAGGGGGCTCGCCAGAAGCTTGCAATGACCCTCAAGACCTCAGCCAGGTACACTGGTTCCCAACATCCTTGCAAAGACTTGTCCCAAACCAGATAATGGCTGAGCAGGAGCCGGAAGCCCAGGGTCTGGAGGGCGGGGGCTGCAGCTTCAGGCATCAGCAGCCGGGACAATGCTGGAGGTGCCCTGAGAAGCTAAGGCCACCTGCCAGGAAGGTCCCCACCAGACTTATGTTCAGATTCCAGGAGCACCACATATGCTGGCAATGGCTCAGCCACGAGGTTCTGTGATGTTTCCCAAGGACCCTGCCACCTCCAGGAGTCTCTGTCTCTACAGTGAGCCAAGGAGACAGCACCTTTGGAATTTGGACGTTATCATGTGATCTCTTAACCTGCCGAATCCACGCTGGTAATTAAGCCAAGTCCGAACATCCGACAGAGAGAATGAGGAGAGCCTTTACCCTAAAAAAAATCATCATATTGCTTTTGCTTCTGTACCTTGCCTTTTACTCTTAAAATCTTTCATCCTACAGAAGGGTTACCCACTGCAACATAAAAACCAAACGCTGGTGTTGTGCTCGTCCACGCAGCCAACACCTCGAGGCGCAAAGGACAAGTACCCCTCGAGCTCCCAGCCATTGGCGGGGAAGGGCAGAGGGTGGCACCGCTGGGAGCTTTGGCCTGTGCTCAGAAGTTTCTGGTCAGAGAGCTAGTTCGAGGAAGTCCACCCAGGGAGGCTTGGTCAGCAAAGAACTCGGCACCGGAGCCGGCCACGCTCCGGAACAGGCATGACCAGATTCTGTGCACAGCGCAGATTTATCTTTGACCGTGCTTATGGAAACATTATTCAAGAACACTGCGAACGCACAAAAATAAATCTTTAAAAATATCATTTGGACAGCACACACGGACGAATGAAAGATTTTTCTGTCTCTACTACAGCAGTCCATTAAGGCATTTTTTTTAAAGCAAATGTGGCAGCAAACGGCACACAGACACCCGCAAACCGAACCCCCCGCAGCCTCCCCCAGGTGAAGCCCACCCCAGTCTCACCAGCTGAATGGAGCCGCCTCAACCGCCGCGGGAGGAGCGGGCAGGCCACCAGCTCGGTGTCCTGCCTTCCGAGGACCTGATGGTTCTTGCTAACCCTCGAATGAGAGTCAGAGGGTGGCCCCAGCCGCCACCCCGTGCTTTGATCACTGGCAAAAACAATGGCTTCTCAGTGTCTGCCTGGAGCCACACTATCTCATTTAATCCGACAGCCACACGACGAAGTATATACATAGTATCATCCCAGGACTTGGGTGGAGCAGACTGAAGCTCAGAGAGGCCAAGTACTCTGACCACAGTCACACAGCTAATCAGTGTCAAGACTGATGCTGGAACCCCACAGTGTCTAGACCCAGAGCCCCGACCCTCCCCACCCGCCCGAAGCTGTGCCCCCACCCACGCTCCGCAGATTCGCTCTCCCGCCTTTCTTCATCTCTGCCATCAGCTACCTGACATCAGGGCCCAACATCTTCCTCTTTTCTGCCCCGTCCTGCACGCCCACCACCTGCGGGCGCCATGAACTGTCAGGTTGTCACTTCACGTCCTCGATGGTGGCACGCCCACGCTGCAGGCTCTCCCCCACTGGCCAGCCTCTCTTTTCCTCTGTCTTCCCCCCGGGGGCTGTGTTTTTTGTTTTTTTTCCTTGTTGTTTTTTTCCCCCTCGTCCATGACCAGCCTTCTCGCTTTAGTTTTATGTGCCTAATTTATCTCGTTACCCACTTCATAACCCTGCCAAAGAACAAGAATCTGAAAATATTCTTTGGCTTCCTCTTGGATGATAATCTTACCTTTGTTCTTTTCCATTTCTTTCCTCCGAGGTCTGTCTTTTACTTTTCTCTCTTGCTAGTTCTTCTGCCTTTCTCAGGGTTTTAAGATCTTAGGGAGAAAAAAGAAAAAAAAAATTATATACACACATATATACATACATGTATACCTACACGGATACTGGATTCCTTTGGCCATCAGGCTAAGTTCATTTTAATCGGCCTTTTAAAGAAAAGTATTTTGCAACATGACCTGTGATCCTTATTGTCCACTGGTGGGAGTGGAGACGTGGGTTATGACGTCAAGAACAACAATAAAATACAAAGATCTGGGAATCTGAAGACCCAGGAAGGACCTGCAGTAAGGTCCTTCCGGCCGGGCATGCCTCGGACAAGAATCTCTGAGCTTGAGCTTCTCGTCTGTACCATGGGAATAATAACTCTGTTCCCTCTCAAGGCTGTAGAGAGGTTTAAATGGGCAACGTACAGGAAAGCACTTTTCACCTCTGAATAACTTCAGCGCAAAGCAATACGGGGTCCGCGCCTTGGCTGAACCGTGAAATGCCATGCGTGGGAGGACGTCCCTGTTGCGTTGATCAGTGGACATCACACCTGGATGGCCCTCTAACCCTTTATATTCACCACTTCCCCCCAGACTGGGCGTCCTCTCTGTAAGTCCCAGTTCTGCTAACAGAGCTCGGAGGCATTCTGTCATCGGATAACCACACACACGGACACGCACGCACGCACGCTTCACCTGCCGTGGGCCAGGGACTATCATAGGTGCCAGGGACGCAGCACTGAAAACGGCAGACGACCTCCAACCCTTCAGGGCACTTATCACTCATTGTGGGTGGGAGAAAGAATAAGATAGAACAGGCTCCTGATTTGCGGACAGGCCACCTGTGTCACAGCCCAAAAGGCAGAAAGGAGGTGCCCGCAGGGATTGAGGGAGGGAGAGAGTGGTTCCCATGAGGTCCTCAAACGCAGCAGGGCCAAATCTCACAAGACCTTCCAGTCCAGTCCCCGTGAGAAGTTCTAAGTTTGGTTCTAAGGAGGCTTCTGTCGTGAAGCGCCTGGATGATATGACTCGGTTTCGGGTTTTGGTTGGATGGATGGATGGGTGGTAGGATGTTTGGTTGGTTTGGTTTTCATCAGTCTGGCTACGGCGCAGAAAATTTGGGTTTGAGAGTGCCGGCGAGCAAAGGCGGATGCACGAGACCCGCTGGTCGGCTCCACGGTGGTAGCAGACAGAGCTGACTTGGATGGTGGACACGGAGAGGTGAAGGGACCGACACGTGCTCTGCAGTCGGAGATGAATCTAGAGTGAGTTTCAGGCCAAGGGAAGGAGAAAATGACGCATTTTCACACCAAAGATGACTTCCCGGGGTTTTTGCTGGAGCAACGTGAGAAGCGGTGACAGCATTGACGGAGGCGGGCGGTGGTCAGGCGGGGAGAGGCACAGGACAGGGGGAGGGGGGACTGTTTCCTCTCCGTTCCCCTCATGTGCAAGAGTTGATTAGTGCCAGCCTGTCCCCCACTTCTCATCATCACCTCTTTCTTGGCATCTCCAATTTGCCACCTGATGTCTCGATGTGTTCCTGACTCAGAGGTCTCCATCTCCAACCCGACTGTCACACCCACACTAGCCCCATGTCCTCAGGACTTCTTGGAACGGGGGTAATGAATTTGTCTTGACTCTTTAAGACTTTCGCCACTGAGTCTTCTGTTACTGGCAGATGCAGACACAGTGGGCCTTGGGGGTCTAACTCCGGTCAGTGCTCAACCTCCAGGGCTCTCCTTCACAGACACGCTTCCCGCCCCGCCTCCCCTCCCTCTTGCCCTGTCTCGGTCCCTGCACACTCCGAGGGAGGCCACGTGAACGCGGAACCAGGAAGCAGGCCTCGCGGGCACCCTGATCTCAGACTTCCAGCCTCCAGAACAGTGAGAAGTAAACGCCTGCTGTCTGAGACACCCACTGGTCTGTTACAGCAGCCCCAGCAGCCCGAGACCGTTAGGCGCTAGAGTCTCCAAAGTGAAAAACGCGAAGGGTCCAAATTAATCTTAAAAATCCCATATATCACACACTAAAGCCAGGATCCACACTAGAGGCGTCACAGGAATTCTCATCCCCGCTGACTTTTGAGAAGTGCACAGTTCCACTAAAGGGAAGAATAAACGGACAGGTTATGACGACGTCTCTCACTCAGGCCACTTCACTTAAAAACCACCATCGATCCCGCACGTGTAGGAAGGCAGGGTAGGGAGACGGCTGGAAACAGACAAGCGTCGACAGTGACTCCTACTTGCCTGACAGTGTAGACTGGACTTTTTTTTAATATTTGGCCTCTGACATCCCAGCCCCCACCCCATACAGCAGGAAACAGTTCTCATCATCATTTATCATCATTTACCATCAGGGTCCAACGGAGCCTTTTAATTTTTATGAGTAATGTACAGAAGTAATCATAAAGAGTTAAAAAAAAAACTTTATTAGAAAATTTAATAATTTAAACAAAGCAAAGTTTCATTCCACAGTTCCCTGGCGTTCAAGGTATATAAACCCCAAATGAGCAAAGCGCTCTGAACGCAACGGGATGTTCCTCTGTCATGCGCAAACCTGGAACAGATCCATCTCGGAAACACCAATTCCAGATTTCCAGTCAATCTTTAGTAAATCCTAGCTTATCGTTATGTCTAGGCTTTCACGTACTTGCGTCACGAAACGAGTTACTTTCAAAACCTTGGATGGCTCATAATTCTGTTAAAGAGAATGGTCATCTTTTCTCCATAATTACAAAGCATTTTCAGTTTTAAATTCATAAAAAACACCCGTTACGAATTACTCCAGATTGTCCTCACTTCTAGATCACGTCTCCTATTAATCGCATTTGTGAACACATCTGACATCGTTTGTCCCCTTCAAACTGTATCAAAGAAATTTCACCACAAAAGGTAAAAGAATATTGGCCCCCATTCTTGTCAGCGCAACTGGACGGTCCAGGTTCTTGTTGCAAATATTATGTGATGAAACCCCGTTGAATGACCAACTGGATAAGAATATCGCATTTTCTTTTTGTCCTCAGAAATATATTGTTTTATTCATCATTTCAGGAGTTGGAGAAAATTCACCCAGGTTGTCTTCTGAGACTCACATTCTAGGACTTCACTTATAAAATCAATTTTACTGTTATCATGAGAGTTAACATCACAGCTGTCTCGCCTGATTTGTCGAACTACTGTATGAATTCTTCTGGTGTCAATTTTCTTCTCTTTGCTGTTTTGTGCAAGAAATGAGAAATTCTGTATTCTCAGCTGTCTGCCTTAAAAGCGATAATAATGAAACTAGACAGTGCCTTCTTCTTTTATCTCTTCTTGTAAAACAAGGTAACACTCTCAGCAATGTAATAAGAAAATTATGCAAGAGTGATTATTTATTCCACTGTTCCACCATCCTTCTCATTACTTTTTCTTTCTTATTGTGTCCATGTTTTTAGCATAATTGGCAATCACCGAGGAATAATGATGAAATAATTCCTGAGATAATAAAACAGAAAATAATTCAAGATACAAGAAAAATATGATCACTAAGATCCCATGAAATATCTTAGACTTATAAATGGTTCCAATGGTCCCACGTGGGAAATTCAAGACAGAATGAGTTTTATTTTGTTTTTTGTTAAAAAGTAAACGCTCTCTTTGATCTTTGGAAGGTTTCTTTTCAAAAGAACAGAAGTCATGAAATGTCAACATTCACGAATAGTTTTAACTGCTCAGGGAAAAAAAAAAACAAAAAACTAAAATTCAGTTCGATGGACCCTGGTTATATACTGATGGTTAAACTGCATTAATAGATTTCGTTGTTTTGTGAAGATTTGCAAAATCTGGGTCACCGGAAAACTGCCCCACAAAAACACTCTTCCTTCACCTGCTTGAAATCGACAGTTCGCAGACCAACATTGAAGCCCCGTCTCAGAGAGGTCCAGAGCACGCTGACAGCAGGATGCCCAGCTCTGCGCTCCGCCAGCACTGCCCACGGGGACCGGGCAGCCCCTCGGCCCGGACAGCCCCTCCTGAGTTCGCTTGGGCACACGATGAGGAAGCAAGACTTACGATCCAAAGAAAACAGAGCGTGTTTCTAAATACTGTTCAGACTTCAGGGCAAGGCACTAACAAAACTCAGACCACAACCAGACACCCAATATTTACAGCTTCTATATTCTTTCCGGTAAATGAACTTATTGTGAGGGAGACAGAGTTCCCGTTCTCCTGGGTTTTTTTTTTTTTTTTTTTTACTTCTTTTTTATCTTTTATGTTTTCAGTCAATCCAGGAATACAGTTTGACTATGAATCGATGACACAGAGGAAATGTCCAATGCGCAAAAGTGGTGTGTTCCAAAACTGTAGGAGTTGGTTGTTTTGGGAGCTCAGAATATATTTTCCTCCAATAAACATATTATAAATGGTTTCCGGACCAGCCCCACAGAAGCATCCTTAACTCATAATGTCGCTGAAGCCCTGGACTTCCGCAGTAAAAATTCGTAGAAAGCAAATTTGCTGCAGCACTAACAAGCTCGAATGCTGAAGACAGAGTCTCCTTTACCCTGAATTCTACATAACGAAACCACCGGTGTATTGAAAGAAGATAAAGGGGAAACATGGAGACTTTTGTAGGGCGAGACTTCTGCTTTCAAGAATCCTGAAAGCTGGTCGTGGCAGGGTGTTATTTTGTCTTTTCCAGTTGCACTGTGGTTCCTTTTATTCGCTTGCTTTGTGCAGGCGTGCCCCGAAGGAGCCACGATTAGAGCAGATTTGAGGCTCATGTGTTAAGATGGCAAAGGATGGGGAAGGAAAAGCAAAAACGTTTCAAAGAGATTTCCTGGACGGAACAATTAAAGCGTGTCGTTGTTTAGACGATCGCCTAAATCAGCATTAACTGATTTGCTAGGGAAATTGAAAAGAAGGCAGGAGACCCCATATTTAGTGCCCCAGGCCCCGGGAGGCGGGGGTGGGGGGGCAGGTAGGGGAGGAATCCACTGTTTGGTCAGACGATACCCTCTCTGACCATAAGGTGGTGCCATCAGCCCAGACAGGCAGCCCCAAGGGGGCGGGGGTGCAGCAGCAGGAGCTCTGCACGTGGAAGGCACATTTTCCACGCAGGCTCTGGGACTCGCAGAAAGCCTGGTCTAGACAGCGTGGATCAACCTCCGCGTCCCTGCCTCGTCGCCCAACAACTGCTCCCATCCTCCAGGGGCCCAGCTGCTCACACCTGAGCAAGAACACCTGTGCCACCGCCCAGGCATCGAAACCCACATCAAGATTCTAACTCACTCCTTCCAATCCTCTCGTGTGTGTCAGCGCTGGGCCCCTCACATTCCAAAATGCCATCTAGTCTCGCAGCTTCCCGGAGTCTCATCCTTCAATGCCATGATGAGGAGTGAACAAGGTCTCCCACGGTGAGCACAGATTTGTCACAAAGGCCTTGACAAGGCCCCGGACGCCCCTGCCAGCTTTACCTTCCAGTTTAGCACCCGATGGAGCAACCCCTCTTCCAGATACAAGTCCCCCCACATCCCCTCCATGCTGGTCCTCCCTCCTGTGATGCCCTCTCTCCTTTCCTGACCGCTCCTTGTCAGTTTCCTCTCGCCTTTCAAAGTCAAGCCCAGATTCCCTCTTCCCCAAGAACTACTAAGTGTTTAACTGACTTTAACTGGTGCATCAACCACAGAAGCCCTGGGGTGTCACGAGGCAGGCCTGCCTCACCCTCTCTAGGGCTGGTTGGGCCTTAAACTGAGGAGGGCCCCGCCAGGCAGGCTCCCAGCTGAACCTCAGGCCAACGCCAGCTGGTCTGGCCTTCCTCCTCCCGAGTCTCAATTGCCATCTAGGGCGGACTCGGGTCTAGAGAGACACCAAAGCCGCAAGCTCGGTGTGTGACACGGTGTCTGTTCTCAATTCATGTCAGCTTTATAATAATACAATGTTACTATTATTGCTGTCCCCTCTCCACCCCCACACGTCAGCCACAATCTGCCAAACCAGGCTGAGCTCCCCTCCCCATTACGAACCGCCCCCATCCTCCCACCACCCCTCGCCTGTGACCCAGCCCAGTAATCCCAGCAAACTGCTTACTGATTCCACAGAATTTTCTCTGCCCTGATGGGACTGACTGGGGTGGGTAACTCTCTGGATGTTAGACCCAAGCCAAGAGGCCTTTAAGAACTATCACCTGTGCTTGCAACACCTCAGACTCTAGGTACCATTTGTCTTTTACTTCTAAAGGGACAGTTGGCTCAGGTAGGAGACACTAATGTCCCCTGGGGAGGCTGGAGCATATAGCCCCAAGATGAATTAAGTTATGCAGGTCCTTGGAGGGCAGCCCTAGGGGCTCATGGTGGCAAAAGGCAGTACCCAGCCAAAGGCCATGAGGAGGCACAAGCCAGGAGATCTCCACCTGCCTGGCGGCTGCTCCAGGTGCCCTCAGCACCTTCCATCAGGTAGACTCCGAGCGTCTGCATCCAGCAAAGGTGGGCTGGCTCCTCCCCCGGACCTCTCTCATTTCAGTTGCTCCAAGAACCAAGTGATCGGATGCCTTTTTTAAATGCCAATACTGCTTATGTTCTCACCTACGAAACAGGCTCCATGAAAAGAAAGTCTCTCTGAGAAATTCAGGGGCCTATGGAGTTGGGGAGAGGCCAGAATGCTGCTGTTGTGTTTGTTATGTTTTGTCCTTTAAGCATTTCCAGGAGACGGTTTTTCATGACCTAATAAAGGAAGCTAACTTAACTATGCAAACAAAAGCAGGGTGGGAAATTCGAACCACCCATTTTAATGCACTTGTACCCCACCTCCTGCCACAAAAGATCTGAGGCTACAAGAAGTAATTGCCATTGGAATCATGGGCATGAATGGTCAGTTTCTTGGCACCGCTTCTGCAGACTCTGGACCTTCAAAGTGACCATTTATTGGGGCTCTGGAAGTCGGGCGGGGATGGTGGCTGCAACCTCGGGGAGAGCCCACTCCGAGGGCGCCTTCCCCACCCCTCCTCTCCGTCCTCCCCACTCAGAGCCGCGGGACGCGCCGGACGGCTTCGGCCAGCGGCGGCCACCCTGCCGCTCCTCCTCCCCGCCCCTCCCTCCCCCCACCCCCCGAGGGCCTCTCCTACGCCCGAGTGCACCGGGGACCCTGAGAGCGAAGCTCTGGAGGCCGAACGGCGGCCGGAAGATGACCCGGCCGGCGCGTCTCTGCACCCCCTCCCCCAACCGTGTCACATGGCGGCCCCAACGAGGCGCGCAGTGCGTCCCGCCGCGGAGACCCAGGGCCGCGTCGCCGCGGGCAGTGGGTGATGAAACCGCAGAGGGCGCGGGCTGGGAGCCGGGCGGGGTAGGGGGGTGGCAGCTGGTCCCCGGGCTCACCTGTTCTCCGGCAGGAGGGTGGAGCCGGAGGGGGAGGGGCGAGGGCGTTTAATCTGTATGCAAAAAGCTCATCCAAGTGCGTCCCCGCCCTCCCCCAGCCCTGCTAGACCCCAGAGCTGCGCCGTCGGACTGAGGTGCCCGGAGCAGTTCCTGTCCCCGGCCCAGGCGCCGGGGAGACGTGAGCGTGCACACGTACACACACAGCGGGGGAAGGGGCGCCCAACTTTCTCCCGGCTTCGGCGGGCCAGCCCCGGCCATGCTTCGGGAGGGAGGGAGCTCCAACAAGAAAGGAGGAAAGATGGGGAGAATTTCCTCGGTTCTGCTTGGGGGTGGGATTACTCCCCCATTTGCCTCTGCGGACTGGAGAGCCAAGGCATCGCGGAGCGGGTCGGCTAGGGTGGCGCTCGGGGAATGGAAGAGCTTTTTTTTTGTTGCCTTTCAAGCTCCGGCCTCCGGGGCAAGCGATGCTCCGCGGCGGGCTGACTCGGGGCCGCCTCGGCCTCCCTGCCGGCCGCCTGGAAAAGAGGCAAGTCCGGTCTGTCACCTGGATCCCTGC
The DNA here is from genome assembly GCF_000325575.1 of Pteropus alecto. NCBI lineage: Eukaryota > Metazoa > Chordata > Mammalia > Chiroptera > Pteropodidae > Pteropus > Pteropus alecto. The sequence goes on along the minus strand of NW_006431919.1, from coordinate 18,034,578 downwards.
AGTCGGCCCGAGAGCCGTCAGCTTTGGGGAAGGGGTGAGAAACTGGCACCCTAAGGGTTGCAGGGCTCGCCAAAGACGGGCAAAAATAAAGGAAGAAGTCCTATAGTGCTTCTGCTCCCATCATAAATAGTTTGAGGGTTTTTTAATGCAAAGTGTCACGACGCCGGGCATTCCCATATGTGCTCAATTTGCCCCCCGGCATCACTGTGCCCAGGAAACTCCTCCAGTGTGTCCAGGCCTCGGGGCTGGGGCTCTCCCTGAATTCCAAAGGGCGGAAAGAGGAAACTGTCCCAGCCTGATGCGGCTGTGATGCGAGCCAGGGCCCCGGGGGCCGCTCCCCCAGTGGAGACTGTCCCCTCTCGCCTTTATTTAGCTGCAACCAGAGCTGCGATTCGCTTTTATGTTTTAAGTCTGTCAGCCATTGCCCTGGAGCCCCCGCACACGCGCACGCATCTCCGGCCGCGTCACACACACTCACACACACGCATGCCAACGCGTGGCCGCCACCAGGTCGCCAACTTTGTCGGCGCTCCCCGCGGCGCTCCGCTTCCTCCCGTAGTAGTTGCGCGCAGGCCCCGCCTCCCGGCCGTGTTGTCAAACGGGCCAGGGTCTCGGATTGGTCCAGCGGCCGGGACAACACCTGCTTGACTCCTTCATTCAAGTGACACCAGAGCTTCCAGGGATATTTGAGGCACCATCCCTGCCATTGCCCCGCACTCGCGGCGCTGCTAACGGCCTGGTCACATGCTCTCGGGAGAGCTACGGGAGGGCGCTGGGTAACCTCTTATCCGAGCGGCCGCCGCGAGGAGCAGAGAAAAGGCGAGCGAGGAGGAAGAGTGGGAGGAGGAGGCGAAGCGGCGGAGGAGGAGGAGGAGGAAGGGGGGAGGGGAGCCCAAAGATTCCGGGTCTCCGGGCGGGAGGCTTACACCAAGAACCATGTGTGCCGAGCGGCTGGGTCAGTTCATGACCCTGGCTTTGGTGTGGGCCACCTTCGACTTAGCGCGAGGGACCGACGCCACCAGCCCGCCAGAGGGTTTCCAAGACAGAAGCTCGCAGCAGAAAGGCCGCCTGTCCCTGCAGAACACAGGTAAGTGCGCGCGCCCCTGCGGCGGGGAGCTGCTGGGAGGCGACACTGGGCACCCCTACGGAGCGCCCCGGACGCCTCGACCGGAACTGGGCGCCCACCTAGGGCCGCGCGAACTCTTGGGGTGGCGCGGGATGTGCAAAGGAGAGCGCGAGGCGAGGCGAGGCGAGGTCCGCGCCGGGTTCTGCGCGCGGGGAATCCGCACGTGCCCGCAGGGTGATGAAATCGCTGGGGCAGGACTTGTTGCTGTCCTCCCCGGGGTCGAGGGTAAACGAGGAAGCGCCTGACGCGGCCAATGACGGCCCCGGAGTCCCCGGTCCGGTGCAAAGCTTCCTGCTCCATCCTGGCCTGCCCCGCGGGAGGCACGGCGCGTCCCCGGCGCGGGGCTGCGCCCTGTACCGGGAGAACTTCTCCTCCCCGCTGGCTGGCCGGCCGGCCGCGGCAGGACCAATTTTCTTCCTCCTCAAAAGATGCCAGACACCCGAGAACTTTGCAGGCGAGCCAGATTGCACGGTGAACATTCCCCTGGGGTGGGGGGCGGCATTGCTTTAGAAGGGGGCTGGAGGCAGGGAGGGGGGCGCGCAAAGCGTACCTCTGCGGTGCCGCCGCCGTCTCCCGCTCCAGGGCAGGTCAGCAAGCGAAGAAATGGTGACACAGCCCAACAGTGCGCCGCCTCTGCTCAGCCGGCTCCCCACTCACCCGCGAGCTGCCGAGCAGAGCCGGGCGTGCACCGCACGGGGCTGGCCCTTTTCCCGTGCCCGTGGAGAGAAAGAAAACCTGCCTACAGTTCCTTGGCTCTGAGCGCGCGCCGCCCCCCATCCCCCGCTCTTTATTTAGGGGACCTGCGAACCCGGCGGCGGCGGCGTGTGTGCTCTCGCCGCGAGAGCGGGAATGCGCGAGTGCGGGATAGGGACGCCCCAAGCGAGCGGGAATCGCGGC
>NW_006431919.1:18029306-18032507 GCF_000325575.1 Pteropus alecto | reverse complement strand
CCGGGGCCGCGCGTGGGACCACCCGGGCGCCTCCCACCTCCGAGCACGGGTGCCCGCGACGCGCTCCTCCCAGGACCCTCGCCCTCCCTTGCCCCCTGTCCAGCTCTTTCCCCGAGAATTGAACGCGATTCTCGGTAGTTAAGTGACCCTCAACCAATATACGCCCCTCATTCTCTCGGCAGATTCAAACCGAATGCGGATTATCTCCTCCGACCCCGCCCTTCTTCCAAAATATAGTTTTCTGATGTAATTTTGTGGTTGGTTGAAGTCAGGGAATTGGGAAGGGGGAGGGAAGGAAGAGAGGCTTTGCACACGGCAGCCTGACGGTTCACACACTCGGTCTGTCCTTCCAGAGACGAGTCAGGGCCACAGCCTGCGAAGGAGCGCAGCAAACTCCTGGTCGCGGGCGTTCTAGAGGATTAAGCGACATCGCACACCGGATCTCTATTTAAAAGGAGCCTCTAACTGCGACGGTTGTGTTCCTGCAGGCTGGCCCCCATCAGACTCAGACCGCATCTCTCCTAGCCCGGTATTTTTAATGCGGATGGTTTGGAGGCTCTGCCTTAATAGGAATTTTGTTTTGATTTTTAGGTGTTGAATCATGAAGCTGAATTGAAACTGCTTTTCGGACGCTCTCCTTTGGGGGTCAGGAAGGAAATGCCTATGATTTAATAGCAGCAGCTTCAAGGTCCAAGTAGAGAAGGGTATTTCATTGATGCAGTACAGGAGAGAGAGAGCTAGCTAATAATTTCAAATCTTATTTTTGTCTGTGGGTTTAGAAAGCTGAATTATCTTCTGTTCTCAGGCTAAGGGTTCCCACAAATACTTTAATAAGATGGGAAGGATGAAAAAGGGGGTGCTCAGACCTAACTCCTGGCTGTGATTTTTTTGTAAACGCAGGTTCGGCTGATTTTTTTTTTTTTTAATAATTACAAATGCTGCTATTTTTCATAAGTAGATTAAATGATGAAATTTCCTTTCCCTGGCTTTTGAGGTCCTGAAATAGTCATTCTAACTTTTTTTCTTTTTCCCTTAAATTTTCTTTTAATCATTACTTTCATTGCAATCAACCTCTCCACATTCCCCAGCATGGCTGAGAATTTTATACACATCTGTGCGTCCTTCCCATTGTAGCGGAAATCCAACACTGTTTGGTCAACGCTGGCGATGTGGGCTGTGGCGTGTTCGAATGTTTCGAGAACAACTCCTGTGAGATTCGGGGCTTACATGGGATTTGCATGACCTTTCTGCACAACGCTGGAAAATTCGATGCCCAGGTAAAAACCACACAGAGCACAAAGAATGTTTTGGGTTATCGCAGCGTGATTGACAAATCCGCTGGAAAGACTCCTTAACTAACAGAGTCCCTCAGCTCACCTTCCTAGACTATTTTAGGGTTTGCAAGAGACATTCCAGGTGTGCAGCAGGGGGCCAGGGCCTCCTCACCCCCACCCTCCTAAGTTCTGCTCTCCAGAGCTGTCATGTAGGCTAAATCCTTCTCCACTCGTAGGTTGTGTCTACACAGGCAAAGTGGGTTGGAGACCAAGTTGAACAATTATCTGAGGGTTCTTAGCCAAGAAGACGAAAGTCATGATAGATATCTTGTAAGGGAGCGTCTTATGTCTGGCCACCCAGAACCAGGTCTCTATGACATTCGGAACAGTAGGTCCAGGGGGGAAGGGCAGGGACCCCAATTATACATTCGAAAAGCTATTTTGCTATTTTCACCCAGTAGGCAAGAATAAATCACACAAAATTCAGAGACATGCGTCTTGCCCTAGCGGGTGTGTGGGCAGGCAACTTGGGTCATTCCAGGCCTCCAGAAGGGGGAGGACTTTTCTCACCCTCCTCTCCCAACCTGAAAAGTCAACCCCCTGAAGGAGTCCCACAATTCTACACTTTTTTTTTTTTGCTCTATATAATAAATATAGCCAGGCGTGATCCACTTCGGTTATGCCAGGGCCTTAGCTGCTACTTGGGACAGGCAAAGAACCCAACGAGCAATCCCATGGCTCCGGCACCGACCATCCAAATACGTTTCAGATGGCGCGTGGCCGGAGGCTCGACTTCATGTCCCCCCAGCCTACACATGCACCGTGCAGCCACCTGTACTCTATCTCAAACTTCCTCTCCCATCTCACTGGAGAGCAATGACAACATTTGGATGAAGCCAACAGTTTAGGGGTGATTTACGAGCGTCACCGGTCACCACGTACTGACATCCAGTAGAGAGCCCGACAAAGCAATGCCTGGGAGCCAGGAGGGGATGCAACGGGGCTGGCAGCCTGGACTGCAGAGGATGTGGGACAGCAGGAGGGGAGGCAGAAACCAGGGCAGGAAAGAGGCAGAGGGTTCGAACTCCTTGAGACCCCTGCTAAAGCATCCCTTCCGGATTAACTGGAATTAGGAAACGTAATGGGAAATCCGAGGCAAGGGCTGTATTTCGGGGCAATCCCACCGGATGTCAGGGAGGAATACCCAGAACAGATTGCCACAGCCGTCGCGTACATGTACCTCCCTCTTCCTCAACCAACAGGAGTGTGTTCTCGAGTTAGAAGCATCCCTTTCGAGCTGGTTCTCAGGGCATAGCTGCTTAATAAACTGGCACACCCAACCTTCCATCCTGTTTGGCCCCCACTGGATAGTCAGCGGGGACGGGGCAGAGGGGGCTAGTGACCAGACACTACCTGTAGACATTTCAATTGCTCCTAAAGGAGAAAACCGAACTAAATGCGCTGGCTAGCCTTCCACTCCCAACCTGAACCCGTTTACTGTCTCAACTCCGTTCCTTCCTGTCCTGTCTAAATACAGAGGGGTGACCTCTCCAAGGACGGCTTGTTTCTATAGTCATGGGGGTAGGGGGGTGCGGGGGTCCCGGGTAGGTATCCCACAATGCCTCCCGCCCCCAGAGGTTGGTGAGGGAGCTGACTGCTGAGCACGCCTCCATGCTCCCAACAGCTGCCTCCTTCCTAGGGTAAGAGCAATCTAGAGGGGTTGCCAGGAAAGAGAACTGTGGGCCAGATGTATGCCTGGGCCACTCAGGGGCAGGGCACAGGGGAGGGGCTGGCGGCCGGGCAGTTCAGACTCCAGATGCTGCCAGGCAGTGTGCCAGGCGGGCCTTTGAGAGGCAGTAATCCTAACAGTTTGAAGGAGTTGAATTGTTTTCAAAAAGGAAAAGAATGCTCCTCCTTAAAGGAGAGG
>NW_006431919.1:18028434-18029283 GCF_000325575.1 Pteropus alecto | reverse complement strand
GGGAGAGTGGGGGTGGCGGCGGGAGGCAGAGTTAGCGGCCTATCTTGACCTCACTCCTGGACCCAGAGGGATAAGGAAAGATGTGAGATTTGGACAAGCGGGCACCTTCTACTGGGGAAAAACTGTCTCTGGGAACCACCAAGGAGTTCTGGATTTATGTCTGGCCAAAGTCCCTTTGGGTTCCCAAAAAGTTGCCACCAACTTTTGAGCTGGCCTGAGGACAGACAGCCACAGAAGCCCCAGCGCAAGCAACACTAGGGTGGAAGGAGGCAGATTGTCAGTCTCCCCAAGCGACAGCCTCGACATCCTCGTTGGCCAGGTGCCAAAAGGTATCCTGTCCCTCTGGACGCACCTCCTGATGTAGCATCAGCTTGTTACTTACCTGCAAGGACATCGGTCTGAGGTGGGAACTTGGGGTGTCAGAAAGTTCCTGCAGAAGCCCGACGAGGGTGAATGTCTTGAGCGTGTAACAAGGACCCGTCCCCTCTCTGCCCCTCTCTCCCTTCTCTGTCCTCAGGGCAAGTCATTCATCAAAGAAGCCTTGAAGTGCAAGGCCCACGCTCTGCGCCACAGATTCGGCTGCATAAGCCGGAAGTGCCCGGCCATTAAGGAAATGGTGTTCCAGCTGCAGCGGGAATGTTACCTCAGACACAATGTGTGCTCTGCGGCCCAGGAGAACACCCGAGTGATGGTGGAGATGATTCACTTCAAGGACTTACTGCTGCAGGAGTAAGTGCTGCCCTGGCTGGTGTCGGGGAGGGCCGGCCTGCCGGGGCTGGAGGGGCGTCTCGCTGGGCTTGAGGTGCTTGTTTGTCAAATGGGGGGAGGTTGCGTTTTACCTCAGAACGC
>NW_006431919.1:17997970-18028416 GCF_000325575.1 Pteropus alecto | reverse complement strand
GCTGACCTTCAGGAAAAGCAAAAGAAGTTTCCACCACCGGTTTCAAAATCATAAGCAATAGAAACAGGAAATTTTCTTACTAAGCATGAAATATGTAAGATTCAGAAATACTCTTCGTCTTGCCCTCGGCCAAGGTCCCGAGCGTTCCCTGAGTATTCTCAGGAGCTCTGTAGGTGCCCCAGGACCGCTGAGAACGGATAACTTCTGTCCAGCGTTTGCCAAGTGCCCAGCCTGGTACCCAGCGCTCTCTGTGAATGGTGCACTTGACCCTCACAACAGCCCTGTTGTGGGTGCCAGTCTCATCTCCGTTTTACAGGCGAGAGAACTGAGATCCACTGGGCAGGTCAAGGTCACAGACAGAGAGAGGCAAAGCCAGGCTCAGAGCCAGGCAGTCGGCTCCAGAATGTACACTGTCTTGAGGCCAGACGCCGAGAATGATAGCTTTTGTCCTGCCTCGGTAAACCCCCCTTCCTCTTAGAGGGTCCGATTCACCTCCCCAGGAAAATGCAAAGCAAATGGCAGAAACTTTAATCCGCTGAACACCTTTGATGTCAAAGGGAGGGACTAGGAACTTACTTGGAAAGACTTGAAATCCAGTAATAAACCCAGGACATCTTCCTTAAAAAACATGCCATTGCTAGGATCCTAGACTTTGCACTGGCGAAGCCTGTGGGTGCACAGCTGTTCCTAGCGGGAAGCGTAGTCACGATGAAGGTCACGATGCCTCCTTCCTCAGAGGCTTAAGGCAGAAAGCAAGATGCTAGCTAAGCAGCCCAGGACAAGTCATTGCCAGCTCGGTGGCACCGTCGGTCTATACCCAGTGACTCATGGGTGCAAACAGTATAATTTTATGAACTCTGGCTCTTCGTTCGTGCCAAGGCCTTCCCCCAGCTATGTCACTCGACAGGCCACTCCCCACCTCACCCATGCCACTTAGATGGTGGGGGACGACAAGCACCTCCTGTCTCTTTCCACGTGGTCAAGAGGTATCGAGCAGCCCCCCCGGTGCAGTGATAGGATCCTAAGATTCACCGTGAATCTCTACGGGCAGCTCTTGACAAGAGAAAATTAATGCTGCCTTTTCCTTACGTTACACTACTGCCTGATAAAACATTTTTTATTCTTCCAAATACCTGTAGAGAAACAAAGCAACAACAGCATCGACAGCAGCTATAATAATAGCTATCATTTTTCATTTTTCGAGTGGGCCAGGCCCTTAGCCAGAACTTTCCCTGGATCATCACAATTATCATTTAATAGCCCTTAAAGATAGAGGTTACTCTCCCCATTCGGGAGGGAAATGAAGCTGTGAGGTTGAAGACCTCCCTCTGAGGTTCGATTCCTACTTTCCAGCTTGGGAACTGGTGAGACGCTTGAGTGAAGCCAGGTGTCAGGGACAGACCCCAAACCTTCTTGCCTTTTGGCCTGTTCTCTACCCACTAGATCTGAGAAAGGCTCATTGGTCCCCAGATAGGGCAAGGGTTTTTCCCTTTGGTCAAATACATCCCCACTACACAAGAAGGGCGCTGTGAAATGCCCTTCCTTCAAGATGCCCCTGGAAGAGGCAAACCGCGTAATGCAGAGAAATTCATGAAATTCATTCATCCCCAATCCACATTCGTCTATTAGAAACAGCATGTTAGCCTCGAGAGTAGGTGATGGGAAACTAGTTTATATGTCAATAATATATTCCCGGAGCCAAGAAGACTGACTGCCTTTTTAGAGAAGTCTTTCCGTAAACTAGAGGTTTTGAAGTCCCCTCTCCCCTGAATTTCAGAGGCAGTAAATCACTGTAGCTCTCCGGTGTCTCCTCCCTGGAGACATGGCCTGTGGGGCCACGGGACCCTCACTTCCGAAGGGCCCTGCCATCATTTAGAACAAACACATCACCCCCTACCCCAGCCCGCTCTAGAAATGCAGGTGCCCCCCTGAAGGGAAGCCTGGGCCTCTTTTAGGAACACCCACTGAGGCTGCACCCATGTCCTCCGGCCTCCTGCTAAGCCAGCACCTCTGACAGCGGGTCCCACCTAATCCCAGCTCCCCGCAAAGCCCCACTCCCTCCCCTTCCGAAGCCCGGGACTCCGGACTCCGCCGTGTTCTTCAAGCTGAATTGACCAAGTTTTTTGTTGTTTTTTTTTTAACTGTCTTAACCAATGTTGGTACAAAGAATCTTGTCAGGCCCCAAACGTCAAGAAGGTCATTCAAGACTGTGCAGCACTGGTCACAGACAAGAAAATGAGAGCTGAAACCATAGTCACCCCAGAATTCGCATCACCCCCATTCCTCATCCCCATTTACCCGCAGACACTCTCACATTCAGTTAAAGTGGTTCCCCTCTGCTCCCCTCACCTCTTCCCGCCCCACTGTCTCCATATCAACCACCTCGGCCCCCACACACCCTGTCACTGGGTGCTGGCAGCCTCCAGGCACGTCCCCAGGCATGTCCCCTTCCAAGTGTTTTTAAAAATCCTTTAGCCTTGCTGACACCCAGTCAAGAGAGCTGGGCTTTGTCATTAGACAAGGGCTAAGCTCGCAGCCTGAGAAGGCAGGCACCAGGCCAGCTGGGGACAGGGCTTAGATTAACACACCCCTCCTGATGGCAGTCCACAGCTCTGTCCTCCGGGGAGAGGGCCAGGGGCAGAAGAGCGTGGGCATGGATCCGGCCTTCTCAGTTCCCCTCGGGTCTGAGAGCTCGCCCGGCGGGCAGACCAGCCTGGCGAAGGAGGCCAGAAGGCATCACGAGAGCCCTCCCCTACCCTGGGGAAAGACACTTGAAGACGAGCATCAGTTTAGTGTCCCCAAAAGACAGAGTCTCAGCCCCCGCAATTTGCTCATCCAGCCCCAGAAAGTGGCAGATACACCCCTGAGCTCCCCGCGGCAGTCAGGTGCTAGTTTTCAAAAGATGGAAGGAAACGAGCAGGAACTGAGCATTTCCATTGTGTCACACCCCGTCGTCCTCGTCATCGTCACGGCCTGCCCATCAGCCACGCACTGTCAGACTCCAGAGGCATCCAGTTGGCCTTAAAAGTCTGCTCTAGCAGCCAGAGCCTTCCTCCCCTCCACTCTCAGCCCAGCCCCACCCCTTCCCAGCCCAGAAGCTTCCGAAAGCCACCTTCACCACACCCTGAATCCATTGAATCCATCTTGACATCTGCAAAATGAGAACAGGTCACTCAATTACATCTTGAGGGCCGATTCATAAAAATGGCAGTGAACTACTTCCCAAAAGTCTTAAAACACAATCTGCTCTTCCTGCCTAGCAACCACCGCCAATCTGCAAAGAAAAGATTAAGGAGCCAGGTGGTCCAGGCTGGCAGAGGCAAAGTCTTGCTCCTTAGATGTGATCGCACATTCCAGAGTGATTTCTCTGCCCATGCTCATGGTTAGATAGATCCAGAAACTCTACTAGCCGAGATCTGCTTAAGAATGCTGGTTAGCCCCATGAAACATTCCAGACCCCACTCGGGGATGCTAAAAGGCCAGTAAGATGTAAGAAAGTCTTAGTGAGTGGTCCGGTCCATGAGAGCCTATTGCTGGGGACGCCTCTCCCCAGATGGGCCCATGAATATAAAACGCAGGCACGCTGCTCCCACCTTCCGCACACATCTCGCATCCCCAAGAGGAGGTCTACGCAGTGCGGTCCTTCCTACAGTACTTCATCTAAAGAAAGACCCGGGGTGGCTGGAATGGCCCTAGCAACTGGCCCTCCCCTCCGGAACCGAGCACGTTTATTTCACAGACGGCTGGCTTTCGTCCCAAACACACAGGCCCCTCGTGGCGAGCCCTCACCTCCGGTTCTGGGGGAGCCCAGGCTGAAGGACAGAGCTGCTTAGACAGCCACCCCACTACCAACAAAGATGCACCCCGTGAGACATGACAGTCCCAGGGAGGCGTCCCCCCTCTCCCCTTGATCCAGACCGCACCAGGTGCGGAGGGAGATGCAGCCAGAAACTCCCACAAGCACCTTTCTTCATCACGAGCCGAAACCAGGGACCATCTCAGACCTGGGGACGGTTTCGTGGGAGCCTTGCTTAGAGCAGGCTTGCCCGGGAGGGTGATACCCAGTGCAAAGCCAGGCAGCCTGTCCTATCGACGCCATGCGTGGGGCTCCCCAAGCTCTAAATCTTCAGTGGCTCCTCCTTTCCTGCCAAAAAAAAACTCTTCGGTTTGGGGTTCAAGGCCCACCCCAGACACGCCCACGCTCTCCCGTCCTCTGCACGGTTTGAGCTGGCACCCTCACCACCCTGTCCCCAGAGATCTTCCTTCATCATACGCACCCACGCCTTGTCACGGGCCCTTTTTCTTAGGGTGGGCTCTGTCCCGAGCCTCCGTCTCTCTCCACTGCCTGGCACGGAGCCTCATCCGTAGTGGCCACACGGTGAGCGGGGGTTGAGGCCAGTGCCCCGCAGAACACGGGGAAAGGCTGGGAGCAATTCCAGAAAGCCGAGCTCTGGCTCTCCCACCTCTCTTTCCTGGCGCGGTCCCTGCCCTGAGGCCCATGCGGGACCAGTTCCGTGCTCAGTGCCTCTCTCTGCTCCCAACCTCCAGGCCGTACATGGACCTCGTGAACCTGCTGCTGACCTGTGGGGAGGACGTGAGGGAGGCCATCACCCACAGCGTGCAGACTCAGTGCGAGCAGAGCTGGGGGAGCCTCTGCTCCATCCTGAGCTTCTGCACCTCGGCCGTGCAGAGGCCCCCCACGGCGGCCCCCAAGCAGCAGCTGCAGGTGGACAAAGCCAGGGTCTCCAGGACCAGCCACGGGGAAGCAGGTCACCACGCCTCGGAGCCCAGCAGCAGGGAGACCGGCCGGAGCGCCAAGGGCGAGCGAGGCAGCCGGGGCCAGCCAAGCGCCCACGCCCAGGGCGCAGCGGCCGGCCGCGGGGCCCAGGGAGCCTCCAGAAGCAGTGAGTGGGAGGACGACCGGTCGGAGTTTTCTGATATCCGGAGGTGAAACAAAAGGCCCGCCCGGGGAATCTTTCCTCCACGCCGTCCATTTTCTTCTCTATGGACATTCCAAAACATTTGCCATTAAAGAGGGGGGATGTCACACGCAGGATTTGGTGGGGATCGTGGACTCGATGACGGTGTCTGTTAGCAGAATTCACACAGGCGAGGCGGGGGACCCCCTGAGCAGCAGCGAGGTCCCAGCTGGGCCCGGCGGGCACCACGCTCACTCCTCCTGAGCGAATGTGCCATGCGTCCTTGCAACTTTGTCTCTGTCCCTCCATGGAGCCACTGGGCGGCGGCCCGCGGTTTCCTCTGCTGGGGGGACAGTGGGCCGGGGTGGGGGCAGCAGGGCCTGGACCACGCACTTGGCGATGGGCCCGCCCCGCAGCTTCCGGGGCAAAAGGGTGAGAGGAAGCAGGGGCTTTGTGGGCGCTTGGTGCCAGATAGAAATTCGCTTTCTTGAGGTTTGGAGCTGCTTGGTGGGGGGTGGGGGGGTTTGCTAAGTGTCACTTCTGAGCCATTGTTCTGTCCGGGGGGGCTCCCTGTCTGAGGGAGTGGCCCCCTGTTTGTATTTTAACCACTGCTTCATTTCTTGGTTTCACTTTTTTATTTATCCAGTTCTATCTATATATCTGTCTTCTAAATAAATGGCTTTCAAACAAAGCAACTGGGTCATTAAAACCAGCTCAGAGGTAACACAAACAAAAACGGTACATCTTTGGGAGGCTGATTTTTTTTTTTTTTTTTAAGTGTTATTTTAAAAGGAATTCTATAACTGCCTGGCGGGGGCTCGGAGCCACGTGGGGCGAGCCTCACACCTGGGGGAAGGTGCACGTGCCAGGACGATGCCTGACAGACCCCTCAGCATCTCATCACGTCACCTTGACCATCGGCCAAGGTCACCTGGAGGGTGGAAAGGGGACAAGGGAAGAAAGGCCACTAGTAATTCCCATCCGAGAATGCCGGCCTTTCACGTGCGTGGAGGCAACAGCTGGAAATCACTGAGGGGCGGGATTTCTCAGCTCCGGGCTGGACATTGAGCAACCAGGAGTCGGTGGAGAAAAGGAAGGCGGGGAGCAGGGGGAGGAGGACAGGGTGTCGGCGGAGGATTTCTTCCCGTTACTTCCAGCGTTTCTCACTCAGGCCTTCTCTTTTTCTCTCCTCATCGGTATCAAATTAAAGGTTCTTCTTTCTTGCAGCCAACACTCCACTAGGAGCCCAGGATTGCAAGGAGGGCAGGGGGACGAGGGTTCTGGGCCAGGTCCCCTCCAGAGCAGGGTCACAAGGTCTTCCAGAGAGTAAATGCGCTGTTCTCAGTTTGGCACGTCATGGGGTTCCTGTCGCAGCCACCCGACCCGACTCTGCCATCTTAGCACAAAAGCAGACACCCGTAGACAGCACATCACAAACAGGCCTGGCCCCATGCCGGGACCCTTTCACAGGCGCCCAGCTTGCCTCTGGGGCCTGAGATTGCTGACTCCTGCTCTAGCGGGAGGGCCAGAAAGAACGCGTCCTCTGTTTCGATCAGCTCCTTGCTCTCCCTCGGAGCAACCTGAGGCCAGAGATAAAGAAGCCAAACTTGTCTACTCTAAAAACGACTTGCTCTGGAGAAACATCCTTACCCAAAACATGGCTAGTATTTATGTCCCCCAAATCTGGCCTCGTCACCTCCAGGACGTGGGGCCGGAGGGTCATCCCCACAGTCTTTCCTGACCCGGGCTGGAAAGAAGCCACTCGGGCATTGGGGGCAGGGCGACAAAGTGCCAGGGATGGAGGGGGCGGGGAGGAGAAGCACCTGGAAGGAGCTGGAGCTGCAGAAAGCAGGAGACAGAGCAGTCACCCAGCTCCGCCCGCCGGCACCAGCGGGAGGAGGAGGGCTGTGTCGGGCTCTGCCATGGGAACCGAGCACAAACCGTGGCTGTCTCCTCCATGCCACGGGCCACTGCAGCACGCCGAGTGTTGTACTTACATCACTCGGAAGCAGAGACATTCTCCTGGGTTGCTGGGTCAGCTGTTCATTCGCTGGCCGGCTCCTGGGCTGCGTGTGTGGAAGGCATCACTTCCATGTTCCTCTCAGTGTAAACACGCCCCATGTATCACTCCTATTCTAAATAGTTGTCATTTGTATTTATAACTGCACTGTTTTCTCCTTGAGGCATAAAATCGCTTCCTGTGTTCGTGGCAACCCCTTCACTAATCTCTCTTGTAGATTCTTCACGCTCCTGGTTCGCTTCTTCCTGAAAGTCAGGTGGACCGCATTTAATTCTGGTCCCTGATGTTCTAGTATAGAGTAGGGTTTGTTGCTAAGGTTCTTTTGCTCAAAACTGAGGGCAAGTCCACATTCCCGTGAGCGGTGGCAGAGGCTTTTGTGCCATCGAAACTGTGAGCAAAGCCATACAGCTTTCCCCAGGGGCCTGCCTCGGAGGAAGGATGTGGATTTCCAAATAAAGATCCGATGTTTATTTTCAGCTTTGCATCTTAACAAGACGATGCGAACCACCCCTCCTTTGTATCAATAAATAGCCCCGTTCTTCTGAAAACGAGAGGACTGAGTCTAACCCAACGAACGCTGACACCCAAAACTAAACAAACAGAAAACGCTGTGGTCGTGCTTTGACACACATGCACACGGAAAGAGACAAACTTAAACTCGAATCAAGTAAAAGGCTTCACTACGCCTTGGAGAAACGAGGCTGCCAGGGCCCGTTTCCTAAGGAAGAGGAACCTCGCCCGAACCCAGAACTGGCACCACGTGAGCTCGCTAAGTCACAACAGCTGTTTCTGTTGCGGATTTAGGCGGCAGGATCTGTCCATTGTCACAGGGCGTTCTTTCCTCCAAGCATTGATAAAGGTTTTAAATAAATGGCTTCCACTCGAGTAGGGTTATTGTCTGGGAGTGCTTTGGACGTCCAGTGCAGAGAGGGTGGGCTGTGAGTCCTTTTAAAATGCCGGATATTCAGTTTACAGGGAGGTGGACCAGGTGAAGGCCACCTGGCGCTCTCCTCCATCAGAGGGAGAAAGCCTGGGTCCAAAACCCCACCTGAGTCACCCAGGCCAAGAAGAGACTGAACTCCATGCACTGGGCCTGGAACTGCCAGCCTCGTGGCCATTAGCGAGGCCCCCACAGCTCTCTCTCTGGTCTCACCTTTGAGACTCCCCTGGGGCCTGGCTGCCTGTTCTTCCAGGCTGACCCTTCGGCAGATGCCACCAGCATAACGGCTCAGTGGCCTGGTCCAAGCAGGGAAGTTCACCAGCTCCTCCCCAGCTCTCCCTTAGACTGACCCTGGCATCTGCACTCTGTGCCAGGCACACTGTTCATACATTGTCCCACAAGGGGCAGGAATTATCATCCCACTTCACAGGTGGAGGGACTGAGGTATGGAAAGGTAAAGCGACTCGTCCCAAACTGTGTGCGTAGCCCGTAGGAGGTCTCGACTCAAACCCAGATGAGCGACTCAGAGCCCACGTGCTTGGCCTCCCTCAGGCCCAGCTTCTCCACACTTGATTTATTTTTAATTTCAACCAATCAGCATTATTCCTATTTTACCTGAGGCTTCAAGAAAGCATCATTACACTCTTCTATGTATAGCGCCTGGCCTCGGAGGAGTTTTGCTTTAGAACGGAAAGAAAAATTGGTGCCCTCACCTTTCCTCTCTGCAAAGAGTCAAATTTCAGTTCAGATGAGGGAGCGCGGGAGAATCCTGGAGTCTGATCGCTTTGCCGTGCATGTGGTTAATTTTTTTAAAGGCTCTTCTCAGGTGCCACCGGGAAAAGTGTTTTGGGAGCGACTGGCTTTTGTGGTCACGTGGCAAGAACTTTCTGCACGAAACCCACCGCTCGCCGGCCCTGTCTGAGAAGCCAGGCCCCCCCTGAAATCTTCACCTCTGTCGTCATTCATCCTCATCGTGATGGTTGTGGTCGCTTCTGGATCTGTCGTGGGCCCCATGCGCTGCCCGGTGCTTTGCAGACGTTATCCATAAGTTCCGTTTTACCCGCGAAGAAACTGAGGCTCAGGGGCATCTTAATGTGCCTAGAACCAGTCACGAGGCTGGCGAGCTCCGGGAATGGCACGCCAGCTCTACCCAATCTGACTCAGCATCTCTCACTCCAGGTGTCAGATCGCGGGTTAAATACACCACATTCGGAAGCACAGCCGCCGCCCCCCGCCCTCCAGACGGTGCCAAGCCATCGGCGGGGAAGTGATCACGCTGCAGCAGGATGAGAGCAGAAGGACCTCCACATACGCTGGGATTCAAGGAGGCTGGAGCCGCGCGCCCCAAAACCCGGAGGCAGAAATCTGAATTTATTCTAAAGTCAGCAGAAAAGAAAGCCCCCTCCCCTGCCAAGAAGGGGACAGGCCTTGGCCAGAGAGGAGGTTTCATGGGAAATTATTTTCTGTGGGCAGAGAAAAGTGATACAAGCCTTGGGCTGGGAGTCCTCCGTTGCTGCCTGCATCAGCAGTTCGGTTTTTATCGCTCCCCGAAAAAGAACACACGCAGAAGAGCCACTCCCTCAGAAGAATGGGGGGAAGGCCGCAAAGACGGGCCCCACTAGGATGGACCCTGCCCTTCCGCAGATCCCAGCCTAGTGGCACCTGGGGTCGGCACCCACCTCGCCACCATTTCACTTCGGGGCTGCCCGGATGAGCTCAGACGCGGGAGGGACGAGAAGGCCCCTCCAAGGAACTCTCAGACGCAGGGCAATTGTTCACAAGGTACGGAGGAGAATCACCTGGTTCCGTTTTCCATTAGACAGTTTCCAGAATGTTTTACGGTTCTTAAAATTAAAGGGGCAGGGCCCACATACAAAGCAGTGGCATGCTAAAGGGGATGGGGACCGTCGGCCCGCTCGCCCTCCCGAGTCACAGATAACACTCAGCACGGGACTGAGGGCGCCTGAGAGGGCTTCATGCCCGAAGAACGACCAGGCCCTAGAATTCCGTCTCGGTTGTTTATGGCTATGTCAACAATCCGTGTCCCAAACTCAATAGATTGAGACGACAATTTTCTTTGGCAGAGACCATGAGGTCGGAGGTCACACGTGTCACTTTTCCACACAGTTTTGTCTCTCCAGCAGCCCCGTCACTGCGCGATGCGAATGAATGAATGATGAACGAATGAGAGAAACCTTTCGTCTAAAAGGTGCAGATTGCCAAATCAGGTAAGTTTCAATTCGCGTTAACTCCTGGAGAAAATATATCCTGTGTCCTTGCCAGGACATCGACGTGTCATAGGATCAGTGAGCGGGTGTCGAAATTAAAATCACTGGGAAGCCTGTCATTTTGGACTCAAGAGACATGGATAGAAATATCAACCCAGCCACTTACTCATCTTGCACCAGGTCAATCTCTTTCTTTAAACAATAACTGAAAAAATAAATCAGAACTGGGCCTGAGACCTTGGCAAATTAGTTAAATTTCCCAGGCCTGTTTCTCCAGCTACAAAATATGAACCCTAACAGCTCCCCTGCTTCCTTTGAAGGGGTGGTAAGGATGGAATGACCGAGCTAGGAAATGCTTGGGAAACTGAGACGCCATGTCAACGGTGGCCGTTATTTCTCCTGACCGTTCCGGAAGCTTCTATCTAATGCCAAGAGCACAGACAAGGAGCCGGCTGCCCCGTCCTTCGCCCGTCCTGATAGTTCTCCGAGGGAGGAGTCACGCCTTTCATGGCCAGGACAGAGGACTGGATGGGACCCTCTGGGTGGGAGAGTCCTTGGCTCTCGCCAGGCGTGAGTCTCGAGGGGCAAGCTCGGCCAGACAGCGACAGGGCCGTGCAGGGAGCGGAGGGCCTTCCTGCCAGGCTGTCTGCAAACCCCGAGGCGAGGTACCCACAGAAAAGCCAGTGTTAAACCTTCTTAATGAGAAAGGAAAGCAGAGGCTGACAGAGACGGGGCAGGAAAGGGAATCGGGGCCAGAGCCCACTCCACTCTGTGCCAACGTTCCTAAGAGTCTGACATTTGGAAAAGAACTGGGCCGGAGGAGCCAAGGATTTGGGACAGGGCTCCTTCCGGCTCCCGGGAGTGTCGAGAAGAAGAGAAGGAGGAGGAGGAAAATGACTCAGCTGAAATGAAGAGAAATGGATTTTTAAACAGCGCGATGACGAAAGGCACAAAGGGACGACCCGCAGCCCCAGGATGGGGTCCAAGCGCCTCCTCGGAGGAAGTGGGGCAGATTTGCAAAAAGCTAGCGTGCTCACCAGGGTTTCCAGGCCAAGAATAACACCCCGCAAATGGAGAGCGTCTCCTGGGCCCGCCAGGCCCGCCGGGCCCTTGGTCCCAGGGGCTGGCGCCCATGTCTGGCAGGAGAAAGGTTGAAGTGGCCCCGCAGTGCAGAAGCTTCTCCGCACTTGAGATTCTGAAGAGGGAGCGAGTTCCGTCACACAGGAGCTGGGTGGAAACCCAGATCGCGTTCGCCCAGCAGGGCAAGGCCAGGAGCAGGGCCCACTGCCCTGCCCCGGTCCATCCAGAGCCTGGGGGCCGGGGGCGGGGGGCGTGAGGGAAAAGGAGGTGGAAGGAGGCTCCCTTCGCAGAAGTTGGCACAACCCCATCCCCTCCAACAGCGTGTGTTCTCCTGGGAGCATGCAGGGCAGGGAGGCCAGCGGAGCCGGGAGCTCAAGGACCCATATGGGACCCCGGGTAGGGGTCAGCTGATCAAAGCCCACTGGCCCCACTGTCTAAAGCATGGCTGAGGTGGGGAGCCTCCACCACCTCTTCTGAGAGAGCTCCCTTACTGGATCCCCTACATTCTGGCAGAGTTCCTGGCCCCCCAGACACATTGCATGAGAGACGCCATTCCTCTAGGCCATTCAAACAGGGCCAGAACCTGAGAAGGGGGCTCTGGCCTCCTGGTGGCTGCAGCTATGCAGAAGGTACAGGGCCAGCTGCCCTCCTCGGCCCCTCCCTGCCAGCCACGACTGTCCTGGGATTCCTTTATCGATCTGCTGTCCTACACAGACACCCGGAGGCATGTCCGTATTCCCAGGGTCGGTGTCGGTTAGGGGAAGCAGAGACAGAACTGGAGGTGCAAGAGATGTGTTGGGGAAACGTGATAACAGTCGAGTGGACAGCAGGACGAGGCGGGTGGCACCTCAGAGCACAGTGCGGCCTGGCACCTGTGAAGGCAGAGAGGAAAGGTAGCTGGCGGGACCACAGCACAGCTCTGAGGAAGTCTCAGCCAGGAGAAGGGGACCCCAGAGAAGAGTGTCGCCAGAGGGGGCCCGCATCGGGTGGGAACGGACCCCGGCCCTCGCGGTCATCACTGCTGAGAGCAGCCTGGGAAGAGCACGGCTCAGCCCGAACCCCACAATGGGACCCGAAGGACGGACAGGTGGGGGCTGAGCTGACTACGCCTTTCATGGCATGGTCAAAGCTCTGAGAGCCAAAGCTCTTCCAAAAACCCTTCAACGCAAACACCGCACTTAGCTCTTGAGACAGGTTCTACCCGTCACCAGCACTTTGGGAAGAGGCTTCACCGGGTTCTCATGAGAAACAAATAAGAGGTGAATGTGACAGGAACTGGAAAACTAGACGTGCACAAAATGGTAGCCTGCAGCTCATATATTGCCTGTGGATGGGTTTCGTTTGACCCACACGTTGATTTTTTTTTTTCACGTCAAATTAGTTGCCAGCACGTGTAAGCCACAAAAACTCGGATTTCCAGCTTCTCTTCAAGAATAAAAACAGGGACGAATCCCGAGCCCACATCACAGTTCACCACAGCACCCACCTCCCTGTTGCCTCTCACCTTGCCCACTTCACTCAGGACTCGGCCCGACTGGCCCCTGCAAGGTCTCCTGCCCACACTCGTGCAAAGAAGCCACGCGCCGCCATTCCCTTGCTTAGGGAAATATAAGGAGGAACAGTCAGAAAATCTAAAAAGAGCTTTGGGAAATTAAAAAAGAGAGAGAAATAAAAAATTCAATGAAACAACTGGGAGATCGATTCGGGAGGAAAAAAAATCCCATAGAGAGAGATGAATTATGGAAGAGAAAAGATAAGAAAGAAGATCGGTCTAGAAGATTTCACAGCAGGATTCCAGAATAAGAGGGCAACGAAAATGGTGGATAAAAGACGATCTAAGAAATTAGTACCAAACTAAAGGACAAGGATTTTCAGACCGTGAAGGCCTAAAGAAGACCCAAGAGGGTGAACGAAAAACCCCCAACGAGATGCATTCTTGTGGAATCTTGAAACTCCTGGTGATATAGAGAGAAAAATCCCAAAAGTTTCCAGACAGAGAGAAAGGTTATGTAAAAGGACCGAGAATCCATATGGCCTCAGACTTCCCCACAGCAGCTTCAGAAGCCAGAAGACAAAGCAGCAACGCTTCAGGCCTCTGAGGGAGCTCAACACACAGTCGGGTCGTCAACTAAAGGGAGTATGGTCCAGATAGTATCCCAACATGCCAGGTCTCAGAAACGTTCCTTCTCAAATATCCTTTCCCAGGAAGCTCCCGAAGGCTGTGCTCCACCAAAATGAGGGAGTAACGGAAAACAAAGACATGCCCGGATGCAGGAAGCAGAGGCCAGGGTGTCAGCCGAGCAGACAGTGCCACTCGGAGCAGGAGACAAGAGAAGACAGCAGATGACCACTTCGTGGCTCTGTCGGAGGGCCAGGGAGGACAATCAGTGGTGGTTAAATTAGTCATAAGAAACAAAACAAAACAAAGATGAGCAAAAGACTTGAATGAGCATTTCACGAAAGATGTTCAAATAGCCAATAAGCGCATGAAAAAGGCTGTGACATCGTTGAGTCATTAGGAAAAGGCAAACTAAGGCCACAGTGATAATCACTATCCACCCAGCAGAATAGACCAAATTAAGAATGATAGACAATCTGGAGGGCGGACAAGGCAGTGATGTAACTGGACCTCTCATATGTCACGGGTGGGGACACAAAGGGTACCAAGACCACTTGGGAAAACTCTTTGGCAGTTTCTTATAAACGCACACCCATCCCCTGGCCCAGAGACCCCACTTCTAAGAATATGTCCAGAAAAATAAGCACATACAGCCACAAAAATACTAGCACGATACTCAGAGTCGCTTTCTGCACCATGGCCGAAAGCTGGAACCAGCCCAAATGTCCGCACAATCAAAGGGTACCAAGACCACTTGGGAAAACTCTTTGGCAGTTTCTTATAAACGCACACCCATCCCCTGGCCCAGAGACCCCACTTCTAAGAATATGTCCAGAAAAATAAGCACATACAGCCACAAAAATACTAGCACGATACTCAGAGTCGCTTTCTGCACCATGTCCAAAAGCTGGAACCAGCCCAAATGTCCGCAGAATGAATAAACCAAATGAGATATTCCCATTCAAGGACCACAGCTTTGCATGAAAGAGGACCGAACAACAGATACACACAACCACGCGGATGAGTCTAAAAAGCAAGGCAAGGGTAAGAAGCCAGGCAGAAAAACATACACGTGGTGTGAGTCTATTTATACACGGTTCAAAAATAGGCAAAACTAATCTATGGAGTTAGAATTCAAAACAGCGGTGATCTCTTGGAGTGGAGGAGGTAGGGAGGGGCAGATACAAACTTGACGAGGACACAAGAGAACCTTCTGGCATCACAGACAGGTCCTGGTGTCACAGGTATATCATGTGTAAATGTCATTATTCTGGGCACTCCAGATAGTTACGTTTTATAGTATGTAATTTATTTTTCAATGAAGTACTGGGGGAAAAAAAAAAGAAAGAAAGAAAGAAAACTGAACACACCAAAAAGATGCATTGTTAATTCCACGGCAAATGAAAAGTTATATTAAAAAAGAAAGCCCCGTCCGATCTCGGAAGCTAAGCAGGGTTGGGCCTGGTTAGTACTTGGATGGGAGACCACGTAGGAAGACCAGGTGCTGTAGGCGTAAAAAAAAATTTTAAAAAAAGGGGGGGATTGTAAGCTGACAAGGTCCTTGCAATCTGTGAAGTCAACCAAGGGTTGCCTCCCCGAAAAAAAATTTTTTTAAAAAAGTGTAATCATGGGATACTCCCAATAATATGGACTTAGCTTGGCTATGAACGATAATTACATGGTTGTAAAAATAAATGAATACACTATACATGGATTCAACCAGAAATTCGCATTGGCAGCAGGGGCAAGAGGGCAATGACTGAGTATAGCAGTGGGTTGGAGGGCGAGCAGAGAATTAAGTCCTAATCTTTTGTGGGAGGAAGGCAATGGTGAATGTCTAAAAAACAAATAAATGACAAAGAAACAGCGAGATGTGCTATTCAGACACCTAGGGATAAACCCCAAAAGAAACAGCTAAAGGGCAGTAGGTGGTTGTTTCTGGAGATAACGCAGTGCTGGGGCGGTGTGGGGAAGGTTTGGGATCTGTTAGAATTAGGTTTGACAGGGGAAAAAAACAAAAACAAAAACCAGAAACCCAAAACAAAATGCCTTAGTTAAAACAGAAATGCATTTCCGTGTTGGGTAAAAGTCTGGAGATAGGCAACCCAGGGCTGTTCCACAAAGTTCTCAAAGACTCAGGGTCCTTTTTCTCATCGCCATATCATACGCAGCCTCCAGTTCCAAGATCACCTTATGGTTCAACATGGCTGCTCCAGCACCAGCCATCGAATCCGCAGTAGGAAGGGAAGAAGGGACAAAGATGAAAAAGGGTGCATACCAGCTATCTTTTCAGGACATTTCCCCAAAGCTACAACATAACACTTATGCTTAAATCTCATTGGCCAAAACCGAGTCCTACGGTCATTCCTAGCTGCAAGGGAAGCTGGGAAAAAAAATCTCTATTCCGAACAGTTCTGTGAGAGGATGTTTCTGCCCATAGGACCTGTGTTTAAAACTAGCTATTCTGTAGGTATTATTTCGATAAAAATTAAAATTTAAACAAAAAGAAATAGCCTGAGCAGCCAACGGGCAAAGTGAAGAGCGATTCTGCTCAGTGGCCCGGCACGGCAGGTGGCATTGGCCCCCAGTGCACACCTGGGCAGGTGGGAGAAATCACCTGATGGGAGCAGTGCCACCACCTCAGGCCTCTCACCACAGCTGGGAACCGGAAGCAGGGCCCACGGAAGGAAGACTGAGGAGCTGATGTTTTGGAATTAAGTTACCGGGTGACGCACACAGGACGATAACCTACCACAGGGCCACAGGGCCACGCGACTCCATGACAACAACCTTGCAGATAGCTCCAAGCCAGGAAATTTATTTAGACGAGTGTGTGAAAAGGTAAAGTCACACAATTGCCCAGAAAGGTGGGAATCCCGATTCCTCCTCTACGGATAACGAAACAGGACCCCAGAGGTTAAGTAACTTCCCCCAGGTCATCACCGCAGGACCCCAGACTGAGTCCAGATTCTCTCCTCCTTGATACAGGCGCCCCTCCAAGCACTCCGGGCGGCCACCCGCAGCTTTTGGATTCTCTACAGGGCCACATCAGGCCTGTCAATAAGTCACAAAAAGCAATGAGTCCTCTGAAGACAAGATAAACAACAGGGAGGGCTGGTGGGGCGAGAGGTCTTGTTTCCTGGGAAGTCGCCTCCTGCAGGACTGAAAGAGAACACGGTCAGCGGGCAGGACCCTTCTGCAAACACCAGCACAGCGCTTTGCAGACAAAGTGCTCCTGGTACTGGAGATGGGCGGCCGAGCTGGGCGCTACAGAGTTATCTCCGTCCTGAAAGAGCTTTTGTCAAGCCTGGACCACGAGCCCGGACATATAGAATTCCAAGCCGTCCCCGTCCAAGTCCTCCAAAGCCAGAGGGAAAGTCATTCTGCACCGCTCTCATGATTTTTCTTTGCTGCCTCCCGTTCGAGGGTCTCGAAGTGCTTCACCCACATTTCTGGATAAAACTGCAGACGCTCCGAGTGACGTGGGGGCAGTCACTTCTTCTCCCTGCACCTGCGACTCCGCGGAGAAGCAAATGGCTCTCAGGGAGATGGAAGTGATTTGGCAGAGGGAGCTTACTGCCCCCAGACCTTGTCCAAGCCAGGTCCGTCTGGATGCAGTGAGCTCATGGGGACCAGCCAAAGCCCAGAGCCCAGACGGCCCAACAGGAAAGTGGCAGGTGGGTCAAGGAGAGCCAGGCAGACAGAAATAAGTGGAGGGCAGGGCAGAGCGTGTGGAGGCCGACAGGAGAGGCCCAGCCCAGGGCTAAGGGACAGGGCCCAGCACCTGCGAAGTCAAGGTGGGACCCCGCCCCCAGAAAGAATCTGCTCTCAGGTAAAGAATCGAGGTAGAGCTCAGTCAAACTTGGTCATCAGGAAGCCAGACGGGAGACGGGCCTGCTGGGCTCTAGGTCGGAGTGAGGTGACATAATGCTGACTCAGCCAGAGAGACCTCAGAGGAACGTTGCATACTCCCTGACCCGTCACGGAACTGACGCCTGAGTCTGCAGTTGAGGCAGCTTCAAAAGTTCGGGGACCGCAGGACGGGGCGCCGCAGAAGCCATTCGGAAAGCATCATGTGCTAGGCCACCCCGCCCCGTCCTCCCGCTGACGAGGTCCTTCTCCTCCAAATCATTAAAGGTGACCTTCGAATTAGCGCCGGGACCCTATGACAACACCCAGGCCAAAGCCCTGCTCACCCGTGATCTCTTTCTGGACTCCCCGGCTTGAATGGGCCTTCTCGAAGCGTGAGTTTTTCTCTCACCCAATTCAAATCTTCTGTTGTTATTTTTTAAATGACTTATTCTCACTCCACCCAGCACCCAGCACAATGCCGTGGACTCAGAAGCGCTCAATAAATCTTTTTTTTTTTTTTTTACTTGACTTGAAAATAATCTAGTTGAGGAGATTTAAAAAAAAAGAACCGTATGAAAAAAATGACAATATCCAAATAAGCACGAGTCGACGCCATGCAAAAACAGTCATGCATCCTGAGGAAGCACCGAAAAAAATAAGGGAATCAGAGAGAGGGAGCATCAATCCAGGAAGGCCGCTCGGAGGAAGTGAGCTTTGAACCAGCTACTAGGAGAAATAGACTTAGGGCCTATACATTAGAATTAGTTTGGTTTCAAGCAATAGCAACCTCATTCAAAGTAGCTTAAGCCAAAAAAAAAAAAGGGAGAAGGAATGAAAAAGAAAAAATACGGGGCACTGCATTGGCTCGAGCAATTTTCATGAGATGTGGGCTGGATTCAGGGTCCCAAATTATATTATCAAGAAGCTGCCTCTCTCCATTCTGCTTTCTCTGTGATCGCTCCATTTCAAGGTAGGCTCCTCCCAGATGACTTCCTGGATTTAGATCCTACAGCCTTGAAACCCCACCAGGAAGTGAGTGTTTCTCTTTTCCAACAGATCGAGGGAATTAAAAGAAAACGTTTGTCGTATAAACATTCTGGGGGTTGATCTGTCACTGCTGCTTAACCCGACCTATCCTCGCTAATCCATGTCTCCTCGGTCTAGCTTGGGACACGAGCTTACCCTCGCAGCCAACAAGGTACCCTGCTCTGATCCGCCAGTCTGAGTCAGGGTGGGGTGCTCTGATTGGCCAGACTCAGTGACAGGCCCACTTCTGGAACCAGGGAGCTGAGGCCAGCCCCACCCTAATCATGTGGTCTAAGATTTCTCCAAAGGAAAAGCAAGATGCTATTACCAAGGGGGAAAGGGGAATGGACGCTGGGCAGCAAACATCAGCAGAGCACAGTGAGCGGGAGGCTGGGCAAACCTTGTACCAACTGTTCCTGCATCTAGGGCCCACTTTTCTGATGATGCCCCCTCCCTCCAAGGCCCTTATACCAAGGTACCAAGGTACCAAGCTCCCTGCCTCCCCACAGGAGATGCCCGAAATGAAGAGAGGGTTCATTAAGGAGAGCTTGGGGTTCCCAGAGCAAGGATAACTCTGCACCCCCTCCTTGCTGCGCACCACCTGCCCTGGCCAAGACTCCCAGCCACGAAATCTCCCAGCCCTGCAGGAGGCCTTCAGGTGTCCAACCGTGACCTGGAGGCCCAGCGCCCACACCTGCGGCCTCTGGGGGGCCACCAAATCCTCCCCTCCCAAGCCTCCCAGCAGCAGGCACACAGATGTTCACACGTCGTTCCAGCAAAGCCAAGTCCTCGGGGAGGCACATCGGCAGTCTGAGCTCTGCCATTCCCTTACATATTTTAACCTCCTGGACGGAAGAATTCAATCCGGCTTGTCTGCCTCTCCCCCACGGACCTCAGGATCCAGCCCGCGTCCATATATCACACTTCCTGCCACAGCCCGGGGGTCAGGAGTTCACCCACTGCACTACTGCCTCGGGGGCAGGGGTCCTGAAAAGCATTACATCCTCCCCCAGAGCTCCAGCAGCCGTGGGAAGGGAAGAGACCAACTAAAGCAGCAGGAGGAATGAATGACGTGGAGCAGAAATGCTCGGCGAGGGATTCCAGGTCAGCCGTCCAAAGCCAAGCAACCCTTTCTGTAGAGAACTTTCTAGACTCCCAAACCCACCTTAGGAGAATGCCAAGCTTGGATCTTCAGTCCTCTTGTCTAAACTAGGCCCTGGATAAAGCAGAAATGTAGGGGGGCTGAGCCACCAGCTGTGGGCTCACAGTCCCCATTCAGAGGTGATCGGAAGTCGGCAGATGGCCAGACGCAGAACAGGCCAAAGTGTCCCAGAACGCTGGGGCCTGGCCTCCTATATTATACCTGGGAGAGTATAATATAGTAAAGGAACCTCTGAGGACTCACCGTCTACCACTGAGAGTGTTACGTGTATTTACAAAGGCAACAAGGAGCAGAGCGACGAAGAGTTTGCAAAGTCTGGGGAGGGGGCTGAAGAGAACGAATATAATACGACATCGGTTGCTGGCTGTTAGTCTAGAATTCAAACGTTATTTATTGAAAAAAAAAGAAAAAGAAAATTCAAAGGAAAATAACAGGATAAAGTACCTTCTGTGCACTAGGCTGGTAGCATACAGCGACCCACCACTTGGGGGTGAGACCAACCAAAAGGCCTTGTTGGTGTGAAAGGTGCTTCACAATTTGGACAAAGCTAACCAAGTCACTTCAATGGGAGTTAGGACAAGTCCTAGCAACCGTCTTAGACGATTTGGTTTGCCGGCGGCAGCGGCAAGGAGGCCCAATTCAAGCTGGCATAAGCCAACGACAAGGGGGATTTATTGGCTCACTCAGCAAAAATTGTCTGAGGATCCAGCTTCAGGCATAGTTGGATCCGGGCTCACACGGCACCACAAGGACTCAGGCACCTCCTCTCCATCTCCCGGCCCTGCCTCCCTCCACGCCAGCTTCATTCTAAGGTGCCGTGTGTCATTCTGGGGATAGAGGCTTCCAGTCTCCCTCCTACTGGCAATCACAGAGGAAAAAAGAGCTCATCCTCCCCAAGGTTCTCGCTGACCCAGTTTGTGTCACAGCCGCTGTGGCCAGGGAGAAGGAACACACTGATTGCTCAGAACGGAGACTCGTAAGGAGCCTCCTACGAGGGTCTGGAACTCCGGGAGAAAGACCTGGGCTGGCGATGAAAAAGGGACTCGTCAGAATACGCTGCCATTGCCCAGCTGTGGGGACTTGGGTGAGTCAGTGTGCCACCATGAACCTCGGTTTCCTCATCTGTCAATGGGGTCACAATACTTACTGCAGATGGCTGCTATGGAGCTCAAGCAGGATAATTTACATGAAGCACCTCGCACAGAGCACACAATAAATAGTAGCTACTATTCTTTTTCTATTTTTCTCATTTGTTTCTCGCTTTAGTTTCCCTTTGCAGTGCTCAGTGTCCTGATAAGCGTTAGGCTGAAGAGATGGGGAGTGGGGGAGGGAGGGGCTGGGCAACAGAGCCTCACTAGCCCACCCCTCCATCCACCTCCGCTGGGCTCCACCTTGCAGGGGTACACTGGGAGAGAGACTGGATGCACTGGGAGAGAGACTGGGTGTGCCAGGTGCCCTGGAGGTTGGATTCTGAGGGGCTGGCCCTGGAGCCAGAGCTTTTGCCTGAGACTTCACGAGACATCATGAGCTATCAAAAACTGGGGGCCGGGAAAAGGGCCAGGGGAGAAAGCCAAACGCAGAGCTTCTAAGAATGCATCTCCTGGGTTTGGAAGCATCAAGATGGGAACGGGGTTGGGACTGCTGGGTGGGCCAGGAATGGGGAGCAGAGAAGTGACCCGCGAAGTCCGACCAATCTCCAGAGGACAGGCAACTCAGCCTGGGCAGCTCCAGGCCGAGGCAAGGCCGTCCCCGTGTTCCATGAAACTGGAAAGATCTTCTGAATTCAGAAAAACATCAGGATAACCCCGCCCGCCTTTCCTGGAAAGGGCCACGTGATGACACCAGCCATCACGGCCCAAACGCAATGGGGGTCCAGGGAGGAGTGTCCCAAGGAGGAAAGAGCAGGGGTCGGGGGGCGGGAAGTGGCCACGAGCCTAGGGAAGCCTCAGGGATCCAGCTGCTCCCCGCCAACCAGGGGGCCCCTCAGAGCAAGGACACCCAGCGTGGGGATCCAGGGGTGACTCTTAGACCTCTAGCTCTTCTGAGTCAGAATTCTTGATTGACAGGGCAAGGACAGCGGGCTGGGAGGGGCCGCTGCAGCCAAGTTCAGCACCTTCACTTCGGAGCCACTCTGGCTGGGTTCAAATACTCGCTCCAGGTCTCATTAGCTGTGTAACTAACAACCTCCACGCACAAACCTAGATGGTATAGCCTGCCACACACCCAGGCTGTAAGGTACAGCCTAGTGTTCCCAGGCTACAAGCCTGTACAGCACGTTACTGCACTGAATACTGTAGGCATTTGTAACGCAATGGCCGCGGTGGCAAGTCTTTGTGTATCTAAACATAGGAAAGGTATAGTAAAAAATACAATATAAAGGGGGAAAAATGGTACACCTGCACAGGGCACTGGCCGTGAACGGCGCCAGCAGGGCCGGAAGCTGCTCCGGGAGTGTCGGCGAGCACACGGTGACTGGCCGCGAAGGCCTGGGACATGATCGCATCTGCTATAGGCTTTCTATGCACTGGACACGTAGGCCGCGCTAGATTTATCATATTTTTCTTTCTTCAATAATAAGTTCACTTTAGCATGCTAGAACTTTTTTCTATAAGCTTTTTTAAATTTTTTGACTTTTTTTGTAATAACACTTAGCTTAAAAAACACATTATACAGCGGTACGAAATATTTTTTTCTTTATATCTTTATTCTAGAAGCTTTTTTCTGTTTAACTTTTTTTTTTCTTTTTAAACTTTGTCATTAAAAACTAAGACACAAACACGCATCGGCCTGGGCTGCACAGGGTCTCATCATCAATATCACTGTCTCCCACCTGCACATCCTATGTGACTGGAAAGGTCATCAGGGGCAATAACGCCCACGGAGCCGTCCTCTCCGGTGATGACAATGGCTTCTTCTGAAACACCCCCTGATGACAATGGCTTCTTCTGAAACACCGCCCACGGTGTCAGTCTTTTCAGAAATACGTCCATGGTGATTTCCTTGGTTCGTTTCTTTTTTCATCCTAGATTTGCCGGTGAGCAGATACTGTGCCGTGAACATTCCTCTCTGTTACTGAAAACCCTTCTGCGCTGCAGTCCACGTCTGCGAACTTTTTAAGGAGCGTGCTGAGGTCTGCAAACGCTTCTGCCAAACGCTCGCCTGTGAATATTCTTGGGGATTCTTCTTTCTCTTCTCCTGCAGTTTCCTGTCCCCTTGCCTCTTCTTCAGCTATGCGTTCCTGTTCTATTTCCAACGATTCATTAGTCGCTTCCCCGGGAGCCACCTCTGGGGCTCTTCACTGTCACCTTCATCCACGCCCGGGCGAAGCTGCTCGCTATCTCAGCCACAGCCTTGGCGATGTTTGCAACCTTTACACTATGACCTTATGACACTGTCATTAGGCGATCGGGACCTCTCAGCTCCGTTATAATCTTGTGGGGCCACCCACCCGGTCTGTGGGACCCCAGAACCCACAGGAATTCCCTCTAGGCGAAGCTGCCTCTGTTGGTAGCTCTCGATGACAACATCTTAACCGACTCACTCTTGCTGTATCTTTCATCCCCAGTGTGTTTCCACTTCTGTCTGGGATCTCACCTTCCCTCCTCGCCCTGAATGGTGCTCCCTTAGTGGCTGGACGTTTCGGCTTGCTTTCCTCCTTTCTCTGAGGACCTCAGCTTTGCTCTGACTTTATTTCTCCCCGCCAATCCCAAACTGTGAATTCGTTTCCTATTCCATAGCGCCACCTGGTGGCTATGAAGAGTACAGCGTGTTTTTGAGCTAACTGGCAAAGGGAGGAAGCCTCGGTGGCCTCACCCACAGGTCAGGAGACGCTCTGAATGTCACACCAGAACCACTGCTTCCAGCCCAGCCCGCTCCACCTCCCCACGACACTCACATTTGTACGAATTCCACTACAACCCTCTCCGCCTGTGTTGAAAGTAGACAGAAGCCTCCCCTTCATCACCAGGCGGTCTCCTGTGGCTACAGTACGAGTTCCAGTATGAGCCAGGGGAATCCTGCCCTTTGATGGAGCGTGGCTGGCATCCCAGGCCCCAAGCGGGGAAGGGGATACCCCAACTGCAGAGGTGCCACACAAAGCGCTAAATCAGCCAGTGGCGGATCAGCCCTGTTACCCCAAAGCAAGCTGCCTCTATCCTCCAACTCAGGGGGAGACACGGTGAGAATGGTCCTCATTCGTATGACATCGTTTTAGATGACAAATGTAGAAGAGAAAATTGTGCACACTGGGTGATTTTTTTATTCTTTTTACATAAACTTCCTATGTTACGAAATTACACTAAAAGTCTGGAGCATGTTAAAATGTTAATGAAGGTTATTAGTGAGTGAGATTTTTAGTATATGTTTCTACATATTCTAACTTTGCCATAATTATCCAGGAACACCTTTATCATGGAGGGGAGGCGGAAGGCATGCTTACGCTTTTTGGAGAACTGAAAACATTTCCCGTGAGACACTGAGAAGCTGTGGCATCAGGAGAAGCACTGAACTTGAGCTTGAAAGCCCAGGTCATCTAGCCACAGCCTGGGCATCCTTGAGTAGGTCACCGCCCTCACCCGCCCTAACCCGCCCCATCCCGTCCTCCATGATCAAGAAAGAATCACAGCTCCCTACCTCACAGCGAGGCCACGTGTGTGAACACACTGGTGTGGAGTAAGTGCCCAATAAATGTTCTTTGAGTAATAGTGTTTTATACACTTAGGACTGGGCCATTCAATGCAAGTGACAGAAACCCAATTCAATCCAGTTGAGGGGGAAAAACAGAGAGACAAAATGGATTGTTACAACACTGAAAACCGAAAAGATTCGGGTTTCAGGCACAGCCGCGTCGGGCTCACATGGTGTTATTAGATGTCTGCTTTTGTCCATCTCTCAGTTCCGCTGCCACCCTGTCCCAGCTCCAGTCTCAGACAGGCTCCTCCCCGAGGTGGCAGCCTGGCCCTCAGCACACACCTCGCCACCTCGCCTCAGGTCTCAGGAGCCCCAGCAACAGGGAGAGAGCTTCTTTCTCCCAGTAACCCCAACCAAAGTTCCTCAGCCCTAATCCAAACACCACACAAGAGTCTGACAGTCAGACCTGAGAAGTCACAGCACTCCCCTGGGAAGGGGAGTCAGGGCTTGCCCAATCCAAACCCTGTGACTGTTTGGGAGTGTTTCCCCAAAGGAGACTTGGGGTACAGTTACCAGAGGAAGGAATAAATGGCAGGACACGAACAGTAATCAAACATCGTAGCGCAAATCCTATCACAGACATAGGGTCACACGTGCCTTGAGACACTTTTCGATAATTCCCATCGGCACCAGTGCAAAGAGCCACGCAGGGGTGGGAGGAGCTAAGGGCTGGGAGGTGGAAGGCACGTGGTCAGTCGACTTGCAGCCCATCCCCCATGGCCTTGAGCAGAGCTGCTGGTGGGGTCTCAGTTTCTTCATCTGTCCACCAGGGTGTTGGATCAGGGTCCAGGCACACACACTTCCATGCCACCAGGGCCGGGCGGTTAGCAAATGAGTGACATGGCCAGTTCAGCAGACAGGAAGTGGTGCCATCAACGAGCCACCAAGTCTGTTTAGAGAAGGGATCCCAACCCCCAGGCGACAGACCCATATCAGTCCATGGCCTGTTAGGAACCAGCCCGCACAGCAGGAGGTGAGCGGCAGGCTAGCAAGCGAAGCTTCGTCTGCATTTGCAGCCGCTCCCTAGAGCCAGCATCACCACCTCAGCCCCACCTCAGATCATCAGGCGTTAGATTCTCATAGGAGCACCGTGCCAAAAAGGTTGGGGGACCGCTGACTTAGAGGGCCCGGCTGCAGTGTCGTGTTGCGATGCCACTCCAGGGTTACCAAGTCTTCCACTTTTTTTAAGGCAGTCTGTGAAACCTCCTGATTTTTCAGTGTTAAAACCTAATTTCACTGTGGTGATGGTTGTACAGCTCTGTGCATTGTGAAAGCCACTGAATTGTCCACTTCAGTGGGTGAATTGGGTGGTATGTGGATTATATTCAATAAGGCTATTACAAATGAATTCAAAAGCTTTCTAAAATTATTCAGCCTTAAAAAGAAACGAAGTACTGAGACGTGATGCAGCATGGATGAACCCCGAAATCTATGCAAAGCGAAAGAAGCCAGTCCTCAAAGGCCACCCAGTGCATGATCCCATTTATACTAAATACCTAGAACGGGCAAAAGCAGATTGGCGGTTGCCAGGGTCTGGAGTGGGGGGAGGGGAGGGGACAGGGAGCAACTGGAGTTTCCTTTTGGGGTGATAAAAATGTTTAACCAGAGGTGGTGATGCTCGCACAACGCTGTGAATGTACTAAACGCCACTGAACTGTACACTTCAGAATGGTTCATTTTATGTAATGCGAATTTCACCTCAAATTATTAAAGAAGTTTGTAAGACGCTCTGCCAGCCAAATAAAACGTATCTGTGGGCCAAACTGGCCCCATGAGTTGCCAGGTTTTCATCTCTCTAAGGCCCCTTCTAACTTTCCGATCCCATATTTCCAGAGACCAAAATGTCACCTCCTGCCAGGGGAGCAGTGACGGGCTGACCGCAGTTTACAGCCAAGGGGAAAGAGGCATTCTGTCTCCTCGAAGCAGAACCTCCCAAAGATAATTGGAGGCCAGAAAATAAAAGTCTGTTCGAGCTGGAACCAGGCCAGGGTTTTCCTTTTTTTTTTTTTTTTTTTTTCCTCACTGCCCTTTGCCACATGGAAGGGCAATGCATTGCATCTGGATGACAGCAAATGGACTTTGTTGACATGGGCCAACTTTAATTTTTGTGAAGTTAATAATTAGGCTGTCATCCCCCTGCTCCGGAGCAATTAGTGGCCTGCAGGCGGGATGAATGGGCCCTATTATCACGGGGAATTATAAATAGAAGAAAGGGCAGGGTGGACGTGAGCCCTGCACAACATCACTCCTGCCTTCTTGCACACACCAGCGTCGTCACAAGCCCGGCCGTGTTGACTTGCCTCCGGTTGACAGCTTGAATCCCAGCTGCCATCCAAAAGAGCTCTAAATTCTGCCTCTGTCATCTGAGCCTGACTTTTTACGCTGTCCAGAGCAGCCCCGAGCAGCCCAGCTGAGCAGCAGGACAGCCCGGACGAGATAAACGCCTTTGTTTTGGTTGCTTCCCGACTCCAGGCTCTGAAGGTGTCTGGTGCTGAGCAGAAGGACAGGCTGGGGTGTTGGGGACGCTGAGTGACAGCCTGCTCAGTGGTTCCCCAAGTCAGAGCAGCAGCCCCCAAACCACAGCCACGGTGGGAGACGATTCAGGTTCACAGTGGGGTCCTTTCTGTGCTGGCTTCACTTTGACCAACATCTCGGGCAAGTGCATGACCCCTCTGCAAACTCTTCTATTTATCAGAGCAGATCGAACAGAGTTTGGTAGTTTAAGAAGGAAAAGCACTTTTTTACTCTAAGGGGAAAGCAGCAGTCAAAAAAAATGCAAATACCTACAGCCAGAAAGCAATCATACTGATAGGTAAATGAAGGCAGCAAACAGCTAACTTGTCCAAATCAGAGAGCCAGGAGGTGAAGTTCAAACCCAGACACTCTGGCTCAAGTCCATGCCATTAAGGACTCTTCTAGGTCACTGGACGGGAGAAGCCGACCAGGGTAGGGGCTGAGAGACAAGGAGTGGTGGGGACTGCCTGTTAACACCCGAGGCAGGCACACAGCAGGCACCCAATCGCCGCCAAACATTCCCCAAACACACAGTAACCGCGAGCTACCGCACCAAGGCTGGGTGCTGGATTCCGCCACAGGCATGGGAGAGTCCTTGGGGTGAGGACCACAGATTCTCCTCCCTCAGTCCCACCAAGAACCGGCTGATGAGCAGAGGTCCGTGGGGAGGATTTGGGTGGGATTCTGGGTCCCTGGGACACACGGCCTTAGCCAGAGGCTACTCCTCGTCATGCCACAAGGGGGCAGCAGTTCGGCATGTCCGGGCATCCGCCCACCCCAGCGGGCGGAGCTGGGTCAGGAGGCCCCAGTCAGGTGAGCGAGTTCCAGGTGAGCAAGTTCCGCCAGGTGCCCCGCCTCTGCCCTCGCTGCGGGTTCGTTCCTGCGCCGGCTGTTGGGGATCGGCGGACCATGGCTTAAGAAAACCGTGGAACCACCAAATTATCGGTGTTGCCATTAGAGGGCAGCTTAAAGCAACTCCGGCAGATCCGGCTCAGCCTGCGCCGCCCTTGCGAAGAGCCCCTGACGATGCGGTTGGTCCCCGACCTACATCGAATGACAAAAAGCCAAGCGTGGCCGTGCGTGGAGTGCGAGCCCATCTGTGTACATTTTAAATGCGTGTAATTAATTATATGTTATTTGTCTGCTGGTCTACGCAAAAGAAAATTCGCGAGAGAAACCGAAGCAGCTGTTTTCAGGCTGCCTTTAGAAGCGTGGCTTTTACGGTCTTTTCTGCTTTTCTGTGCTGTTTGAATTACTTTTTTGCCATTGGAATATATTAAGTTTTCTTAATTTACGGGGGCTATCTGGAAATTGGTATTTGTGAATGTTTTTTGTTTGTTTTCTTGTTTTTTTTTTTTTAATCGTGTTTTTTTAACCTAATCAAGGGTGGAGGGAGGCAGTTCAGAGCTTGCTGCTGGTGCTGTCTCCTTAGTCTCCAGGGCCAGAGGGCGGGCTGGCGGAGCTGGTGCTGCTTGCTCCCTCTCCAGGGCAGGCTGGCCCACTCCACCCTGGAGCATTTTGGGGACACCCTGAGCTCCCGGGAAGCCAGCACCGTTTGGTTTTCCAAGGCCTCATGTGAAGACCTAGGACAGGTCCACAGGGTGCCGAGGGCTGGGTGCTTCAGTGAAGCCCCCTGGCTGGCTGACATAGGCCATGGAGCTTCCCATAAGCCGAGCTCTGGGCAAACAGCCGGGCTGGGGAGCTTGAAAGCAACTGGTATGAGCTGGGATTTGCCCGTCCCACCTGGGCTCAGGTCAGCGCCATCCTAACAGTTTCATCGGCAGATCTGTCGCAGGGAGTCAAATGGGCAGGGCTTTTAACAGACTTGGCTTTGAACCTAGCTCCGGCATCTACCAGCTGTGTGACTTTGGGCAAATGGCGTGACCTTTCTGAGCCTCAATTTTCTCGTTTGTGAAACAGCAGTCCTAAGAGCATCGTTATAAAATTTGGCGTCACCGTACATAAACCACCTAATAAAAAGATTGGCATATGGTGGGCGTTTAGTTAATGGTGACTCTACTCCTTACCACCACATCTTCTACCCCTCCCTCTTCTAGAAAGGAAATCAACCATGAAACTGAACGAAATAAAAACGAGGTCCAGAAAGTCTGCAGACTGGTTGGTTGTCATCCAATTGCCTCAAGTCCATTCCCGAACCAGATCAGTGTCTCAAGACTGAGAGGACTTCCGGGTCCTCTGTCAACCCAGCACCTGACACCAAAGCGCCCCCGAAGCCCCCAGTGGAGGCGCAGACCCTGCTCCCAAGCCTGCAGTTCCCTGTGTGCTCACTTGGAGGCAACATCGAGCTTCAGATTTCAACCTGCCAGGAGGGACCCTCTCTCTCCAATTCTCCAGGCTGCTCTAAACGTTCCGAGATCAATTCTAGAGACAAAAGACATGCTACTTCCCACCACGGAATGCAGGAATGAATCGTGCTAACCCCAAAAGAGGTATCAGCTGAAAACAGAAACGGATTTCAGAAGATACGGGGGCAAAACATAAGGCAGGGCCTGGGGAGCTATGTGCATCTTTGCAGACTTAACTACGAATAATAAAATAATGACATTTATTTACTTAGCTATGATAGCTAAGTAAATTGCAACACATCCACTTGAATGAACAGCTGAAATTCTAATGGAGATTATACAGCAACTTGGGACAATTATATAAATGGAAGAAAGAATACAAATATGTTCTATATTTTTATTGCCACCATCTAAAAATTATGTTTGTAGGAGGGAAAAAGGAACGGGATCAATAAAAATTGAGTTGCTGTGTAACAGGACTGTGAGTTACATTTTTTCACATACGCTGTTTTTCATTCACGTTGTTTATTTCCTCTTACTATTCGGGACTGTTGGTAGGTGTTTTATTTGAGCAGACCTCGTTTATCTACTGCTGGTGCCGTAATAATGATAATTTGCCATTTATTAGGTGCCAGGCATTACACTGGGCACTTTCTGTACATTCTCTCACTTAATGCACTCAGCAACCTCATGAGATAGTAGGAATTACTTTCCACCTTTACAGATGGAAATTGGAGGCTGTGAGACATCATTTGCCTGAAGTTGTGTGGCTCATTAATGGCCAAGCCAGGATTCGAACCCAGGTGAGTCCTTCCCGAAGCCTGTGCTCCTTCTACCCCGCAACAGAACACACTGGGCGGGGCCCTACCATGGCTGGACATGGACTTGGCCTGAAACACCACACAGGTTGCACAAAGTGTCACCAGAGACCCTTGTCTTCGTCCTAATCATGACGTTAATGAGATCTGTGTGGCAGCAGGTTCTGGCCACTTTTGCTGCTGGCATTAAAGCGACGTGTTTGGTTGGCGGGAGGGCAGGGGAGTCTTCAGAGATGCTTAGGGGTCCTGTTGCCACCCTTTGCTTTCCAGCTGCTCCTTCTTTCTGGGTTTCCTGCCTCTCAGCATCAGTGAGAGAGGTCACAGACCACTGGCACATAAAGCCTGAGTCCCCGCTAACATGTGAAAGCTGCAAGGTCAAACAGCTCAATTCAAACCACAGATCCCTGGAACTCACGCAAGCAAAGCCTGTGAAAATGGTGTTGGCCCATCTGCAAATGCGCTAAAAGGAAGGATTTCTCATGAGACGCGATTTGGGTCGGGCGGGGTTTTAGCTGACATCTGTGTGTGGCTAGGAGGGAGGCACTGTCATTGAGCCTGTTTCGCAGGTGAGAAAACAAGCTCGGGACAGGAAGGGACTCGCCCAAGGCCACTCAGCTGGGACACCGCGACAGACTCTGGGCTCCAAGCCCCTTGGAGCTCCGGGTCTCAACCACTACGATACAGAGGGCCAATGTGACATGGGCCAACATCGCTATAACAACGTCCCGTCTCCCCTTAAACTGACAAGGAGCCTTTCCTGCTTCGTGAGGCAG
>NW_006431919.1:17997525-17997921 GCF_000325575.1 Pteropus alecto | reverse complement strand
AATAATAATAATAAATCTACCTCAGAGGGTCGCTATGACAATTAAATAAGTTAATACATGTAAAGCAGCATGTAGCCTGCACTCAGTAGATATTTGCTGTTTACTTAATTATTATTGAGATTATAGAGCCTAGACTTGGAAGGGCCAATGTGACATGGGCCAACATCGCTATAACAACGTCCCGTCTCCCCTTAAACTGACAAGGAGCCTTTCCTGCTTCGTGAGGCAGTTTGCTCCTTTCATTAACACGTTCCCCATTAGAAATATCTTCCTAGTATATTTGGCTAAATCCGGCTCGCACAACATACTTCCTCCCCCAGTTCTATTTCCGCCCTGGGAGAGGGACAGAATGAAGCCACGCCTCTCACTTGGCAGTGCTTCTGAGCGGAGGAGCCC
>NW_006431919.1:17996948-17997479 GCF_000325575.1 Pteropus alecto | reverse complement strand
ACCCGCCCAGGCCCCTGCACCGCTCAGCGCCCTTGGTTCTAGAAGCCCAGGAGAGTCTCAGACGTCCCCCCGGACCCCGTCACTTCCCTGACCTGGGCTAATGCTAACGTGACATCGATCCCCTTTC
Source organism: Pteropus alecto (assembly GCF_000325575.1). Lineage (NCBI taxonomy): Eukaryota > Metazoa > Chordata > Mammalia > Chiroptera > Pteropodidae > Pteropus > Pteropus alecto. The sequence continues at coordinate 17,997,352 of NW_006431919.1, read as the reverse complement.
ATCTTATGTCCACGGAAGTGGCATAAGGAGAAAAGACATGAAAAGTACTATATTGAAAAAGTAAAAGGGCAGATGTGTTAGTTCCTTAGCTTCTAGCCCCACGTTCATTCTCCCTGACGACTGATGCTTTCCTGGGGTGAGGCCTTCGTCCTGGTCCCGTTCTAGAGGCTTCTGTGCCGTCACTGTCCTCTTCTAGCACGCTCAAGTCACTGTGACCAAACCGGGCCCACAGGGCTGGCTTCACAACGCGTTTCCGTCCACACAGCCAGGTACCACGTGCGCAAGGCTGACTGCGGCCGGAGCGCTCCGCCACCAGCATTTGACGCAGGCGGTGTGTCCCTGTCCCCGCCGCGTCCAGTGGAGGACCTGGCTGGGGGTGGGGTGGGGGTGCCACAGGCTGGGGC
>NW_006431919.1:17994106-17996932 GCF_000325575.1 Pteropus alecto | reverse complement strand
GGGCGGTGCAGGGCGTGGGCTGGGACCACTGGAACCTCTCAGGGAGCTCTCCCCGAGCCAAGGGAAGACATTTTTGGATGGGAGGAAGGGCGCGCGGAGGGTCACCTTCTCGCCTCTGAACTTGGTGGGGATGCCTTTGAATGCGCGGAAGCATCTGGAAAGGTAACGCTTTGTTCCGCTCCCGTCTCCCCGGCTTTTTTTTTCTTTCTTTCTTTTTTAATTTTTTACGATTTTATTTATAACAGGCCTTCTTACCACCGAAGATTGCAGCAGGCCATGGACGTGTCTAGATCACTCCCTAACGTGGGAGTTCCTTGACGGCCAGGACCCAACACGGTGCCTAGATACAGTAGGTGATCGATCAGTATTTGTTGAATGAATTGATGCACTGAATAAAACCACAAGTTTTTAGAGAAATGTCAATGACCTGGCAGAGAGGAAGCAATCAGACGCAAGGGCCTGCACGGTTGTGTGGAGGGGCCTGCAATTTATCCTACAAAACCCTCAAAAGGCTCCGGAATAGGTGGCATCAAGTTCTCACATAAGATAGAGGTTGAACAGGGAATAAAAAGAGGAATTATCTGAAAAATCTCTTTAGAGAGGACGCGGAGTCCATCAGCTGATGAATGGATAAACAGAATGTGGCCCATCCATAAACTGGACTATTATTATTCAGCCGTAAAAAGGAGTGACGTTCTGATTCATGCTGTAATAGAGGAACCTCGACATTATATTCAGTGAAAGATGCCAGACACAAAGGCCACATATCACATGACTCTGTATAAACTATCCAGAATAGGCAAATCTATAGAGATAGAGAGTATATTCGTAGTGGCCAGAGGCTGGGGGGAAGGTGGAGTGGGGAGTGACTGCTAATGGGTACAGTGTTTCTTTTTGGGGTAATGAGAATGTGGAATTAGTGATGACACTTGTATAACCTTGTAAATACACTAAATGCAACTGAATTGTACACTTGAAAGAGGTACATTTTGTAGTATGTGAATTATATCTTTTAAACAAACAAACAAACAGTACACAGAGCATCCAGTCAGCTTCTCGTGGTTTAAATATGAACTGAGAGGCAGAAATCAACAGAATGTTGAAGAGGCCAAAACATACAAAGACAACAAAAAAATCTCAGCAAACAGATAACGCAACACTCAGAAAAAAAGTCAAAGAATTAGAGTTAATATCCTCTGAATAAGAGAGGCAAGCTGTTGTTCCTGTGAAACAACACCTTATCACACAAAAGCCAACGAACAAGACATTTCTCAGAATGAATGTTTAATTATTGCTGAAATAAGCGATCCTTTCAATAAAAGGATTAGAAGATCAAGTTAAGTAGATCCCCTGAAATGTCCTCCCCCAATAAAAAGTCAAAGAGATGGCAATAGGCGAGAAAAAGATTAAAAAGAAATCAGGGAATCAATTTAGGGGAGCCCAACATGAAAACCCAAGTTGTAGGAGCTCCAGACAATGAGAGCGGAGAAAATGGTGAAATGAAAACTGTGACCAAAATAATACAAAAAAATTTTCAAAAAATCATAGAACACGAGTCTCTGGATTTTAAAATCCCTCAAAGTTCTCAGCATGGTAAATGATAAAATAACTGTACTGAGGAACATCATTCTGAGATTTCAGAACAGCAAGGATTTCCAAAAAAGATGCTAAAGCATCCCCAGAGGAAAAAAGAAATCAAGTCACATACAGACATCAAGGAATAAAATGAGAGCCACCTTCTCAACAGCTAGAGGAAAATAGAGAAATGACTTCAAAATCCTAGGAAAATTGAATTTCAACCTCTATATCCAGCCAGACCATAAGTAAGTAAAAAGATTAAAATTAAGACATTCGAAGTACATGAGATCTTAAGAATTTCCCTCTTGGACACCCTTCTGAGAAAACTGTCGAAGGATAGTCTCCAGGAAAACAAGGGAGGCAAAGGATCGAGGGGAAAAGGAGTCAACGTAAGAGAAAGGCAAGCGGACATCCAAAGAAAGAGTGGCGCGAGGTTTGCGGGGTGTCGAAGGGTGGGGTTCGACTGGTCAGCTACTCAAAGAAAACTAAGCAAGCAAAAAATCGTACGAGAAAGGAAATTTGATCACATTCAACTATCAGATTCGACGGTGAACGGTGCTTGTCATAATCATGTAAATAGTGAATAAGGATTTTATAAAACACTGAGATAAATTACACTGGAAGGAAAGAAAAAGAGAAGGTATAAGTGAGCTAAAACCCTCATCCACCATGATTGCAGGTCGAGCAATAATGATCAAATTGATCGCTTAATATTTATATCGTTCGGAAATAGGGAGGCCGATGCCAGAACGAATCGTTAAACGGGTTGAAAGAGGTTGTTTCTGAGAGAAGGGAGTCGGCATTAGTTGGGTGACCTCAGGCATAGGGTGGGGGCGGGGGGATAGGGCAAGGTAATTTTGCCAGAATTTTTAAATTAATTTCAAGTGTGCTGGCTTTAAGGTGAAGACATTAGTTTGACCTGGCTCTGCCGCTTCGAAGCTGGGTGACCTTGAGTGAATTCTATTCCTTCTTTAGCCAGTCTCTTCTGTGCTAATAATTCCTACCTGATACAGAACAAGGACACGATGCCTTCATAGATGGCTACTGGCTGTGGCAAACCACTGAGGGTTAGGAAACTCTATATGAGATGTTCATTTATTTTTAATGTTTTAATCCAGGCCTAGGAGGGATAATCCGTTGCTACCCTAGAGATTCTGACTCGGAGAGGTGGGCCTGGGCAGCAAGCACAGACAGAGGTGGAGCCCCAGGATGGGCATAGGGAAGGCCAGCGGGCACCTAAGGACGACC
>NW_006431919.1:17984118-17994096 GCF_000325575.1 Pteropus alecto | reverse complement strand
GAATTCCAGGGCAGAATGCCACCGAGCATCTCCTTGACCCAAAGCGGGCGGCCAAGGCCCAGCATTGTCCATTTTCACCCAGGAGAGGAAATGAGTCCGCAAGCAAAATACCAGGCACGCTGGAGGGAGCCCCGCTCAGCGGGCCCCAGGCCAGCAGCAAATCCCAGGACTAGCCACAGCCTGCGTCGTTAAGGAGCTGGCTACGGTCATCCGATCCTAGCGACATACAACATGCCTTTGAGAAACCTCTCCATGTCCTGAAAGAAGAACCTGACAGGCCAGAACCTCCCCACCTCCTGCAAGGGGGGGAGGGGGCAGGGGAGAGGGGAAAAGGGGTAGAAACAAAGGGAGACCCAGTTAAACAGAGCAGGGCCCCTTAATCCCCCTGCACTTGAGTGTGGAAGTCTGGGGCACTCGGTGCTTTTCTAGGCAAGGGCTCTTCAGCACTCCTCACATGCAAGTCGGTGGCCACACATGGGGTGTGAGTGGAGGGGGGTGGGGGACAGGCAAGAGGGTTCCTAGACTCCGAGACTTCAAGGGATTAGGGAAGTGACAGGCGTCTTCTACAGGGAATGCTGCCAGGCCCCCGCCCCCACTTCCCCCAAGCCCGGTCCAGCGGAGCCCAGCCTCTGCCTGTGTCTCACTTCACAGCCCTGGACATTTGGGGAGGGGACGGAGGGCTTGGCGGGTCGGGTCCCCGCCAACTGCCACCTTGCCGGGTGTGAGCAGAACAGCAGGTGGGTCCAGCAGGAAGGGCAGTTTGCCTGCGTTGGCATCTGGCAGCGTCACGCTGCAGCTTCCACGATATAAATACAGGGAGTGAAAATAGCTAATCCCAGATACCAGCGGTGTAATCACCCAGCGCCCGGCCTGGAATCCCAGAGAATTTGGAGGGAGCAGCTGCGGGGCTGCTCCCATCAGCAGCCCGCTGCCCTGGGTGGCCTGGGCCGAGAGTGTGAGCCAGGACAAAGCCGGGGGAGCGAGGAGCAACTGGGAGAAAGAGGCCTGACGAAAACGCCTCTAACCACTGCTCTGCCCCGGGGAGAGAGGATTTTTCTAGAAGCACCATGAGCATTCTGAGCTTGCAGCAATGTGAACTGGCTCTCCCGCTCTTCGCCGAGACGTGGGATGATGTACATGGAATCAGCATGGGGCGGCTTTTGTTTTTATTCTAACTCGTCTGTGTTGTCATCACCGTTGGTGATGTTACCGTCCCTTCTGGCATTCCGGCACTGAGCGACAGGGAGGCCATCTCTGGCCACCGGCGCCCGGCTCCTGAACTCAGTTCTCACATGCTGGCTACCACGGTGGTTACACTGAAGTTCCAAAGCCAAGCCACGCCCCCCACGGTGGCGACCACTGACCACCGGATGTCTGGGAGAAGCAGGGGGCATGCTGTCTTCAGCTGTTTTGTTCAAACGAGACAGTTAATTAGGGCCCGTTGAGATGGTGCCAACGGCTCAGGCCTCCTCTGGCCTGTTTAATGCGCTCCTTGAGTCTGTGCTGCCGTTGATGGACAAGCAGTCCCCAGCCACCGGTCACGTCCTTCCTCACACTCTCGATGGTGTGTCCTGGCTTCCCAGTTGCGCCTCTAAGGGCCCTGGACACACGAATCCTTCATGACGGGTCAGGTGGCACTGTCTCACTCAGACACGGAGCCCTGGCGTCAGCCTGGGCTGGGCCACCGTAGTAGGGGCTCAGAAGCAAGGGTGGGGCTGAAACCTCGGCGAGCTCCCGAGACACTGGGCTCCTTGTGGAAGCGTCATTACCATCCTTTGTGTGTCCAGGACAAGAGAAGAGGAACGGTCCAGAGCAAACCAGCAGGACTGGCAAACGGAATCATCTGTCATCCCCATTCTGTCCAGGGGCCGAAGGGACAAGATTTCTCCCGACTGGTTTCTGAGAGGCTGTTCTGATTCTCTACATTGCAAAACCCAGCTTATTAAGAATGACATTATTTTGTTTGGTGTTCCATGTCACCTCATCGCACGAGAGTTCTGTGGAGTCGACGGCAGCTGGGAGTCTCCTCTCTAGCACAGTAGGGTCGTAAAGGTCAGCCACGAACATTTCAGTGAAAAGCAAAATGTGGGCTGCACACGCCTCTGAGCCCTGGGCTGGAGGTGGCGAGTGGGGGCGTGGCAGGTTTGCCCACCTTGGAGGCCCCCCAGCATGCCAAGATGGGGAGCCTGGGGAAAATGAGGCCCATGAGGCGGAAAGGCCACCCTGGACCACCACGGGCAGCTCAGCCACCAAGATGAAATTTGAAAAGAATATTGAAGACACAGGGAAACACTTATAATTTTATATTAAGTGGAAAAACCGGGACAGAAATCACATGTGATGCGATCTCAGCTTTGTGAAAGATATGATTGGAGAGATAACGAAACGCCACACACCCGAACGCTGTCCGAGCTTTTTGTCACTGAGGAAGATGATAACCGTTTTTCTTCTTTCCCATGAATTCTTCATGCCATAGGTTTCTCCCCAATTCTTTCCCGTTGGACCTGACAGTCACCTGTACAAAACAGAGGCCCATGATTTCTTGGATAGGATTTTGCTTAGGTCAAGGTTGAAATAAGTGTTCAAGTGAAAAAAAGGGAAAATTGAGTCATATTTAATTTAAAATATTAAACAAAAAAACAATATAACTATTGCCTGGTTACGAAAAGCAACTGATGTTTAGGGAACGTTACATTAGGATATTAAAAAAAAAAAAACTTGAAAAATATGTACAAACGTCCAACTTGGTGAGGGACAGACAATTCATTCCCATCCTCGAAATTTCTGCTGCGTAAAGGAGGTTCTCGAGAGACTCAGAGAGAGGGACAGAGCTCCTGTGGGCGTGCGGAAGGCCAGCAGGCCCCTAAACAGACAGCGACACTGAGGTTCCCTTTCGGCCCCGGGCAAATCCACGAGGCTCCGTCTGGACTCTCTTCCCCATCCAGCCCACTCCCACCTCGGTCCCGGTCCTGCTCGCCCACTCCTGTTGCTGAGTAACCATCACCCAGAGACCAAAGTCAAAGCTGACAGTTCGAATCATAACTGTCTATAGTGCATCCTAACTATATCCGCATCTCTTACTCCTCATCAAAGAGTTTTTCTTTACGTGTTTAACAGAAAAATAGACAAAAAGAGAGAGAAGAAAAAGCGAAGGGACGTGCCGTTCATTGAACGCGTACTGTGTCCCAAAAATTATCGTAGAAACAGGCTGCGGGTTACTTAATGCAGCCTTCGCGACAGCTAAAAGATGGATGTCACCTTCTCCATTTCACAGATGAGAAAGCCGAGCCTCGGAGAGGTTAAATAACTCACCCGGGGTCACCCAGCCAGAAGTGGGCAAGCAAAGATTCAAATCTGGTGAATCTGACACCAAAGCCAAGGGCTTGCACCCCACCGCGCTGCTCCCTGACTCTGACGGGTCTTGGATATGCGCAGAACACGGCGGGGGTTGAGAAGGAGGAGGGGAACACGAGCTGAGATCCACGAGATTCTGGGTGGCTGACAACCTTTGTCACCGGACGATTCAGCCTTGGAGAAACGCTGGAGCCCCGCAGCAAACGCCCAGGGCAGCACTGTGGAATTAGCTGCCTGGCTGTCCTGTTGGGCTCCCTCCGCCTACTGCTCCAGAACTGGACACCCCACCCCACCCCCGGCCAGCACGGAAATGTGGGCTCCACCGCATGCGGAACGAACAGGACCGGGTCTCCCATCTCTGCCAGACGGGCCGCTCCGGCTGTAATCTAATCACACCCCTTGAAGCCTCAGGCAGCAATCGCTTTCCCTCACCCTGTCACAAATGCCATCACGTTGCATCGCAGATTCCCCTTCACAGGCACAGTCCCGGCAGGACGCTGGGACCTGTCTCGGCCACACATCCACAGATCGGCAGGGTCAGCCTTGGTTCTATGCAGTTCACGAAGGCCAAACTAAGAGTGAGACCCGGAGGGGCCCCTGCGGGGGGCAGGCCTGGCTAAGCTGAGGAAGTTCAGGCTTGGTGGCTTTCCCTTAGCTGAGTCCCGGTTCCTTGCTGGTCTACACTGTGGGTCTGCACGTGGAGAATTATTAGGGACGCAAACTAAAGAAAAAAATAATCCAGGGATGCTTCCTGAAATGCAGTTATTTAAAAAAAAGATTAAGAAAAAGTATAATGAACGTCACCTGATGATCTAGGTTGACGATTTGACTGCCGTCACAGACAGCGTGCCATTAACCAGCCTGATGCTTAGGAAGTCACGGAAGGGATTGCCAGACACAAGCAAACCCGGATGCTTTGGGCACGACCACCCGCTACCAGGCCAGAACCCAGCAGGGGCCTTCCTTCCCAAAGAGTTCAGAAGCTCCTGCAAGGCCTGGGGTGAAGATGGGAGTGGGGGACAGGCTTCAGCACTTGGCGTTTATACTGTGGGTTCCACGATTCCGTGTAGCTTATCTCATTTGCTCCTGCAATAATCTACAAGGCAAGTAAGCCCAATGTCTGTCCCATTTTGACTAATGAGGAAGCAAAACACGTGGGACCCACGGTCCTACGAGCCATTCATGACAGAGCCGAGACTAGAATAAAATCTAGAAGAGCGAACGCCTGTGACCTGTCACAGCGAACTGGATAACTCAGACCAACCACCGTGCTGCTAAGGACAAACAGAAATGCTTCAGGACAAGCAGGCCTTTAACTCAACAAATGCAAGAAATTCATGAGTTTTCTTGGAATTCATAAAGAAGAGGGATGTTGCTAAGCGCTGTTACTTTCCCTGGCATATTTCAAATGAGAAGATTAATTTCCCTGCCCCTCTTCCCAGTAAATGTAAAATAATAATAATTATTTAGTAGTAGTAGTAGTAGTAGTAGTAGTAGTAGTAGTAGTAGTACTAGTACTAGTCCTAAATAGTGATTGTTTTGCCTCAGATGTGAGGAGTTGTCACTAACTCATGCAAAGGTAAAATAAACTGAAAGAAAAATCTATTTGTGTTTTTTTTACAAGTGGTTTCTTTGTGAGATTTCGGTCTGCCAGAATATGTTTTGAGAAAGAAAAAAGGTAAACCCCGTGAAATACATTGTCAGCTCGCTTTGTTGTTGTTGTTTTGAAAACATGAGTTTTATGCTTTTAATAAAAGTCATAGTTATTCAGAGCAAAATAAACAAAACAAAAAACAAACAAACAAAAAACCTGCTTAGAAACACCAGAGGGCTGACAGAATAGGGTCCAAGGGAAGAAGGAGGCCTATAGCACCGAGTCCATCCTTTGAGCTGCTTTGAGACCTGGGGGCATTTGCTGATTCTGCAAAAGGTGCCTGAGAGGTGGAGTGGCACTTTTGACAGCCTCACAGGGCTGAAGGGGCAGAGATGGAATCTGAGGCCCACCAAGAGAAGGGACTGACTTTGGATCGGAACTCCGAAAGGATGTTAAGGGTGAACCGGAAGAAGACAGGCCTTTGCAGAGACTACAGCGCAGCTTCAAGTATTGAAATTAGACTTGAGTCATCCTGGATTGTTGGTGCCCCAGGAACCTGGCCGAAGCAAACACGAATCTTCTTTGGAGGAAAATAATATCATCGGAGACCTCAGATTAATTCGGCAAGCAAGTTTGCAAATACACTGCCCAAAACAATAAAAAATATGGCACGAAGAATATGCAATGGTATATATTTTTTTAAATGGAAAATCAACAAACGATAGAAACAGATGCACAAAGGCTCTAGCTACTGGAGTTGTGACTTTAAAGTCCTTATGCTGACCATAATCTAGGAAATAAGAGATAAAAATAAAACTGAGACTTTGGGTAGAAAACTGAAAACTATTTTTTTAAAAACTGGAAATGTTAGAACCGAAAAACCACAATCAATAAAATTAGCAACTCAAAGGATAGCTTTTATTTAAAAAAAAAAAAAAAATGGTAAACCAATTTAGGTCAGAAGAAATGATCAGAATACAGTAAGAGAGACAAATGGATAAACAATATGGAAGATAGGGCGAGAGACAGGGAGGACAGTGACATCTCACATGTGTTTATTAGGGGCCCGGAGTGAAGAGAGAGAGAATATGGCAGAAGCCATATTTGAAGAGATAACAGCTGAGAATTTCTCAAAAGCGATGAAAGACATCATCGTACCACGGACAAGAAACCTTACAAATCCCAAGCAGGATGAATAAAAGGAGATCCACACCGAGGGACCTGGTGAAAAAAGACCACTGAAGACTAAAGATAAGGAGAAAAGCTTAAAGGAGCTAGAGAAAAAAAAAGAGAAAAAAGATGGATTGCCTTAGAAAGGAGCAAGAACGGGGCACACGGCTGATTTTCCATCAGCAGCACTGGAAACCTTACTGCACCACGCTGCCACCCGCGCTTTCGTTTCTTGGTGGCTTCCACAGCTGGACAAACCTGAATTCGAATACTGACTGATGCTAAGCTTGTGCTGTGGAGCAGTGACGGCCATTGGACAGGCCTTCGAGAAATATGTGTCACCGGCTAAGGACGTCAGGGCATGACGTCAACGGCGGAAGGTGATATTTGAGCTGGGTCTCAAAATTTAAGGAGCTGTTCACTCACCTGCTGGAGGAGGAAGAGAACGTTCGGAAGAGAGAGCAGTGTGAGCAAAGACAGAGAAGCTGTTAAAAAAGCAGCGCGTGTCAGACTCTGAAGTGAGCCAAGTTGAGTATGAGTTAGAGCTCAGCCCCTAACTCTCTGATCTTTCAAAAAGTAGATTCCCGATTGGAATAAAACAGAATTAATACTAGTATATTTTTCATAAGGCCGGATGGTCAGGTTGAAGTCAGATCACCTGAAGTCAGAGGATCCTCAGAATGACATAGTGGCAGCGGCAAGTGCTCACGGCTCTGCAAAGTATTTGCCATGCAGAGCGTTAGGTGATCGATCGGCAAACTCTTACCTGAAGCCAGTCAGCCAATATCAGACAACTCTCATGTATGAAACCTATGCATTAACTATCTCCTGCTGCGTGGGAAATGACCCCAGATCTTGGCAGCTTAAAATAACAATGAGCGTCTACGGCCATGCCGCCCTGAACAAGCCCGATCCCATCTGATCTCAGAAGCTCAGCAGGGTCAGGCCTGGTCAGTGCTTGGATGGGAGACCACCTAGGAAGACCAGGTGTTGTAGGCATAAAAAATAAAAAAATAAGGGATTGTAAGATGACAAAGTCCTTGAAATCTGTGAGGTCAACCAAGGGTTGCCTCGCCAAAAAATTAAAAAATAACAATGAGCATTTATTTTCTCAAAAAGTTCCTGTGGGTCAAGAATACCGGAACAGCTTAGCCAGGTCGTTCTGGCTTGGGGTCTCTCATGAGGCAACCATCTGAAGGCTTAACTGGGGCTGGAAGATTTCACTTTCAAGATTGTTCACATGGTTGGTTCACAGTTCACACAGGCTGTTGGCAGGAGGCCTTAGTTACTTGCCGTGTAGACCACAGGGCTGCTTGAATGTCCTCACAACACGGCAGCTAGTTCCCCCTGGAGGAGCAATCTCAAAAAGGGCAAGCCCTACTCCTCATGGGAGGGGTCTGGGGGCCTCTGTTCTTCTCAGCGTGGCTGCTCCTCCTCCTAGAACACCCCTGGGGCCATCTTGGAAGCTGCCTACCACAGTTGGCTAGAGTGGGGATTTCTTCTCCTGTCCCGATTAACGATGCCGAAAGAGAAAGTGCAAAAACAGACAGCAAAAGAACAGGACTGCCGAAGGAATAAATAATAATAGTAGTAGAATAATAGCAATAATAGCTATCATTTTTTGAGTATTTCTCTCATACTGGACAAAGGCTAACTCTTTCCATACTCTGTCTCAGATGCTGACAACTATAGTCCGTGAGCCCGGTCTGGTCCACGGCCCGATTTGGAGAAAAAAGTCTTAATGGAGCACGGCTACACGCATTTGAATGTGTATTGTCTGTGGTGACTTTCACATTCAACAGCAGTTGCATCGTCGTTACAGAAACCATATAGGGTGTGCAAAGCTGAATATATTTACCATCTGGTCCGACAGAAAAAGTTGACTTCCCTGTGGTCTGTCTCATCAAAACCTCACAAAAACCCCATCAACAGTAAAAAAAATAAATCATTTGAAACACTTAAAAAACCATGAGGTAAATGATATGACTTCCTCATTTTATAGATGAAGAAATGGAAGCTAGGAAAAGTTAACTGACTTGCCCAAGACTGTTCGTCGTGAGCGACAGAACAAGGTTAGTCTCAGGCAGCCTGACCTTGGGGCCCGGTCGCCCTGGACTAGGGATCAGAAAGGCTGGCTTGTCCAAGAAGCTGTGTGGCCCTGAGCAATTACTTCACATCTGGCTCTTCATTTTTCTCTGCTCGGGGTAGGTGTTTAAATGTCTGCCCGACTACTTCACGAGAAAGTCAAATGATAGGTATAAAAGAGGAATGAAAAGTAGCGAACGCTTCGACGAAAGCGTGTGATGCTGAGGCAAAACGGACCACGTAACACTTCCTGGTTTAAAGCCACAACGGTGTATCATTTTTTGTGATTTTGTGGTTTGACTGGGTGTTTCCTCTGCTGGTTCCCCCAAACCCACTTATGCGTCTGCATTCAGCTAGGGCAGAGGTCCTTCACCAGGGGTGATCTTCCCCCACAGGGGACATGGGGACTGTCTGGAGACATCATCGTTGGGTGCTATTTGCATCTAGTGGGTAGAGAACGCTGCAGAATGTCCCATGGGACACAGGATCGTCCCTGCAACAAGGAATTATCTGGAACCCAATGTAAAAAGTGCCAAGGCTGGGAAGTAAACTGAGCTAGAAAATTCAAGACGCCCTTGCTCATGCGTCTGGCCTTAGTGCTGGCAGTTGGCTGGGACCTCGGTTCTCCTCCGGCCTCTCGATGCTTAGTAGGCTAGACCCACCTCCTTCCATCATGGCCTCAGGGCAGAGTCCCCAAAGAATAAAGGTGGACATGGCAAGGCCTCTTGAGATCTGGGCTCTGGAACTCAAATCAAAGTTTTGTCTGTCACATTCTATTGGCCAAAGCAAGTGACAAGATCTCCCCGATTTTAGGCAGTGGAGGAACAGACTCTACCTGGGCTGGGAGGATCAGCAGTCACATTCGAAGGGTTACGTACACTGGGCTGGGAGGAAACTCTGACTTTTAAATGATCTCCTACCAGAAGTAAGATTCGATATGTTTCAGCTGGAGCGCCATAGTCAGGGGACAGCTCTAAGCCGGTGGTTCTCAGAGTGTGGTCCCCAGATCTGCGGCGTGAGCATCACCTGAGAACTCGTTCGAAATGCAAATCCCCAAGTCCCGTCCAGCCCAACTGAATCAGAAGCACAGGATGGTGACCAGCACTCTGTGTGTTAACAAGCCCTGCACATGAGTCTATGCTCACTGAAGTCTAAGACCCACTGGCCTAAAGGAAGCAACCAGGTCAGACACGGCTACCTGCCCAGGACACCGGCTAGTATGTCGGTAGAAACCAAACATTCCTCCCCGACCCTGCACATCTCTCACCAGACACCCACCTGAGGACAAAACTCTGTCTTTGGTCATGGAAGTTAGTGAAGACTGTCCTTCCACTCTCAATAGAAGGGTGAGTGTCAGCGGTCATCAACGGGGCGGGAACCTGAGTGGCAGCCACCACCCAGCAGAGCCTGCAGGCCCGGGCTGGCGTGGGGAGGGCGGGAAAACCCATGCCAGCCAAGAAGGCAGTCGGCCCTCTTGGGAGCTGGACCGGAGGAACCAGAAGCCTGTTTTGGTTTTGTTTTGGCCACGAAAAATACTAGCGGAGAAAAAAAAAATGTTAATATTCGATAAAATAAATGGAATTTTTAAGCTATTAAAAAAAAAAAGAAAAAACCTAGCACAGTTCATTTAGGATTTTTATTCTCAGCCCAGAACTTAAATTGATGTCTTCCATCAAGAAGTGGGGGCAGCACTAAGCTGCTACAGGCCACCGCCCTCTAAACCTATGCAGAAGGCTCCACCGTGCTCTCAGCCCTGGGGCAAATCCAGAGGCAGG
>NW_006431919.1:17978479-17981853 GCF_000325575.1 Pteropus alecto | reverse complement strand
CTTGGGGAGGGCGGGAAAACCCATGCCAGCCAAGAAGGCAGTTGTCCCTCTTGGGAGCTGGACCAGAGGAACCAGAAGCCTGTTTTGGTTTTGTTTTGGCCACGAAAAATACTAGCGGAGAAAAAAAAAATGTTAATATTCGATAAAATAAATGGAATTTTTAAGCTATTAAAAAAAAAAAGAAAAAACCTAGCACAGTTCATTTAGGATTTTTATTCTCAGCCCAGAACTTAAATTGATGTCTTCCATCAAGAAATGGGGGCAGCCCTAAGCCGCTACAGGCCACTGCCCTCTAAACGTATGCAGAAGGCTCCACCATGCTCTCAGCCCTGGGGCAAATCCAGAGGCAGGGCACAATCAAGTTCCCAAGCCACCCTTGAGTCCCTTGAGTCCCCTCTGATGACTGTGTTTTTGGTTTTGGTTTTGTTTATTCTGGAAATTAACTGAGGCAGCGTAGGACCTGTGACCGCCAGCTGAGAGCATTCAGACCCGTCCTCTGCACCAGGGACCCCTGGGCAGGAGGAGCAACGCAAGAACAGAGGCTGGGACTCACGGCCTCCCCGCCTTCCCCTCCAGGTACCCTCCCACCCAGGGTCAGCTGGCTCCTCGAGGACATGCAAGGACACCGGCCCCTTCCGGTCCGAGTCCTGACGAACTTTACTGGGTCCCTGATGGACCACACAGTCCAACAAAAGGCCCTGCTTAGCACAAAAATGGCTCAGTGGCCTGAAGGAGGTGGGTATAACAGGGGCTCCTGCAGCCTCCTGGGGCCATGGACTTGGGAGCAGGGCAGAGAGGGGACTTGGCTGACTTCACGTAAGTCCTTCTGACCTTTGGCCCCACCTTAGCACAGTAGGGGCTGCTTTCCAAGGTAGTGAGACCCTGTCACTGGAATTATGACAGCAAGAGGCAGGACATTGACAAGCAACTGCTGGGGCACACGGTGGGCATTTAGGGACCAACTAGGGTATTTAAACACAATGGTTTCCAAACAGAAGCCACCACGAGGACAGGAAGACGACAGTACATTCGGTCCCTCTAATATATGAATTGGGATTCTGCATAAAAAGATCGCTTGCAGTAAGGGTCCCATTGCTTTAAAACGCATGTGTGGAAACAACTGACTGACTGACTGCTGATGTTCCTTGTGACTTGCGGATTCCAAGGGTCTGTGCGTTAAGTTCCTGGGTGCCCAGAGTGTCCAATAACAGCCGAACCATCATCGCCCTCCTTAGTAATAATCTCTAATGTGCGAATGCAAATCATCACTGCAGCATAAACAGCCCAACAGAGCACTCGCTTTCCCTCCCACTGAGAACCCGAAGTCTTCCTTTCCTCGTCTGCATGGGGGTGGCAGAGCTGTTTCATTATCGACCTTTTACTCTTCGTCACTATGAGAAAATGGTGATGACATCTTTTTGGCCAGATGGAACTGATGGAGATTTATGGAGCAGCTGAGAACTGTCAAGGCCGGGCCGGGCAGATCCCACAAGACGACGAGCATGGCCTTTTCATCAAGGAGCACGTCACTTTCTGGAATCTACTAACACAAGAGGTTCGTATCTACCCAGTCATCAGCAAGATTATCCCAACGCCCCACCAGCTGCCGCCACCCAATCCGGACGCCTCCGCTTCTGCTCTTAAGGGATGGCATGTGACTGCACGGGGACCCTCCCCGCCCCCTCCCCCACCGTCTCACACACACACACACACACACACACACACACACACACAAACACACACACATACAGCCACCCCAGTCTGGCACCCACGGCCCTCCCAGAGCGGGAAACCTCATCCAATGCCTCCTGGTTCCAGCGATTTCAGAAATTAGTCACAGAAAGCGGGGCGGGATGAGTAGAGGCTTCCTGGAGGAACTGGTAACTAGATCCGGGGTGTTTCACCTAAAGGTCACGACAGCTCGGATGGTCCCTGACTTAGCAATGAGTGGTCAAGAATGAAATCAGCCTCTGCAGACCCTCTGCCGGCTTGCCCACCATCGACCGTGCGCCCGTGAGGCAGGGCCTCCGGCAAATGGTCACCCCGCTTCGGCGAGCCTTTCTCAGAGATTTTGCCCCATTCCTCAAGCCCCCGAGCCTCAGAAGACGGCCCCAATGCCCTCCGATTTTCCGAAAGAAGGCAGGGATGGAAGTGGAGAGCAGAGTCTAGCATTCGTTGGAGACAAGGGTTCAGACTGGCTTCTGAGCCTCATCTCAAAAAGTATCCACTATTAAGACGCACACTAGAACTTCTATGGCTCTGGTGTCACGCCGTGCTTGGCACAGGACAGCCCCAGTCTGTACCTCGTGTTGTCCTGGACTCATTACTACTGTCACGGCCTTTCACTCTCAAAAGTCCTTGTTTGGACGCTATGCAGTCACTCCACCTTTCGGCCCGGTCACCACCTCTGCTTTTCATTAAGAACCGGGAAGACCCCAGCCAGCCTTGTACGCCGAGAGACGTGGGGGTTTTAAAAGGCCAAAGAGATCATATGTATTTCGATTTTTTAAAAAAGCCAAAAGAAGGGTAGCGAAAGCAAAAACGAGACCTCAACACACCGACACGGAAAGATCCACAGGGCAGATCGGTAAGAGGAAAAAGCCAGCCGTTGGTCAGTGCAATATGAACGGTCCCAGTCAGCTTTTCTTCGTAATTGTACACATGCGTGTACATAGATGTAGGACGCATAGAGAAATGCACATATAAAAGTGCATAGAACAACACTGTCTGATAGAAACATGATACGAGCCACATAATTTAACAGTTCCTAGTATCCATGTTTTTACAAGGCAAAATTTATCTCATGTAACGCGATGTATCCAAAATATTATGTAAGTCCATCGAAAATATTATTAAAGAGATATTTAACGTTTTTTTAATTAAATTCTCAAAATTATGCTCATGGCAATTTCAATTCTAACTAGGTCCTTGTCAAGGGCTGGCTGGAAAGGCTCAGGGCCAGAGGGCACATCCCAGAGTGTAAGAGTTATATCTCTGGGGAAGGAAGGAAGATTAGGAAAATGGAGTGATCTGTACGAAATTTGAAATTTTTTCCCATGAGCACATATTCATGACTTATGTAATTTCATAAAGCGATAAAAGCCTGAAATTTTAAAAACGAAGGAGCCACAACATGAAATGTGAAACTCACTGTTTATGAATGAGCTCTGAGGAAACACGGTATCGAGATGAAATCCACAAAGAGGGGTCGTGTTGTTTAGGTTTGGTCGCCACCCTGTGCAGAGGCTGGCCCTCGGGCTGTCTGAGCTCGCCCAGCAACCAAACGCAAGCTTCCCGAGGGCGGCCTTGCTTGGTCCCCATCTGTCTGTCGCCTCGGTGGAACGGGACAGTGTTCTTATATACTCACACTAAAG
>NW_006431919.1:17971388-17978465 GCF_000325575.1 Pteropus alecto | reverse complement strand
TCAAAACCATCAAAATAGCCTGGGATTCCTGTTTTAAAATTCAGATTCCTGAGCTCTATAAAAGAAAATTTATTTTGAATTTCAATGCTCCATAAAGTTTGGTTTTTGTTTTGTTTTTTTTTTGCTTAACTTTATTTTTTTTCACCCATCCTCCACCCAATCCCTTTGGGCAACCATCTGTATGGATTCCTGTTTTAAAATTCAGATTCCTGAGCCCTATAAAAGAAAATTTCTTTTAAATTTCAATACTCCATAAAGTTTGGTTTTTGGTTTGTTTTTTTTTTTGCTTAACTTTATTTTTTTTCACCCATCCTCCACCCAATCCCTTTGGGCAACCATCTGTATCTATTTTGTTTATTCATTCATTTGGTTTTTCTAGGTTCCACATAAATGGAAGATCGTACAGTATTTGCCTTTCTCTAACTTACTTCGCTTAGCATAATACTCGCAAGGCCCGTGCATGTTGTCATGAATGGCAAGATTTCATTCTATTTTATTGCTGAGTAATAAATATTTCATGGCATATATATGTACCATATCTTCTCTGTCCAGTCATCTATCAATGGACACTAAGGTCGCTTCCAAATCTTGGCTATTGTGAGTAATGTTGCAATGAACATAAGGGTGCATACGTCTTTTCGAATTAGTGTTTTTGTTTGCAGAAGAAGAATTTCTGAGGTGAGGCCCAAGACGCTGCAATGAACAAGAAGTCCAGGTGATTCTGATGCCCGGCTAAGACACACACGGATGGCATTCTCCTCTCCCCAACTTTCTACCACCAGATTCCCAGCTAGAATCTGATGCCACCTAGAATCTCGCTGGTGAAAACTGGGGGAAGATGGAAAACCCAAACACCCAGCGCTCCCCGTGACTCTTCTTCACGGCACTATGATGATGCTTGGAGACGCCACAACTAAAAAACGGTTCACGCTTTGGTAAATACTGCCCTGTCCACGCCGAGTTAGCCCTGCTTCTAGCTCTCTGAACCAGAGTGAACGAGGAGGGAGCATCAGCACCTGCCCCCCGCCCCTGTTCCCACTGTGGGAACATCAACGGTGACGGCGACGTTTCTTTCTACGTCCATCACCCAAAGGTAACACTGCACATCCAGTGGGAAAGTTTTCCCTCAAGGCGAGATCTTGTATCTATTCGTTTTGTTGTTCACATGATTTTTTCCTTCTTTTCAAATAAACCAAAGGTGCAATTCGGTGTTTTAAAAGTGTGTGGGGGGGTGCATTTCCTCAAAGATGTATTCTCAATAGTGGACAGTTACTGCCTCCACGTCTAAACGTGTTCGTATGCAAGAAGCTGGAACGTGTGGACAAGCAGTGAAGTTGACAGGTGAGATCATCCCCATTTTATGAAAGAGGACAGGAGGTGGGAGGTTGTGGGGAAGGAGAGAGAAAAGAGTTTACCCTCCCAAGCTCCCCCTCCATGCTCGGCGTGAGCTAGGTAGGGGTCACAGTTAACTTCCACGAAGACAGAGAAGTTGGCAAGGGCTCACAAAGCTGCTGAGAGACATTATCGCCTGGCCCCCTGGGGGTGTTCCCTCCCGACTTCACACGGAGGGAAGAGTTCTCTCTGACACAAAATAATTCACCCCACTCAGCCACGTTTAGCTGATTAAAAGAAAGGCTTCTCACATCAATTAAACGAGCAGATGAACGTTTTCATCAAAGCTAAATGTCCTTTAATAATCTGATGCCCACATTCTTCCCTGACACCTGGCCTCTGTCAGTCTCTGTGTGGGTGACAGGGACCAAGCAGTTCTCCACCTCCCATACCCACAGCAGCCTCCAGACCCCCTGTGTTCCCCCAGATAGACATTCTCTTTTGCCTTGAAAAGTCTCCCTCCCTCCTTCCCATCTCCATCTGTCTCTCTAAATCTCTCTTCTTTCTCATTCTCTTTTCTCTCGTTCAGTCTCCTCTCTCTCTGTCTGCCCCCCCACACACACACAGAGGTATATCCCCCCATCTTTCCTCTCTCAACCTCTCTCTTCTCAACCTCCCTCCCTCTCTTCCACTTCTCTAGGTAAAGCCACCAGCAGCAAAGTCTGCAAAGCAGGATGAAGAGCGGGCAGGCAGGCAGACCCTTGTCCAGGCAGCCTCCCCAAGGCAGAAGGTCAAGGTGAGGGGCAAGAGAGGTGTGAGCGTGGACGAAGCCGGAGCAGTGCGGCCTGCGGTAAGGATCTGCCGAGATGTCTCAGCAGTTGTGGAAAACCTCCTGGTGCCCGCTCATCACGGAAACCCGCGATTGGGCACACAGTTCCAGGCCCATTCTCCACAGACCCCTAAGGATGCTGCCAGCCCCGACCCCATCTCCAGAGAGAAGTACAAGGACTGCTCCGTTGCCACGTAAAATCCTACAGTGTTTGCTGTACCCGAGGCTTTCCCTTCTGCAGGTCTGAGCTCCCCGATGTCACCTCCCTTAGTGACAGCGCGGCCCTGAACGCCTGGGGAGGGAGGGAGAGACAAGCAGGTGAACTTGAACGAGGACCACTAAAAGCCTGAGTCACAGCAGCCACAAAGAGGTCCCCACCTGGTGCAGGAGGCACTGTGCGAGCACATGGACTTACTATGAAGTCACGACTTGGTGTGTGTCCCCTTTATCAAGCTGCAAGCATTTGTCGAGCACTCACAACCTACGAGAAGTGGGCCACGAATGGATTCTCTGCTCTCAAGTGCCCGAAGACCAGGCCATGCTGTGAAGGCAGGAAAGACGCTGCAGAGCAGCACACAGAGGCGAGGGGTTGCTTTCATCCAGCGCAAACGTTCTTCTGGTTTCTGTATTATTGTAGTTTTCTAGTTCAAGCAACAAAATGGTTTCTCGCATGTCCTCTGCTCCCCACTCCTACAATCCCCAAGTTCTACTCCAGCCTACGACCCTTGCCGACACCACCCGAGAATTTTTTTGAAAGGGGAAGGGGGGCGTTGCAAAAAGAGAAAATGCTGAGGCCTTCAAACCACCTCGGTCTCTGGCTATTTGCAGTTGGGAACTCTGGAGGTGGGGGAAGGGGAGCTCGTACTGGAGCCAAAATAAAGACCCAGTCTAGGTGGGAGGCCTGAGATCATCTTGGATCATCTTTCTTAGAGCAGCCTCGTCTGCTTCTCTTCCCTTAAGAGCCTTTTGTTCTCCACTCTGGGACAACTCTGTCACCAAGAACCCCAGGAAGAGCCACTGTTTATGAACCACCTACCGCCAAGCCAACAGTATGCTAAAAGCACCATTATTTGCTTCAATAACATTCTGGTTATTACTGCTGCATAACAATAGACAAGAGACCCAAAACTTAGTGGTATGAAAAACAGCCATTTGTGAGTTAATGGGCCAGGAATGTGGACAGGACACAGCAGGGAGGGCTTGTCTCTGCTCTGTGACGTCTGGGGCCTCCGCTGTGAGAACTGAACCCGCTGGGCACTGGAATCATCTGGAGGCTTCCACACTCCCAGGACCGGCACCTAAGCTGGACCGACTAGAAGTCTGGTTCAGCTGGAACTGTCAGCCAGTGCACCTACCTGTTGCCTCTTCATGTGGCTGCAGCTTCCTCCCAGCATGGTGGCCTCAGGGTAGTTCGATTTCTTACACGACAGCTCCGAGAGCAAGTGTTCTGGCAAATAGGAAAGAATCTATGTGATCTTCTCTGACCCTGCCATGGAAGTCACATGATGCCACTTTTACAGTCTTCAGTTGGTTGTTGGTGGGTCGAAGCAGTGGCAAACCCACCAGCTTCAAAGGCCAAGGACGTGGACAGCGCTTCTCGCCGCGAGGAGTGTCAAAGAAACGGCCACTGTGTTTCACAGCACTGTCCTGTTTAACTTCCACATAATAATCTTTTGAGGAAGGATGACTATTGTCCCCATTTTACAGGTGAGGACATCGAGGTTCAGGAGGTTCGACAATCCACACAGCCCTACTCCTGGGCCCGAGCCCCAAATCACTGCCCACAGGACTCGCCGCCTGTCATTTCTGGTGCCCTCCCTTGTTCCGGATGCTCCCCAAGTGCCCCAGCCCAAACCCCACGACCTTCCTTAACTCACCTCTTTCCGTTGGCTTAGGTGCTCCGAATTCGTTTCTGCCTTGGGAGTAGCCGGCGATGCTCCCACCTCCATCCCATCTTCACCTGGAGCCTGAGATGGAGATTCCAAGGCAGGCAGCCTTCCAGGTGTGGCCAATCTCTAATGTCAACTACCTATGGGTTCCTCTCTACGTAAGAGGCCAGAGTGGGAATCGCCTTTATCCTGAGGACTCCCCACGACTTCAGAACAGCTGAGTGGTGGGCTGGGGCCCCTCTGCCATTGGCCCAGAGCCAGCCCCGATTGGGAAATGAAACCACACCGGAGTATGAGTGTCTTCTTCCTATATTATCATCAGGTGCCTTAAAATAAAAATGAAGGTTTTTGGGAAGACAAACGGGGAAATGGCAAAACATATATATATATTTGAGGCACAAAGTAAAACGACAAAGGGTTACTAGTTAATATAAAGAGCTCACTGTAATCGGTAAGAAAAAAAAATCTAACATCTCGGTAGATAAACAGCTTGAAGATGCAAACAGGTGATACATTTAAGAAAGAAAAATATAAATGGATTGCGAGCATTTAAAAACAGTCAAGGTAATTCTCATAAGCTGTTTCCACCTTATATATTTGCAAAGACTCTTAAAACGAGAATTCCCAAATCGCTTCCTGGGAAGATCGTACAAAATTACACTCATGTTTCACTCACGTTCCAAGCGGCGAATGGGTCTGAGATGCAGCAGCCGGGAAAGACCACCAGGAGGTGGAGGACACTCAGCCCTTGATTCAAAGATGGCAGAGAGGTGTCCGGGTCACATTCTGCTACTTTCAACTTAGCACATGCTATCCATGACCCATCCTGCAAGAAAACACGGCTACAGCGCCCCCCCACCACCACCACCATCAAACTTGGGCTATTGATAATAATCAAATGCAGCATTTTTTAAATTTAAAGCTGAGATAGTAGAGAAAGAAGGGTTAGACCAGAGCCTTAAAAAATGAGAAGAAAACACAGAATTCCCTCTGTGTTGGATAAACGGACCCCCATAAATGAGAACCCGTTTCCCCAAGGCCTGCCTTGTCCCTGGCTGGGTTTCTGGTGGGTGGTCCTCTCAGCAGTCAGCAGTTGGAGTAACTCAGATGATTGTGGGCAGATTGGAAGAAAGCGAGTCTGCACTGAAGCCAAGAAGTCGCTCCCCCTCCAGCTTCCCAGGAGAAGGGAGCCCCGAGGGGCACTGTGAGGCTGGAAATAAAGGGAGGTGCCTCCCTGTGACCTGTGTGGTTGGTTTTGTGCGTATTTATGGTGTGAGAGGAGGGAGGGGATTGAAAGGTTTTGTTACTTTTATTTGGAATATTTTTCTCAAAAAAAAAATAAAGCAAGGCCAGATACAACCGGGTTTGAATATAAAAAGAGAAAACTGAGGAGATGAGGGTTAATGGTGTTGTGTCGTCAGGGGGGCCCAGGGCCTCCGGCTGGTGGCCAGTCTTAGAAACACTTCGGGTCAGGGCCTGGCCTGCGGGGTCTCAGCGAGAGTTCACCCCAGGAAGGGTAAGCCCAGGCGGCCACAGGACCTTTGCAGAGGTTGGAAATCTGCTTTGGGTCGAGCCTTTCCTCTGAACCCTGTCCTGGTCCGGGCTGCAGTCAGCTCCGACTCCGACTTCAGGCTGGACAGGTGATGCTGCCAGTCTAGGACGGTGGCCAGATTCGGGGGTCCCGTGACCTTCAAGGCTCGGGCGCTCGTTCCTCTCCCTAACGTTTCCTGGAGGTTGGTAAAACCTCCCCTCACTGCAGTGCCAGGTCTAACCTGGCAGACGCGCCCCCAAACTCCCTTAAAGCTCTGCTCTCAACCAGCCAACTGCCCAGATCAACAATTTTCATGGTTGTAAAACGAAAAAAGAGAAGAAACACTCCCGCCCCAGCCCCGTGTTCACCGAACGGGTCCACTTCGGCCTGTTTGCTCGTTTCCCCCTGGCCGGGTTGGGAGTTCTGCCCTTACCCGCTACCCCTACTCACCCCCGCCCCTCCATACCGCACCCCACTCCCCTCCCCGACCCTCGGAGGGGCGGTGGGGCCTAGCCGAGGGCGCTTAGCGTGACCCTGAGCGGAAGGTCCCCAGTCTGGGTCCTAATGCGGGTGGCGTCTCCCTTGACAGGCGGCGTTTGGGGACAACAGCGGGAACGGGAGATAAGGTGACATACCAGAGCAGATTTGGTGCGCGCGCGCTGATACTCCTCGCCCGACAGGAAACGCGGAGCTATTTAAAAGACCCTATCGATTACTTTATCTTTGCCGGAGGAAAGCTCTTCGCCAGAGACAAAAGATGTCCCCTGCCCGGAGATACAAGGCCACAGCCCTGCACACGCAGCCGCGGTCTGCACAGGCGACGCCCGATTAGAGCGCAGGGACGCAGAGACACACTAACGCGCAGAGCGCACCAGCGCGAGTGCCAAGGTCGACTCTGGAGGCCGGCAAGGGCGTTTCGCACGGCGGTCTCCTGTACCCTGCGGAAAAGTTTTGGCCGTGTGCACTCAAAACACACACGGAGAAAGTGGCTGCGCATTTATCTTTAAAGCGCACCAGGAAACGCATCCGAAGCGGGTTCCTGGTGGCTGTGAGCGTATTCCACACACACACACACACACACACGCACACACGCCTACGGGTAAACGCTCCGCTGTGTTCCATTTAAGGGCTCGACTGCCCACCACGGTCCTATGTCCACTTAAAGTGTGGGGATGGGTCAGCACAACCCTTAACAGTGAGCTCGCTTCGCTTTTCAGTTCCCGCGTCTCGCCAATTTGTCGGGAGCCCGGAATGCGCCCTCGGTGACATCGCGCTGCTGACCCTGAATTTGCCCCGGGGTCTCGCACGCAGCTCGTGAGTCTCCGGGTCCCCTGCGCCGCGCCCCGGGGACGCGCTCAGTAAATGCTGATTGAATTCAATCGCACGGAATCCGGGGGTGTTTCCTGTGCGGCGTTTGTCACTTAGGCTTTCTCGAAGGGCTCCGCCTGGCCCTGAAGACTGCGCCGCAGGTTTTGTTTGTTTGTTTTGTTTGGCTT
>NW_006431919.1:17965819-17971280 GCF_000325575.1 Pteropus alecto | reverse complement strand
GCAGGTTGGAAGAGAAGACGCGGAAGGAAGATGCGGAGGAAGGAAGGGTGGCGGGCCCAGGAAGGTTCAATCGCCCGATGACCAGCCATTTCCACCCTGAATTCAACACTGACCAGGCCGCAGCGGCCCGGGGTGGAACGGCCGGGGTGCCGGCCCAGTGGGGAGGCCGCACACATCTGGGAGCGGGATGGGGAGCGGGGCGGCCGCAGCAACGCTGTAGGCCCTGCTAGCGCCCCGAGCTTTGGGCAAAAGCAGGCAGCGTTTCATCCAGCTCGGCTTCTCCCAAACCTGCCAGCCCATGCCAGGGTCTTCCAAGGCGGCGGCTCCCGGAGCTGGACCCCCACCGGGCAGGTGTGGACTGGCCCTGGAAAATCCAGGTTCCTCTTCCCCATATCCGAGCCGTTGCCCACCTGACTCGAACGTCACCTGGTTTTTCCAGCTTTGACCTTCCCGGATGGGATCGTGCGGGACCCGTTCCAGCGTCTGGGTTCTCTCCGCCTCTCCGCGCTGTTTCTGCCCAGGCGGTTTGCAGCCGCGGGCGGGGCGCACGGGATCGCGGGGAACACGGAGAAGAAAACTCGAAATTAGCACGAGATGACAAAGGAAGTTCGAAAGCGACTTCCTCCGATCCGGCACACTGCAACACGAGTTTTAAAGCGGGTCACATCTATTGACGCAGGACAAACTCAATGTTAGAAACATATCCCCCAAACATGAGAAATGGACACGAAGATCCTAACGACAAAACTGGCAATGGCAAAAATGCAAACTTAGTTGCTCAGAAAAAAAAAAAAATCCAATATATAATGATACTTAAAATTGGCAGAAGATGTCTCTAGAAGGATATATTTTTTAAAAGTCAGTGACCACCTGGGTAGGGGCGGGAATTAACTGCAAAGGGGGAAGGAAACCTTTTGGGGTGTACATCTGTTTTCTGTATCTTGATTTTGGGGGTGCTTACAGAGCCTTGTCATGTGTCTAGACTCATCCAACTTCACACTTACACCGTGTCCCTTTTGTTCTAGTTATATTCTGCCTCGATAAAGTTGATTTTAAAAATGAATAAACCCAGGAACAATTTTGCCTTTTAGGAAGGGAACTAAGTGGCTGAAGGAGAGGCGTGGCACACTGTAGCCTGTATCTCTCTTTTTCGGGTTTGTTTTGGGCTTTTTCGTCGTTGTTTTGTTTTTACAGTGTATGGTTTATTCAAAATACGTGATAAGGATATTCAGCGACGTGCAGATAAAACAATTGTTAAGAAAACCCGACAAAGAGCAGGAGCAGAAGATGCTCGGACACCCCGTTGGAGGGATAAGAAAAAGCATGCGCTATCCAAGCCCAGAAAATACCTTGGAAAGAGAGATATATCTCTAACAACCAGATTTGTTTTATTTGGGTTTTGCTCATATGTTTAACACGATAACGAAAAATGAGGACCCAGGACATTTCCAGTGCTTACGTATGATGTGGGTGGCTGTCACCTCCTCAAGGATGCACAGGGCACGTGGGCCACAGGAGCATGTGACAGAAGGCCACAGGAACAGGAGAGAAGGTTTTCTGCCTGCTGAGCCCTGGCTCTGGAAAGCAGCACGCTATCCCGTTTGGAGCAAAGAGCCGGTGGCCCGCTTCGCTGTGGGGAGAAGGCCAGACCCGGGGTGCTCAAGACGGCCTGCAGGTGGAAGCAGGGCTGCCCAGAGGTCTAAGCTGGCGGGCAGGTCCCTGGTGCCCTGAGAGGCCCGCGGGGTGCGGCCCCCATAGACCCAGAGCTCCAGGGGCAGCCCGCCAGGGGCAGGGCAGGAGCTGCAAGGGTCTCATCTCTGTTTGGGAGAACCAGGTATGAAATAACTCCATTTATGGCCCAGAAGATAGGGAAGGGTCACTCCAGCCTCGTTTAGGACAGATTACAGATCTGGTTCAGATTCAGGGCTATTTCAGAGAGGTTTCTGGGAGGCTGACTCTCAAGAGACAGATGGACAGTGGACCAGAGGCTGGGGGCCAGGAAAATTAGGAACAGCCAAATTCCTCTGCTGGCCTGGGGGCTGGGCCTGGATGGGGTTACCAAGCCTGCGGTGGCGGCCTCATCTGCTGTCCCACTCACAGCCACTAGACCCACAAGCACCTTGACCTAGCAAACCAGCATTTATAAATGTGGGGAAGCTGCCTTCCCAAGGTACAGGGCTTCGATTCCCAAACTCTAAGATGAGGACTGGGGCCCAGACGTGCATTTTAAACATGTAGCCCAGGGGATTCTGGCTGAGATATTTCCACAGCCCCAAGAGTCTCTTTCTCTCCTATTAAGGCATAACTTAATTCACTACATTAGGGAAATCGTGATTGTGGTTTTTAAAAACCTCTTTAAAGCAATATATGCCTATGGTAAACAACAACACCAACAAAATGAAAATTGTCGTTAACAATGCACTGTGGAAAGTGTTATGTTCTATTCCTGACCCCCTCCCCCAGTTCTCTTCCACAGAAACGTTCATTACCCTTTTGTCCATCCTTCAAAAAAACCTTAGAACCATATATGTGCATACGCTCATGTTAAAATACAAATTCTGCAACTTGGTTTCAGATTAAATGTATCTCAAATGTATCTGTACAAGTACATATAAATGTAACTAATTCTCTCTCATGGTTACTCACTAGTAACCATGTTCTACTGGTGAGCATTTTTTAATAATAATATATTAGTTTTAAAGTTTTGATCCTTTAAAAACTTCATCGAAAAGACTTTTCTAGAGTTCATATACCTATACAACAGTCCTAGAAGTGGAAATACTTGTCCAAAGGGCTTATGCACTTTTAATTTTGATAGAATCAAATTGCTCCAAAGAGATCTACCAGTTTATACTTCCAACCAACCATGTAAAGAGTGACTAGGCAGAGTAATCATCAAATTTTTTTATATTTGCCAATCTGATAAGCGAAAACATTTGTCTCTTTGAGTTTTAATTTGCCATTCTATCTTCCTTTCTTTCTTTTACCAGCAAGGTTCTGCTACTCTTGGCTAATTTTTCTATTTTTTCCCCTTGGGTCATTTTCTTATTGATTTACATTTTTTTTTATTACGGAAATCAGTTTTTTCTTGTCATTATTTCTAGCATTTAACTTGTACATTTTTCTCTTTGAATCTACTTATGTATTTTTTGCTGTGCATACATTTATTTTTATACGTCAGGTTTATATAATTTATCTTTTATGATTTCTAGGTCTTTAGCTCTCCTCATCCACCCTCCCAAATATACAAACACTCCAAGATTATCTTAATCATCTATAGTAGTTTTAGGTTTTATTTCTTAGGTTTAACTCTCTAATCTCTCTGGAACCGAACATATTTGGTCTAAGAACAATTCGTTTTCCTTTCCCTAACTTTATTAATTTCACTTTATTTTGAATGTATATTGTTGTACGGACGACACTCCTCAGAATAGCATCATAACATCACAATTGGCAGGGACCTTAGCTCCCATTTGTAGATTAGATAACCGCCAGCGACCTCTCCACCCCTCCCACTGCCTAGGTGAGTCTAGGAAGTTCCCCAGAATAGCACAGCTGGGAAGGAACCTCACGCCACCAAGGAGACAAATGTGAAGCTGGTGGCCAGAGAGGAGAATGGATGGGCTCAAGGCCAGCCGATCGGTGAGGGAGGCAAGACCAGAACCCAGCACTGGCTCATAGTCCAATACTCTTTCTGGTACAACTCTGCCCCTTTGGAGTCTGTGTGTCTTGGGCTGTGCAACCCCACCACCTGGTGCAGGGTGGGCACCCGGTCAGCGTGGGTGAAGGGATGCAGGAAATCAAGCAGAGCAGCCAATCATAACTCGCTATGGAGTCACTTGGACTCTGGGTGGAAGTTCCAGCCACTCTTTTAGACTTTTCCTTCACTGCGCCCCCCCCTCCACTCATACATATACACACCCAATAACCCCCAGCCAGACCTGTCCTCTGCTCTCCCCTTATGTGAGCCCTATGACTGAGAAACTTCCAATGGACAGCCCTGAAGGCAGCTCAGAGGCCTGCCCGCCTGTCCGAGCTGGCTAGCAGGGGCTAGACCCCAGGCCAAAGGAAGCGAACAGCCAGACAGATTGGGAGCCTTTGGAACATGAAGATGGTGTTTTTAGGGCTCTGATTAGATTGCCCAGAAAGCAGCCCAGCTATATAATTTGTGGGGTCCAGTATAAAATGAAAACGTAGAGCTTTTTAGTCAAAACTGACCAAGAATTTTAAGACTGCAACAGCAGAGCACAGAACCCTTCCAAGCTCAGGCCCTGTGCCAACGCGCAGGTTGCATGGCCGTGAAGCCAGCCTGCAGAGAAGGATAGGGTTAATTATAGGGGTGGGGAGAGAAGAGTCCTCCCCAGGCCTCTAAAGTTTCAGATTTTAGGTAAAGCAGGCTGGGGGCGGGGGGCGGTCATTCATAATACCCAAAAGGTAGGAAGGATCCAAATGTCCATCAACTGCTGAATGTAGAAACAAAACATGGTCTATCCACACAAGCGAACATTATTCGGCCATAAAAAGTAACAGTGCAATGATGCATGCTACGCCATGGATGAATCTTGAAAACAGCACCCTAAGTGAAAGAAGCCAGTCACGGAAGGCCACACGTTATATGATTCCACGTGTATGAAATGTCCAGAAGAGGCAAACCTGTAGAGGCAGAAGGTAGATTGAGTCGTGGATGTCTAGAGATGCAGGGGTGAGGGGTGAAGGAGAGAATGAGGGTCTCTGCTGGGGGTGATGAAAATATCCTAAAATCGTACGATGGTCCAGCGATTCTGCGAATACACTAAAAATCACTGAATCGTGTACTTTAAATGAATGAGTTGAATGATTTGTTAATTACATCTATTACATCTCCAAGAAGAAAGGGGAAGAAAGCGGAAAGGAGGGGGGGGAGATGGAAGAAGAGAGAATGAAGATGGAGGAGAAAGAATCTTAAGTCCCTCCTCCCCTGCCACCACCTCTATGAGGTTTTGGGGAACAGAGCATCCCAAATCCAGAGGCCTGGTCCTCTTGTCTAGCAGCGTTGGGGGGCGGGGGGACTGGGGGGTCGAGGTCTTGCTTCCTCTCCAGTTGGTATGGCTCTAGGACGCAGCGACATTCAATAAAAGAAAACATTCACAGCTCTGTAGTCAGCCCTCTGGTTCAGTCCTGACACTGTCAGTCCCATCTGTGTGACCTTGAGCGAGTCACTTCCCCTCTGTGAGCCTCTGTCTCCTCTGCGGAGCGATCGAGATCAGCGAATCAGCGATGATAAAGGTGACAGCATGTGGCTCACCCAGTGGGCGCTCAAGAAAGGGCAGCTCGGGGAGGATTCGAGACGGCCTGAGCCACCCGAACGAGCCGCGCGACCCAGGGCAAGAAAAATCCGGGGCCGCGGAGGCCGCGCGACCCTTCGGGAGCCCAGGGCGAGGGCGGCAGAGCCCAGAGTCACCCCCGCCCCCAGCGCCGGGCC
>NW_006431919.1:17964953-17965737 GCF_000325575.1 Pteropus alecto | reverse complement strand
GAGCCGGGGCGAGGGCCGGGAGCCGAGCCCGCGGCCGCCGCGGCTCATCCATCAGCCGGACGAAGAGCAGAGGCGCGCTCTCGGGCCTCTGTTTGCTTTCTCGCCAATTATTGCCGCGCCGCAGCCCCTTTGTTGATACAGTAGTCCGAAAAAGTGCTAATGTTCATTTATCAGGGGGCCCGCCCGGACTCCCACGAGTTGTGATTCTTCCCAAAATATAAACACGGGGCGAGCGTCCCAGACAAAAACCCCCATCTGTTTCCCCAGCGCGGGCCGAGAGCGAGGCGTTGTTGAAGATAAAGCCGCGGATAACGCCGCCTGTCTCCAGTGGACGTCTCCCTGGCGCATTAATGACATTCCCGGTGATAGTTCCAGCTTATCTTTCAATTAATCATATATACCTTTGTCGGCCGGCCCTGCTGATTGCAGGAGCCAGGGGCTGGGCTCCGGCTGCGCCGATCGCTTTCCGATTAATAATATTTTATGTGCGCAGAACGCGCTCGAGTCATCCTGGAATTTGGCTCGTCTTAAAGCACCAACTCTTTAAAAGGCAAGGAAATAGACGGATAGATGTTCGATCCCGCCTCTCCGCCTCCTTTTTGTCTCTCTGGGCCTCTGTCTGGGCTGAAGGCTGTTTGTTTGTCCTGCCGGTTTGGCCAGAGTGCCCTTAGAGAGGAGGCCAGGACCGGTCGGCCGCCCTTGGGAGGGAAGACGCATCCCTGCTGAGCTGGAGAATCCAGTTTCGACCCCCACCGCTGCAACTTCTATTTAAAGAAAATTTTAA
>NW_006431919.1:17962151-17964924 GCF_000325575.1 Pteropus alecto | reverse complement strand
TACTCACTCAGAAACAGAGGACTGCAAAGAAAAGCTAGAGCTTGCTCTTTGACATTTCCATGCGGAAGCCAGCATGGGTCGCCCCAATTCCGATTTCGCACCTACTTATCCGTTTTGGCCCGGGTTTCCCCTCAACTGCAACGCTAAAGCCGGTTTTAGAGCAAAGAGAAATTATTATGGGATTCCCAGAGTGGGTGTAGGGGGTGAAGAAGTCGCCGATTTTGTCCAAATAGGGAGAATCCTCTTCCCTCCATTTTCATGACACCTGACCCACGGGTCTATCAGTCAGCCCTGGGAACCCCCGTACCCGAAATTGTGATAAATCATCACCGCCTTGATCTGCAGAGGAAATGATGAATTATTTTCTTCCTCCAGAACTATCGCTTAAAAAAAAAAAAAAAAAGGGATCCCGGATGCAGCCTCAATGTCCCCCATTAAACGGTAATATTTCAGGCGTCGGCCCACGCTAATCTTTCAAACTGTCATCGCGAGCCGCCGAGCCAGCCCATTCACTTAGCAGTGCTCCCAGGACCCTCGCTCCGAGCTCTTTTCAGCGAGACGTTTAATTGAATCGGATGTGGCTCGTTTGCCAGACGTCACCGCCTCCGTGATAGGCATCCTCTCCCACTCCCCAAAAACAATCTTCAAAGGCGAGGCGGGCCCCCAAGCTGGGTTAGCTGAGAGCAGTAACTGTAACATCGGCCAAAAGCCTGGCGACTTAGGGCCACAGAGAGGCCACCGATACACAGATCCCGCCAGGGAGAAGCCGGTCGGGAGCTTGGATGGTGGGCAGCTGCATGGGCCTTGAGAGCCCCCCATATTTGACAAAAGGCATCTCTTCAGCAAACCGAGCTAATGATCCCACAACCGCGCTGTCATCCCTGTCTCAAAAATTCAAAGTGAGACTCCGCCGCGGTGGCCCGGTTCTGGTACCCGCAGCCGAAGCCCGGAAGCCAGGTCGCAGTGTCCCCAGCCTTCAGGACCACGGGGGGCTCCACTCTCTTTGGCCCTCGCTGGGAGCCACGGGCCGGGAGTGTGGGTTTGATGAGAGGCTGAAAGATCCCAGCCTCAAGGCCTATGTTTGATTCCACTCGAGACCTTGCAGGCAGCGCTGCCCAGTGTCTCACTGTCCAGCTTGAGTCCCCTATGGTTCACGTTCTGGACAGACAGCCGCCACCACGTCCCCCTACATGGTGCATTTCCTCGCGATTTCAGGAGCCTCGGTCCAGAGCCGGGTCCCCCGCTTGCCTTTGGCCCTGCGCTGCCTTTCTTCTGCTCGGTCCTTCTGTGCTTCTTCCTCAGTCCCCAACCCGCCCCCTGCAAGGAGCTGAGCCCTCCAAGTCTCCATCCTAAGCAAGTCTCAGGCCCTGCTGCACCTTCCCCACACAAGCTTGGGTCACGGAAAATCGAGGCTTCTCCCCTGAGGAACCTCCCCATTCCCAGAGATAGGGTAAGGTTGTGACCTTAACCTGGGACCATTCTGCCTGCGAGATCCTCCCCGTAATTGTATACAAAATTGAGCGCCTCTCTGCAGTATTCTGGGGGGTGAAGGGAAGGCCGGAAGCGTTCATCAAATCTCCCAAGGCACCCAGAAGGATGAGGCGAATTTGGTGGGATTTGGCTGGGTAGCTTGCCTCCCGAAGCACTGGTAGATTTGTCCTACGGAAGATCCCTACTTTACTGACTCTGGGTTAAAAACGCCCAGCTGCCCTGCCTGTCCCCCCTACTCCTGGCCCGGCTGCCCTTGGAGGGCCCCATTCAGAACCAAGAGACCTCTAAGAAATCCTGGCCACACTGGGCTCATAAGAGCACCGCCAGGCCTGAGAGCTAAGCCCGGGCTGGGGCCTGAGGCCCTGGGACTAGCAGAGGCTTGGGGACCTTGCTGCTGGTCTGGGAGGGCAAGGAAAGGAGAGAGGCGGGACTGGTGGGCTCCAGAACGGAAGAGACCAGGCCGAGGCCAAGGGAGCTACGGTGCCTGAGAAAACAGCTCTCGCCACGAAGCTGTGTGCCCACCCGGACTCTGGATTGGTTTCATTATTCATGGGAGAGTCATCTCTCTGGGACGAGACTGGCCGGGACTGGTGCCCCCTGGAGTTATGTGTGTAAAACTCCCACGACTGTGGGAGGTGGCGACCCCCACCCCACAACCACTCACCTTGCCTCTCTGCTTGACTCACCCAGGAGCCCCCAGGGCCTGGGATCCTGGAAAAGGGGAGACTCCTGGGGCATGGCTGGTCCTGTAAGCCCTGCCTAAAGATCCCCAAATTGTCCAGACTCCCCCTCCTGCCACCACCCCAGATCAGCCCCTCCTTCTCTCCTTATTCAGAGTCTTCCCAGTGACACACCTTCAGCAAGAAAGCCTTTAAGACTCCTGGACATAACTCCCTCCCCAGCTGCCCGCTCAGTCCTTCCCTCTCCCATTCCGTTTCAGGCGCTGAGAAACATTTCTTCAAATCCCTAATCTGCCCGGATTCGAGCAGAATCGGGTCCTTCCCTGTGAATGTCTCGTGGTGGGATTTTCAAGCTACTACTGTGGGGAAATCTCGGGCTGCAAGAGCAAAGGGACAGCCTTCCAAGCGGGTCGCGGCCCCTTTAAAAAGCTGAGCAGGATTTTTTTTTTTTTTTTTTGAGCCGAATGACTATATTAGGTGACACGAAACTGCTCTTCGCTCCTGTCAACGCGGCCCCTAGCCCAATGGTAGGCTGAGCCCCCCTCACACGGCCTGGTCCCGCCTCTCCTGCCCCTGGACCCCGCACTACCTGCCGCCCGCCA
>NW_006431919.1:17956199-17962116 GCF_000325575.1 Pteropus alecto | reverse complement strand
GCGGGCACCATGCAGAGAGGCTGCCAGGGCCGGTGGGCAGCGCCGCTCTCTGCCGCCCACCTGGCGCTGTGAGACGCGCGCTGCCACCATGTTCCCCAGCCCTGCGCTCACGCCCACACCGTTCTCGGTCAAAGACATCCTGAACCTGGAGCAGCAGCAGCGCAGCCTGGCCGCCGGCGAGCTTTCGGCGCGCCTGGAGGCCACCCTGGCGCCCGCCTCCTGCATGCTGGCCGCCTTCAAGCCCGAGGCCTACGCGGGGCCCGAGTCTATATACGCGCGCCTATAGCGACCCCGACCCTGCCAAGGACCTTCGAGCTGAAAAGAAAGGTGAGGAAGAAACACAACACCCTTCTCCCTTCCGGGTCACTTTTGTCCCCAAACCCCGGCGCCAAGGTGGAGGAGACGTGAGTGCCTGCGCAGAGGCCGGAGCTCAGGGGGCTCGGAGCGTAAGAGGCGACATTGTCGCCAGTATACGCGCGCCTATAGCGACCCCGACCCTGCCAAGGACCTTCGAGCTGAAAAGAAAGGTGAGGAAGAAACACAACACCCTTCTCCCTTCCGGGTCACTTTTGTCCCCAAACCCCGGCGCCAAGGTGGAGGAGACGTGAGTGCCTGCGCAGAGGCCGGAGCTCAGGGGGCTCGGAGCGTAAGAGGCGACATTGTCGCCAGGGCCCCCGCGCCCCACATCCCATCGGAGGTATAAAGGAAATGCTCGGTTGAGTTGATTAGAAATAAGAGACAAAAGAAAAAATATATACACGTTTTCGATCTAACAAAGCCCCAGGCGGCGGCAGCCTTGCTCCTGGATCTGTTACGAAGTTGAGAGGTGGGTTTGTGGTAGACAGAACAGGGGGAGAGAGAGAGAGAGATTTTCTGTGTCAAGGTTTGTTTGCTTGCATTTAAAACAAACAAACAAACAAACCCCTTTTTGGTCATTTAGAGGATCCAAGAAAACCGCTAAACAGGAATTTAAATGCCTTTACGCACAGACATGTCTTTACGCACAGTTGGAGAAGGGTCGGCCGGGGCCTTCCGAAGCCCAGCCGCAATCCGCGTTTCTGGGGCTTTTCCTCCTTTGTTCCAGGAGAGTGAAATCTTTGGGAACAGGGGCCTTCCTGTAAAATTCGGATACTGCGGACTCTCGGGAATCTGACTTAGTAGTTACATTTTCCCAACACAACTTCGTGACGCGGCCAGGGCCGGGACGTTCTCTCCTGCGAAAAGTTAGAAAATGCCGGGCGGCTGAAGGCGCGGTGCAGTGGAGGAGATGGCCGGGGGAGGTGGTGGGACCGGAGTGCGGGGAGGCTGGCCGGCCGGGGAAAGGGGCGCAGTAGGGACACCTTGGCCCAACGCAGGGTCCCGCGAGCTCGGAGGCCGAGGGCGCCCGGCGAATGGGCCCGTGGTGAGCCCAGCAGAGATCTCTCTGTGAGCCGAGCAAGGTTTGTCTAGCAGTGGGGAGGCCCGCGAACAGCTGCCGGCCGGCTCGCGAGCTGAGTGCTCGCCTCCAATCCGAATCCGAGCGCGCGGGCCGGGCAGATTCCCAGGCCTCCTGCCCACCCACGGCTTCCAGGGCGCTCCCTAAACTCCGCGCCCGCGACGCGCGAGCCTACGATCACTGAACCAACACCCCTTGGCCTTCTGTTTCTTTGGGTTCCGTGACTTTGAGACAATGTGACCGACCCTAGGGTGGGCCTTGGTCTCCCCTCATTTAACTTCTCAAGCCAAAGCAGCCTGAATCTAATCTACTCCAGTGCGGCGTCTGGTTTTATTTTCTTTGCAGCCTGAAATTGTCAGTCACTGTCCATCTCCCGCACCGGAATGTAAATTACCCGAGGTCAGGGACCGCCCGGAGCCGTGCCTGGCACATAGTAGGCATTCAACAAATGCTAACTGTCCGTGGCGCCCAGTGCACTGGGCAGAGTGAGCCGCAGCCAAGCTGGGCTCTGCAGGTAGAACCGAGTGACATTCCGCGAGCGGGGCCGCGCTGACCCAACGTCTCTCGGCCTCTCTGTCCCCCTCAGAGCTATGCGCGCTGCAGAAGGCGGTGGAGCTGGAGAAGCCGGAGACCGACGGCACCGAGCGACCCCGGGCACGGCGAAGGAGGAAGCCGCGCGTGCTCTTCTCGCAGGCGCAGGTCTACGAGCTGGAGAGGCGCTTCAAGCAGCAGCGGTACCTGTCGGCCCCCGAGCGCGACCAGCTGGCCAGCGTGTTAAAGCTCACGTCCACGCAGGTCAAGATCTGGTTCCAGAACCGGCGCTACAAGTGCAAGCGGCAGCGGCAGGACCAGACTCTGGAGCTGGTGGGGCTGCCCCCGCCGCCGCCGCCGGCCCGCAGGATCGCGGTGCCCGTGCTGGTGCGCGATGGCAAGCCCTGCCTCGGGGACTCGGCGCCCTACGCGCCAGCCTACGGCGTAGGCCTCAACGCCTACGGTTATAACGCCTACTCCGCGTACCCGGGTTACGGTGGCGCAGCCTGCACCCCTGGCTACAGCTGCGCCGCCGCCTACCCGGCCGGGCCACCTCCGGCGCAGTCGGCTACGGCCGCCGCCAACAACAACTTCGTGAACTTCGGCGTCGGGGACTTGAACGCGGTGCAGAGCCCCGGGATTCCGCAGGGCAACTCGGGGGTGTCCACGCTGCACGGTATCCGAGCCTGGTAGGGAAGGGGCCTGCCTGGGGCGCCCCCGACGGATCTCACCTCACCTCTAGCGAGGGGCACTAACCCCCGAGGGGAGGGAGGGCTCCCGAAAGGTTCCTGCGGCCCTCGGATTTCACACTCACTCCCGCAGAGGCCACGGAGCTTTTCCAGCCCCACGCGCCTTTGTCTCTACGCGCCGGAGTTTGTGGCCGAGTTTATGCAGCTTGGGGTGAAAGGTCCCACAGCCTGGTGCCTTAGCCCTCGGCCGCAAAGTGCCTTCCGAGCGCCCATGGGCACCCTCAACGGGCCGAACCCCGGGAACTTGGGACCGGGAGCCCGGTCCGGGCGCGCCGGGGCTAAGATCCGGCCTCCTTTCCCGAGCCTGGGCCCGGCGCCCGGGCCCTCGCAGCCTTGCCGCCGCCCACCCACCCGTATTTATGTTTTTACCTGTTGCTGTAAGAAACGAGAATCTCCTTCCATTAAAGAGAGTGCGCTGACCCCGCATGTGTGCTTTTTTCAGCTTGCGGTGCTTCAGAAACCTGGTTGGGGGCGCGAGGGCAGAGGCCATCCTCGCTGGTCCTGGGGAGCAGGAATAGGCATTCACTGAGCAAGTCGAGAATAATAATAAACCATGTTGGGTCCTCGGCAGGCATTTTCTGGTATTGTCTCGTGTGATCTTCAATAACGCAGAAAGGAAGGTCCTATTTTAAAATTTAGCGACTGAGGCCTGGAGAGGTTGCATGACTTGCCTGGGGCAAATAGCCAGCACTGGTAGAACTGAGGCTGGATTCCAGGTCTCACTTCAGAGACTGAGGGCACCTGCCCAGAGCTCCCAACAGCACCTCCTTGAAGCCTACTGTGTGCCGGGCACTGTTCCAGGTCTTGCGAATTAAATGGTGAGCAAAAGGACATGGTCCCTATGTGATTGGAGGGCACCGTAACTCACCTAAGAAACACGCCTTAGCCCATTTTACAGATGGGAAGGTCGAGAACCAAAGACCTTGTCAAGCTTATGGCAAGTCCCCAGCCCAGCGGAAGCGCCTGGGGTTCCGAGGCCCCAGCCTCACCAGCTGCTCGGCTG
The DNA here is from genome assembly GCF_000325575.1 of Pteropus alecto. Classification (NCBI taxonomy): domain Eukaryota; kingdom Metazoa; phylum Chordata; class Mammalia; order Chiroptera; family Pteropodidae; genus Pteropus; species Pteropus alecto. The sequence goes on along the minus strand of NW_006431919.1, from coordinate 17,958,398 downwards.
TGCCCAGCCCAGAGCCTGGACCACGGAGAGGCGTCCTGCCAGCTGAGCTCTCCTGCGGCTGTGGCTAGGCCACGTGAATTCGCGTGGTCAGGGAAGCCCCTTTCCTGAGGAGACGATGCGCTCTCCTCTGCGCATTTAATGACTGTCTCCATCATCCTGACAAACGAAGGCTATTGCTGTTCGAGATTTACGGACCAGAAAACTGAGGCTCGGCAAAAGTCAAGCTAAAATCCCATTTGCCCTGAGACTTGCCAGCTGCAGGCCTCTGCTTTTCCGTCTCTAAAGTGGGGATAACAAGAATGCCTTGCTCTGAGCCCAGGTCCGGCCATCCGCGGGGCTCGGGCCGGACCTCCAGCTCCTCTCTCTGCAGTTCCCACTGTCGGAGGAACTGGCGCTTCTTAAAAAAGGACGAAAGCGGGAGGGAGTCGGGGCTTTGAGTTCCCACCGAGTATGAGTTTTCTGTGATTTTGCCGCGAAGTTCTGCGCTGGCCGCGTGTGGCGTGGGATGTGGGGTGTGGGCTGCGGGGCGGAGAGTTCCTGGCCGCAGCCAAAACGTCAGGGACCCAGCGCGGCTCCACGTGCTCCTGGCGCCCGAGAGGAGTCTCCAGGCCAAGCCTGGTGCGACCAGGAGCTGTCACTCAGCCGCGCCCGGGTCCGAGCAGCGCTGCCCATGCCTTTGCAGTCGTCTCCTCGGGTAAGTGCTGTCCCCTCAGCTCGCTCCAGCCGCCCGCGGGAGAGGAGAACATGGCAAGAAGTTTGCAGGGCTACGGCTTGGGGGGAGCCGCGCGAGGCGCTGCGTCCCCAGAGTGTCAGGGGAGAGGGTGCACGCAGCCTCCCGTGGCAGTGCGGAGAAGGCAGGGGAACGGGCTGAGCTCCGGTCGCGGCTCTGGGCCCGGGTTGAAATTCTCTCCGCCGTAAGGTCCAAGCCGGGCCGGCGAGGGCCTCGGGAAGGCGGATGTGTTCTGCTCCGCCCCGGCCGTGGCCTCCAGGGCCTATCGCTGGGCTGCAAGCCTCGCCCGCTTCGGCTTTCTCTGAGCTTCTCCGCGATGCAGCACTGTGGTCCCATCTCACGGAGGGACACACTGAGGCTCCACCAGGCCACCAGACCAGCTCCTAAGCCAGTAGGCGCTCTCCCACCTGGGCATCCCCGGCCCGCAGGCTCAGCAGGTAGCCTAACTCACACAACCACGCAGATCTCTCTACCTGGCACTCACCTACCTTGGCGCTTTAAACAGGTGTGTGTATTTGCCTCCAGCTCTCTGGGGTCCTGCACGCCTCCTCTTACACTAGCCTGCAGCAACATTAGAGATAATGTTTCTTTCACTTAACGTTAGATCGCGAGGATTTTTCTATGATGCCTTTCCTCTTTCTTTGTCATCCTTCAAGGACCCCAAGGCCCCTCACAAAGGGATAACAATGGCTGGCTGGCATTGAGCAAGCCATATGCCAGGACTTCCAGCTAAAAGCTTCACAGGAGTTCTCTAATCTAATCCATTTTACTCTGCAAACCGGGAGACTGGGGGCCAGAGGTTACATCAGTGGTCAAAGTCATGCAGTTTTCTAAGCGGGAGCTGGGAAGCCCACCCGCCCGCATACTGAAGGGCGGAGGCGTCCTGCTCAAGAACCGCGAGCGTTCGTCTCTCTCATTAAGATTCAGGGCCCCTGCTCTGCGCCACCGCCACCGCGCGCGGCCAACCCCACGCTCTCACCGGTGGGGTGAGGGGTCGAGCTTGACCTCCGGGCTCATTACCCGGCAAAGTGCAGAGCGCGGAGCCGGGAGCAGCGGCCAGACAGCTCTGGGGCCGGGTCCTGGAACCAGGGCGCCGGGGCCGCAGGGTCAGAAGTCCCCTCGTGTGCCGCCGCGTTCACAGCGCGATTCCTTCCCAGATCGCGTCGGTATTATTTGTTGGGTTTTTCAATTATGATATAAGCGACGCGTGCACACTGAGAGAATTCAACCAGGACAGAAAAGTGAGAAACAAAGTAGAATTGCGGGCGCCTCCCAGGTGGCAAAGTACTGGGAGATTGAGGCCGCGCAGGGGTCTCCGCGTGTCCTCGGGGGCACATAGGGCACTAATTATAGTTCATAATTTAAAAAAAAAAAATCAAACAAGTGCACGCCGCGGTTAAAAAAAAAACAAAACCGAGGCGTAAACTGTGACGTGAAAAGGTAGAAAGCCGGCTCCCCGGGCTGGGGTG
>NW_006431919.1:17920981-17956148 GCF_000325575.1 Pteropus alecto | reverse complement strand
GACAGGCCGGGTCCCCGCCGCCCGCCCCGCCCGCCGCGCCCTCTCGCCTCTTTGCTTTATTTCCGGCCAGCAGACAAAGGTTTTGCCAAAACAGAATAGCTTCTTATTTTGTATAGCTTTCCCCTTAAATCAATCCCATGTTGTACATCTCAATATCTGTATTTAAAAGAACAAGCAGAACCCGCGGGGCTGACTGCAGACCGTGAACTTGACAGCATCCAGACCCCTGCCCTGCTCCTGGGCAAGCCCACCCTTCTTAGGCCCCTCGCCTCCACCGGGAAGCATTCCAGGCTCAAGCCCCACGGGCCCGGGTTTTGCTGACTTACCCCTTCGCCTGGGCTCCTGCAGAAAGAGGCGGGTGGCTCGGGTTTCATTCATCACTCATGGAGCTTACCCGGTGCCAGGCATTGTCCTGGACTCTTTACAAAGTGAATTCATCTAATCCTTTTTCACACTGCTGAGGAAATAATGAATCAATCTTATGCCCAGAGAAGAGGAGTGACTTGCTCAAGGCCACACAGCAGCTCAGTGCCAGAGAGATGTGACCCACCTAAAACCTTGCAGTGGAGAAGGCACCCTAGCTGGGGGTTCAGAGGGGCAGTCTGGTCCCCACTCCCCACACTGCTGTTTCTCGGGAGAGCTTACTGGAGAGCGGGTGGGAGGTGAACGGGGCTGACAGGCTGGTCACCCAGAGCCACCAAGGGCTCCCCACCCTCCTCTGACCCTACGAATCACTTGCCTAGCATGTGTTCGTACCTCCTTTGTGCCAGGCGCAGGGCTAAGGGCTGACGCTGCAAACTTCATTCTGTCCATTCCCACGAAGGAAACAGAAGGAAGCCCAGAGAAGTTAAAGACACAGCCGCTCTGGCAGTGTGGACTGGGCAGGGGGTGGTGGTGCTTGAATCCAGATGATTCCACCAAAGCCCTGGCTCTTCAAACCACTCTCAGTGGTTCTCAAACTTGCCTGTAGACACTGACTGCTGGAGGTGGGGACGGACCCCAGCCCCTGCCTGTCCCGGCTCCCTTGAATTGGACTCTTTGGGGACAGGGCCAGCAAAGCCACATTCATAACCAGGTGATACTCATCATCTGGCAAGTTGGAGAACCGCAACTCACAGGGGCCCCAGACCCTTCAGGCTCCAGCTCCAGAGAGCCTGGGAAAAACCGGAGTCAGATTTTCCTTCTCCAGGCCCTGCTCTTCCATCTCAGGGTCTCTCTGCGTGTTTGCTGTGATCCAAGGGTCACAACACAAGCCCCCGGGCAGCCCTGGGGACCCTAGGAGGGGAGAGGAGGGCAGAGGGAGGAAAGAGGAGGGATGGAGGTTGGGAGAGGTGCTCTGGGACACACCTGTCTTGGTCGGACCACAAAGTCATCCCTGTGGCTTATGCAGCCCAGTGCCTGCCAGTGCTGCAGGGAGGAAGAGGAATTTGGCGGGGGGGACTGCTCAGAAACAGTCCATCTGTTCTGCCCAGATCCTAAGCCCCACCCTGGGGTCCCACAGGAAAGGGAGTTGGGGGCAAACCGGCCTCCATGGGAGTTTACAGAGCACCACGCTTTCCACTGGCCCTCTGTCTGCCTGAGGTCATCAAAGCCTCATAATCATCCGATCATCGATAAGATCATCGATAACCACGGACTCCACTTTGAAAGTCAGGCTTAAAAAGGTTTTTTTCACTTGCCCTGTTCACAATTAGAAAGTAGCCACGCTGAGTTCTAACACCAAATTCCCTTCTCTCCAGTACACGCCCAACTATCCCCACCCCACCCAAACTCCGGCCTGCAGAAATGTCATTTTGCAGCACAGGCTCACATTGGCTCCGCCTCTGCCCTCCAACTGGTTTCCTTTGTCTTCAGCTTTTTACAGGAGGTTTATCACACAAGCCTGGCACACTCCTGCCTCAGGGCCTTTGCACAGGTTGCTCCCTTTGCTTGGAATGACCTACCCCCAGATATCTGCCTGGCAATGCGTTACTCAAATGTCACCTTATCATGGAACCTGCCCTGACTATTCTATTTAAAAGTTAAGTAATATTGTAATAAATATTACAATATTTATTACAATATTACTCAACTACCAGCCCCTTTTTTTTTTCCTTGAGCCCTTCTCACCTTTTAATATACCATTTTGTTCAGCAATATACCCCGAGGATCTAGAAGAGTACCTGGCACTTATAGATGCTCAGTAACATGTGACGAATAAATGAACGAGTGAATATAAATTACCCAAAAGAGAAAACTAGGCAGGAGAAATGAACAGGAACTTCACGGAGCAGGAAGCACGAATGGCCCCAACATATATAAATTTATCCAATCTATTCATTAGTCAGCAAAACAACAGCAACAAAAAATCATGATAATATACTGTAATTTACCCACCAGACTGGCAAAAATTAGAGTCGTCCGTACGAGAAATGGAGAGAGTAGGCATCGATGGGAAATCTTCCCCTGGAAAAGCTGTGACTATGTACAAAGACTTTAGAAGACAGCGTGGCACAACTTCGTAAAGTTAAACATAATCCTCCTAGATCCGGCAACTCCACTCTAGGACCACGTACCACGGCTGCTGTATGCGCACACCTGGAGACACAGACAGTTAGGTTCAAACAGCCTTGAACATAATAGTAGAGGCTAGAAACAACCCAATACCTACTAACAGTTGGATGGATAAATAAGCCGTAGGAGTTTCACACAGTGGAATATTATACAGCCGTGAAAATGAAGGTGCTTCAGCCACACTCATCAACACGAATCTATCTCAAAGATGAATCAGTGTTCAAAGGTGAGTAAAAGATGCATCACTAAAGAACACAGACCTTGAAGTACTATTTACGTAATGATCAACATGAGCAAAACAAAAGGATGTCTTAGTTCGGATGTGCACCTCGATGTCAAAACTATAAAGAAAAGCAAGTGAGTGACTAACTCGAAATTCAGATAGGAGCTGCCTTTTGGGGGAGAGAAAGCAGAATGCAATGAGCCAGGGTTTGGCGGGGTACGGTCACCGTTTATCTCTTGGTCTGGGTGTTGGGGACTCATAAGTTCATTGTACTATTCTTTAAAGTACACATATATATTCTCTTTATTTTATTACAATATTACTCAACTTTTAAATTGAGGTACAACTTACACTATAAAGTGCCTTAATCTTAAGTGGTCAGTTCAACTAAATTTCGCAAATTATAATATTCTTTCGTGCGCGATGTAGTATGCTGTATTTCACAATGTTGAAATCAATTTGGCGTCCTGAATTTCAGGACTTATCTTTAGGATATATTTTATAATAAAAGGAAGCAGGATGAAAACTGCTTCCAGGACGGTCCCAAAAATGTTTTTAAAAAATTACGTATCCTTATAAATTATAATACATGACGTAATGGTTATTTTATATTATCTGATAACCATTGTTTTTCCAGCTGTCAAATATTATTTAGCTTGCCAAGCGCTGAGCCCTTGAAAGTCGTGTGCCCATTTGGGTCTCCCGACAACTCTGCGAGATGGATCCAGGTACCACTGGAACAGAGGAAGCGGAGGTGAAGTGAATCGCAAGGCACCCGGCTTGTAGGGGCCGACAAAAGATCAGAAACAAGTCACATTCTCTCATTCCTGTGTCTCTCACTGCACCACACCGAAGCAGGGGTGGAGCTGGGGCAGGTGGGAAGGAACTTCACTAAGACGTGCTCAGCGGATAGTAATCTCAAATTTTATTCCAGGAGGGCTTCCTTAGGCCCACAAATAATTCAAGCCTGGTTTGTAATAGGATTCAATGGAAAGTACAATTCACACGACCTCGGATTTGGCAAATTAAAGGGAAGTGATCATTTTTTGTTACTGCCCCACTTCAAAAGCATATGACTCAAAACGATAGAAGATATCCACTCTGATTTCTCTATATTGTAAGTCTTTTGCAATGAGGATCAGAAACGAAATGAAAGTTTAGAAATGTAAATGTATAGAGAGAGAGCAGTACTGAGGAGCCATTTCACCAAGAGGCCTGGGATCTATGAGCTAGACGTCAAGGCGAGGTGGGTGGGAAATTGTCACATTATCCTTCCCGGAAATGACAGGGCTTTTGCGTTATCTCCATCAACGGAAGACATTCCCGGTGGGGCTCCCCGAGGGCGGTGTTTGGAATTCTCAGTGCCTGGAACAGTTCTTAGCATAACGTGGACTAAATATTGACCACTAAATGCTTCCTATTCATTCTGTTTCCCGAACTTGGCCATCACGCTAGGATGCTTATCAGAAACCTGACTCCCAGGCCCCTCTCCTAGACTGTGATTCAGTTTGTCCTCCAGGTGAGGCCCCAGAAATTAGGCTGATGCCAGCGTCTGGGCGACACAGCTTATTATCCTGTGCTGAAACTTGAATGAATATTTGGGGGCACTACTCCTGTTTCCAGTGGCTGAGTTTCGAAAAGATCGTTATAAACAAAACACCTCTACAACACTGCACCAAGGTCCTGCTCATATAGGTATTCATTATCCATGTCACTTGGCCAAGGTTTTATAGGAAAATGAAAGTCCTCAGAAAACAAAAATAATCACTAATGAATTGACTAGTTTTAAAAGGTGGCCTCATTTAAAAAGCAATTCTGCGCCTAGGTACATAGTCTAGAGAAATTCTTTCAAATGCGACCCAGGGAAAACGGAGCCATGGGATAAGGCTTTTGTCCCAAGCAGCCTTGAGGGGCAGGGCAGCCTATCAACAAAGTGCCCCTCTAAAAGTCCATTCAATTGTAAAATGAAACAACAAATATCGCAAAAGATGCAAAATTTTAATTTTAAAATGAGCAAACGACTTGGATAGGCATTCCTCCAAAGAAGATATACAAACTGCCGGTGAAAAGCACATGAAAAGATGGCCGGTGAAAAGCACATGAAAAGATGCTTAAAGTCGTTAGTCATTAGAAAGATGCAAATCGAAACCACGATGGTTTCCAAATCATTAGGGTGGTTATTATCAAAAAACAGGAGCCCCTGTGCGCCGCTGGTGGGAACAGAAAATGTAAAAGGGTGCAGCCACTGTGGGAAGGTGTATGACAGTCCCTTAAAAAAGAATCATGAAATAACCATACGATTATAATAACCAAACGGTGGAGCGATGTGGATTGGTACCCGAAAGAAGTAAAAGCGGGGACTCTAACAGAGATTTGGGCACCCACGTTCCTAGCAGCATTAGTCACGACAGCTAAGAGCTGAAAGCAACCCAAGTGTCCATCAACAGATGAATGAATGAACAAAACGAGGCATAGACCTGCAATGAAATAATATTCAGCCTTAAAAAGGAAGGCGGTTTTGACACACGCTACACTATGGATGAGACTTGATGACATCGAGCTAAGTGAAATAAGCCGAACACAAAAGGACAAGTACTGTGTGATTCCATTCATCGATCCCTGCAGAAGTCAGATTCGTGGAGGCGGAAGCCAGAACGGTGGTTGCGGGGGCTGAGGGAGGGTGGGATGGAAGTTCGTGTTCAACGGGGCCAGAGTTTCAGTTTAGGAAGATGAAGAACAAAGTTCTCGAGCTGGATGGTGGTGATGGTTTCATAACGACGTGAATGTGCTTAACGCCGCTGAACTATCCGCTTAAAAACTGGTAAAACGGTACATTTCATATTATGCATATTTTATTACAATTTTAAAAAATTAAGTCCCCATTTTTTTAAAAAAAGAAAAAGAAAAAGAAAAAGATGCAGACTTTCCGGAAGCTGGGGAAAGTGTTATTCCATTTATACCCAAGGCAACAGGCAGATGAGGGCCTGGCAGAGGGAGCCTAGTTAGCTGAAGAGCGAGAAAATCAAGGAGTGAGGACAAGAGACATGGTTCCAAGGAGAAAGATAGAATATCATTCCAGGGGATTAATAGTGATCTTGGAGGATGAGGAAATGCCACCGGCAGTTCCCGTCGTGACGAGCCCGCGAAAGCGAAAGCGAGAGAGGTCTTACGATACGTCCCTGTGATACGATATTGTCAGAAAACACGATGCCCCCAAACTTCGAACCAACTCACGACTCATTTTCGTGCCTCTTGGGACTTAGCAGATGAGTGCAGTTAAAACCAAATGCATGAGATAAAATAATAACATTTTCAAAATCTACTCAGATTTTAGTCCTGTGTGTAATACGTTCATGTCACATGGGCTCTCCCCCCACTTCACCTCTACCCGGACCACCGCCTTCTCAGAATAAGGAATTCCAGTCTGTGAAACGGTAAAAGTCTGCTAGACCAGTGGTTCTCAAACATTTTGGTCTCAGGAACCCCTCCTGCTTCTTAAAAATCATTGAAGACGACAAAGAGCTTCAGTTTGGGTTGGTTATATCTATCGATATTTATCATATTAGAAATTAAAAGTGGTAATTTAAGAAAATAGTTATTTCATGCATTGAAATAGTCCCATCAGCTCATGACACGAGGGGTCTGGATGAAAGACGGATGAAAAGCAAAGAACCACGTGACTCCGTGGAGAAAGAGAAGCGAAGGCTGCGGGAGGCGGGACTAAGAAGAGGAGGGCCAGAATTCCAACGCGGACGACAGGAAACCCGACAGGAAACCCTAAGTCAGCAGCGTTTAAATGGAGTTAAAGCATCTTAAGCTCCAGGAAGTAGGTAGATGATTTGATCAATTGCAGAGTTTTCCAGCAATGTTCTATTTCTTGACTTGAGTGGCAGTTACGTGGGTGTTGCTTTATCCCTGTAAAATGTCATATGTGTGTTTTAGTCCTCGTTCAGTCTGTATATGTTACAGTTTTTTAAATGTTTAGAAAAATTATGCGAAGCACCAAAGGCTATCTAGTGACAAATTACATCCTTGCAGAGACCCTTACGCATATACGCATAAACAAGCACATACATGGGGTTCTTTTTTTTTTTTTGGTCCCATTTTTACATAAGTGGTAGGTTTCAGGCTCACTGTTCTGTGCCTTGCTCTTTTTACTTAATAATTTTGGAGGTTGCCCCGTGTCAGTTTATAAGGAGCGCCTCTTCCTCTTCATTATGACTTTATACCATTTCACTGCATGGATGTACCATTCATTTAACTAGTTCCTTATTGGTAGATACTTAGATTATTTCCAACCTTTTTGTCTCGCAAATGATGCTACAGTGAATAGCTTAATATGCCATTCTGTATGATTACATCTATCAGATAGGTTATTCGAAATTTTTTAATGATGATATTTTGCCACTGTGTCTCAAGAATTTTTTTCACTCTGGCAACTGCTAAATTGACACAAAGAGTCTCTTAATCGTGTATTTAAATAGACTCCTTCAAGTTACACCTACAGAGGCCTACGTTTCATAATCACAACCGCATTTTGAGGGTTTTTAATGTTTGTAACATCTTTTATCATTTACCCGCCTAGAACCTTCAGCCAATAAAATGGTATTGGCTTGAGGTTCTGGGGTAGCAGATGACGGAACCTGACTCTGGCTAAACAAGCCAAAAAAGAGGACTTTGTTGAAAAGATCTCAGAGTTGTTCATCAAACAACAAGGTCTAGGAGGTGCAGAGACAGAGCAGCCCAGAGGCCCGCCTGGAGGAGGCGCTCACAGTCCGGTAACTGGGAAAGAGCAACTGACAGGCTTAGCACAGGGCCGGTTTCTCTCCTTGCATCAATGAACTGGGCCAGAGGGAGCTCAGGGCTCACCCGGGCTTTGTGTCTATTCCCAAAGAAGGGGATGCCAGGTGTTCATGTGCTCACCCTGCACAGAGCCTGCCCCATAGTGGCGGCTAATAATTATGTACTGCCTGAGTGAAAGAATAGATTTAGTTATTCTGACTTTAAAGATCAAGAAATGCACATCTGGGGACAGAATAAGAAAAAATATGCCTGCTTGCAATTTCCTCGTCACCTCCTCTGCTTCTCCCTGGCTGCCCTGAAATTCACTCAATAAATTTCATATTTATTAAACACTGTGCAAGAAACAGGGGAACTTGACAGCGACAGTGAACTTGCCATCACGAATCTTTGGTTCCGGTGCAGGACAGACAATAAGTAAATAAACGAACCCGTAGGAAGACCATTTGAGGCCGTAACCAGCATCGAGAAGGAAATTCAGCTGAGCGATGTGGTAGAGGGGGCCGAGGGTAGGTGGGTGGAGGTGGGGAGGGGGAGAGGTGCTTGAGACGTTGTGGTCTGGCAAAGCCACACGTCGGAGGTGATGTCTGAGTTGAGTCCTGAAAGTGTAGACGGAGCAGCCATAGGAAGCTCTGAGGAAGAGAATTCAAGGCAGGGGAAGCAGCTTGTGCAGAGGCCCTGAGGTGGGAATGACCTTGGCATGTTCAGGAGACACAAAGGGTGGCCAGAATTTAGTGAGCGCTCGGGTGGTTGGGTGGGCGGGTAGCGGAATAGGACAGGGTCGGAGAGGTCAGCCTCACACCTGAGGGACAGACTGGTTTCTCGGTCGTAGGTCTGGGCCTCCACTCCCCCGTACAGGATCTACATCCGTACCTGGACTCCCCTGGCTCTTGACTTTGGACTGGCCCATGGGACTTGCTCGGAAGAACGGGGTGTTAGCAGATGCGACGCGGGCAGAGGCTTGGCGTGTGCTCTCATGGTGGGGCTCGCTCTCTTGTGCTGCTGCCATTGCCGTGGGAAGAAACTGCTCTGTCAGGTGCAGGGGGATGAGGGACACCTGGAGCAGGTCTGGACCCAATCCACGCCCGGGCCCGAGCCTCCAGCCTCGGCCAACATCCAGCCAACCGGAAGATGTGTGAAAGAGAAAAACTGATGGTTTTAAGCCACTGGGTCGGTGGGGAGGGGTCGTCTCACGGGATTTCTGTGGATATAGTTAACTAAGAGGAGGTCATCGTAAGAAGCTGGGATTTACTCTCAAGGGAAGTGAGAAGCCAGCGGGACGAACGCTACTTCCAACGGCCCCCAGAGCCACCGTCTCCTCAGCAGGTGCGGTGGTCGTGAGGGCAGTTGGCACACACTCGATCTGTCCTCCTGGGGGCCTCCTGACATGATTGCGCTTCCCCTCCACCTTAAAGTTGGCACGGCCATGGTGAGTAGAAGCGATAGCACCATGTCACTTCCGGCCGAAAGCTTTACGCCAGAACCGGCTCCTTCTCGTTTTTCCTCTGCCAGGGCACCCAGTCAATTTCTCGATTCCTCCTCCGCTGCTCCCACCTCGGTCCGGGGTACCAGAGCTCTCACCTGGGTGACCACAGTGGCCTCCCAGCCAGTCTCCTCTTTCCACACTTCCCCCGGCGTTAGACAGAAAAACAGCCCCCAACGACGTCCACGTCCCAATCCCCAGAACTTGGGAATGTGCTACTTAACGTGGCAAAACAAAACAGGACAAAAATTGCACACAGGTGCAGGTGCGATCAGGTTCGGGGTCTTGTGATGGGGAGATGACCCTGGATACCGGGGAGGGGCCCCTGAATCGCCAGAGTCCTTACGAGAGGCAGGACAGTCAGAGCAGCAGACCGAGGTGTGACCGCACGGCAGAGGCAGCGGCGATGCAGCCCGGAGCCAACGAAGTCAGGCGACTCTAGAAACCAGAGAAGGCGGGGAACAGACTCTGCCTGGAGCCTCCGGAAGGAATGCAGCCCACCGACCCCTTGATCTGAGGACCCTCAACCTCCAGAACCATTAAATAATAAATTCGTAAGCCTGTGGGGACAGAACACGAATATGTCTCCTACAGTCTATTCCCGCACGGCAGCCAGAGGGATCCATCAAACCCCAGAAGTCAGGCATCCTCACTTTCCTGCACAACGCCCTCTTGGGGTCCCCACTGCTTGTGGGGGCTTCTGAACTCCCTGCCTGGGCAGCAAGGCCCTGCCCCCTCTCCAGCCCCCTTGCTCACTCCTGGTCACCATCTCCAGCCACACCGGCTTCCCAGCTCCTTCCTGCAGACCCTTCCTTCCCCACATGGCCTGCGCCTCCCCCTCCTTGCTCAAGACTCGCTGGAACGCAGTTTTCTCGGAGAAGGCCTTTCTGAGCCCCAGCCTAAGCTGGGTGCTCGGGCGTCCTCCGTTTGGGCGCCCCTCGTCACGGCCTGCTGTGGCTCTCCCGCAGGCGTGTCCCCCATGGAGACTGCATGCGGCATGAGGGCAGGGACCACGGAATCCTGGCTGATACTTACGGAGCAGCTACGAAGCGTCAGGCTGCACCTGCACACCATGTGGAACCCTCACATTAAGCCTTAGGTAGGCACACGCCATGTTATCGGTTTACAGATAAGGCCAGCGTCTCAGCTCCTAGGACACAGAGAGCAAGGGACAGAGCCTGGATGGAACTCGGGCGCCCAGCGGGCTGGTCCAGAGCCCAGCCTTTTATTCACTGGACTCTACTGCTTCTGTTTGGTTCACCACCGCCTGGCACACAGTAGGTACTCAGTAAATATGTGGCAGATGAAAGGATGTCATCTAGGGGAGCAGTCACGGGGCTGAGAATGCGATGTGCCCTTTTCTAAAAAGTCACGTAGCTGCATTGGCTAAAACACAACGCCCAGATGAAAATCGAAAGGTGACAACACGAAACTATATGGAGCCAGCTACGGCCCAACTGCCCGTCTGTTCCCTGTGTCACCCTGTCCCTATTAAGTGGAAAGCTTGTTAGGACTGAGACCCAGCCCCTCCGTAATAGTGTTTACGGATGAGGGGAGAGTCACCCACCCTCACTGGAGGACCAGAGCTTTTAAATCTGACAGCGATGCCCCCTCGAGGAAATGAACCATTTGGCCCTGCAGGAATCATCTTCAAAGCCAGGGGACCTGGTTTCAGCACGGCATTTAGGAGAAGCTGATCGTGGACCACTCCCACCACCCAGATGGCCGGGCGTCCTCCCGTGTGGCTATGATAAGGGGCCGGCATCCCGCAGCTGTCCGGGCTGTGGGCTGAAATCAAGAGGCTGGAATTCCTCCTCCCCCGTCTTTCATCCGCAGCCTCTGGGGCCTGCGGTGCGGAGTCAAGTGTGGGGTGAGCCGCAGGGGCTGTCACAGGGGAGGCCTCGCCAGCCGTTAGCGCCCCTGCCCAGACCCTTCCTCCTTTTCATGTTCTTAATCTTTTTGCCAGAATCATTGCGGGTTCGATGCTGAGCTCTCCTGGGAGCCTTACCTTGTCAGAGGGTGCTGGGGCGGCAGGTGTTTGCAACGCCACAGCGGTCAGGCCGAGCTTCGGGGACTTTGCCGCCTGGACAGATGGGGTCAGGACGGCCAGAGGGGAGGAGAGACCACAGAGCACGGCCGGGGAAGCCAGCGAATTGCCAGACGTTCTATGAGGTGAAGAAAAAGTCCTGGCACCTGTCAAGTTTCTTTGATGTTTGGGAGGCGACCAGATGGGGTACCAGGAAAGTGGGGCTCTTGTGGAGGAAAGGTGCTTTCTCGTGGATTCGAAACGATGAACCGTGACCGAAATGTCCGGCTGTCATTACCGCGGATTACCTCTCGTGGCCTTATGCGTCTGTCTCCTTTCTTCCTTCTGAATTTTTGTGTCTTTCTGTACCTTCCCTCTCCTCCTCCTTCCCTTCCTCCCTCCCCCTCTTCCTGCTCCCTCCCCTCTCTCTGCTCAGGGCTTGGTGAACAACTGGTGAGCGAGGGGGCCCATCGGAGCTTGGGCGCCACCTCTACGTGTGTCTCGCTCTGAGGCCTTGCCGGCCTTCCCCGGTCACCTGCAGAGGACCCTCGCCCCGAACCTGTGGGAGAGGCTACCTTGAGGCTCACTCAGCCTGGGACTCGGCCAGGATGAAAAAAGTCACAAGGCTAAAACACATGGCCCAGATGAAAATCCTAAGCGCCACCGGCCCAGCCTGGCAACGGTCCCTGTCCGCTGATCTCCAGAGCATGCAGCCCTCGTGGAAGGACCGGCCATGTCGGATGGCTACAGGGCCCACGACTGACCATCCTGAAACAAGAGGTCCAGGGGGACAGGCAAGGACCTGTCATCGTGGGGGGAGGTGCCGAGGCTCATCTTCTGGAAGGGACCTTGGGGCAGTGGAAAAGCCCTGGTTCTAGCGCCCGCTGACCTGTGTCCTCACCCCAGCTCTGCCACCACGGGGCCTTGGGCGGCTCGCTCCCCCTCCCTGAGCCCCGGTTTCTCTGACTGTGAAGTGGGGCTGACAAAGCCAATGCCATGGGGGGTGCGAAAGGGGATAAGCCGGGCTCTCCACCCGGTCAGTGCCCTTCTCCACTCCCCAGGGGTCTCCATCTCAAGCAGGAGACGGGGCTTCAGGCGGCTTCTGTCAGGTCCCAAAGCCCTGAGCGCCGCATGCCCGCTGGGTGACCTTGGCCAAGACACTGCCCCCCCGCCCCCCACCCTCCCCCACCCCACTGCACCTCAGGTTCTTCTCGAGCAACACTGGGGCCCTGATGTCCCGCCTCACAGAGCCGCTGGGCCTCGGAAGTGCGCACTAAACGGTGGCTGTCCAAGACCCGAGAAGTCCCTGAACGGGGTGTGTATCCTGTGCATGAACTAAAAAGGCATTAGCATGTTTGCTGTGTCTGTCACGGGCCAGTGGCCGGCCAGTATGCCTGCTTCTTGCCAGGTGGTTTGCTGAGTGCACGCGTCCACTCTGCTGTCACTGGACCCTTGGTGACTGTGGCCGCATTCGGAGACCAGCAAGGAAAGGTGCAGTGCGCAGGACAGGCCTGGAAAGGGGCGGGGCCGGCGGGGTTGACAGCCTCCCTGGTCTCGTTTGACCATCACTCGGTCGTGAAAGAGGGGTCCGGGAGCTCCACCTTCATGTCTATATTTACCACCCACTGGTCTCCCCGTGGGACCCAGAGCGTGCTGATCCCTGCCCCGCACCTCCCTGGCTCCCGGGGGCGCCGTTATCACTGGGCACGGACGCCTTATCTCCTGGAAGGCTCAGGCGGCAAGTTTGCTTTCAGGCTGAAACCTCCACAAATCAATTTTCAAATGCTACGTGACAGCCTGGAGCTGTGGCCACCTCCCTGGTCCCCTGGACTTTGGTCTCTGCCCCTGGTTCAAAGAGAGCTTTCTGATAGCTTTTTCCCTCCAACGCTCACCATCTATTCATTCATTCTTCATGCATTCATGCATTCATGCATTCATGCATGCATGCACTCAGTGTTTATTGAGACATTGTGTTGGGGGCTGGGGATGTGAGTTAGTAGGATACATAAGGACCCGGCTCCTCCTGGAGCTTGTAGTTATTAAAATGATGACGTGTAGAAGTAATGCTGCCATATGAAGCAATGGGCAGAAAGACAAGAAAGTGGGGACCGCCTTTAGATGGGGCAGCGAGCTCATGGTGTAGCTGATACACTGAGGGTCCCATGGGTCCCCCAGGATGGAGGAGGGTGGGTGCTCCCCTGGCAACCCGGCAAACCCACCCAGGCTTGGTTCTAACCCTCGTCCTGCTGGTGCAGGGCACCATCGCCACGGAGAGGCTGGAACTAGAGGCAGGGGAGGGGAGGACCCGCCTCTCCATGATGGGCAGAGCCTCGGGGCCTGTGAGGTGGGGCCTCTGGGACAGTCCTTGCCGGCCCTCTTGCCCTATATGACACCAGATGGGCATGAACAACAGACAAGGCTTCTGCTTCGAACACCACAGTCCGGTGCAGCCGTCGGGCCTCCCCGACTACCCGGATGGCATAGGCTGGAGTGTGGGTGCCCCTAAAACTCTTCACCCCCATTGCCCGCGGTGTTACTGGTTTAATCCCGATGTCACACAGGGCTCGCCCCAGGGCCATCGGGTGGGTGTCCTGTTTGTTTCTGCCCCGGCTCCCTCCCCAGGCCCCATCCTCACATTTTAGCTGCAGACCTTGCCCAAGGGGGAGCTTCTGAGGTCAGGATCTCTGGTTTGCTCAGATTATCGCTAACATTCCAGTTCCCTGATGCTGCATAACAAACCATCCCAAAGGAAGTGGCATAAAACAACCACTTAGCTCTCCTGTGGGGCAAGAATTCAGAGGTGGCACGGTGTGGATGACTTATCTCAGTTAGCTCCATGACATGTGGGCCCCAGCTGGGAGACTGGAATAGTGGGGGGCTGGAATCATCTGGATATTCTTCACTCGCTTGCCTGGCGCCTGGGCTGGGCTGACTCAAAGACCGGCCACAGCTGGACTGACAACCCAGAGCTGACAACCCCGGCACCCACACCGGCTCCTCCACGTGGCACGGGACCCTCGGAGCCGCTGAGATTCTTAACGGCAGCTCCATTCTCTGAGGGCAACGGTTCCAGAGAACCAGGTAGAAGCTGTACGGCTTTGTGACACCCAGCCTTAGAAGTCATACGGAGTCACCCCCACTGCACGCTGTCGGTCAGGGCAGTCCCAAGCCCGCCGACTTTTAAGAGGAAGGACACGGAGCCTGGGGACACAGACACAGACCCGTCCTGCAGAGAAGCGGCCAAGGTTCCGCACCCACGTTTCAAAACCATCACAGCCAAGAACATCCACTAGGTACGAAACCAGATTTGTTCAGGTCTCGGCTTCGGGGAACACCTCACCTGGCTGAGAACACCTGGCTTTCCCTTCGACCCCAGGACGAGGCCAGACCCGTCCGCATGTGTCTGTCATCGCCTGTGCCAGCCTGCGTTCCAGCCTTCTCCTCTGGCCACCTGAGCTTTCCCTTGGAACTGGCAGAATACTCTCACACGAGAGTGCCACCCTCTGGCCAGCCATGGGCCTGTTCAGGGACCTGTGATGTCCAGAGGGCCACTCTGGTCTAACTCTCAAAGGTGCCATGGAAGCAGGCAGCACCCTGGAATTCTTCTTCCAGAGATCCCCAAAGAAACGCAGAATCACACATGACACCGTGGACCCTTGCCTGAGGATGCCGTCTCCTCGTGCTCTGCTAACGACTCAGCCATCTGTCTTCCTTCTCTGAACTCTGCTCCGCTGGAAGCTGCACAGATGCCCCAGCCGGGGCTTCAAAGCCGGGTGGATTGACTGGCGCTAAGCACGGGAATCAGAGCTGCTTGCATTTTTCTAGACTTCCCGCCCGAATTCATAACTATCCACGGGCACAGACAGCTGAGCCATGTCTGCTCCCTTGAAAGGGCCGCCTTTGAAGCCAGTGGTGGGGCGCTGAGCACGGGGGAGGCAGGGGCCACGGGGGCCACACCTGGAAGGCTGCTCTGCTAAAAGGACTTGCAAACACTGCCAGAGAGTGAGAGGAGACAGGAAAGATGCACTCCTGCCGGCAGTGACCTCTGGTCACCAGCAAAGCGGATGACCACAGGGCTGGAGGGGGTCGTGAGGACGGAAGCAAAGCCACTTCTCATTTCGGTTGACAAGCTGCAGCCAGACCTTTTCCTGGTGGACGATGATAATGAGGAGGGGAAGGATGCTCACTCTGGAAGCAGGACGTCTTTCCTTCCCCCCTCCCTTCATTCGTTCACTCATTCACTTGTTCTTTCCGTCATTCAACATCTAATCACGGAGAGCTGACCTTGGACGACGCCTCGTGGGCTCAGCACTGGAGGTTACGAGGTGAACACAGGGACATTCGCCCACCCAACCCCCGGGCTCCAGATCATCAGAGCAGCCTGAGCTCATGTCCCAAGAGGTATAGAGCAGTTTCACCAAGATAGTGACGTTTCTGTGGCAAACCACAGGAAACAAGAGGGGTTTCAGGGATGTCTCTATGGGTCTTCGTGAAAAAATTCACCACGCCATCGCGTTACATAACTCTGATTTAAAAATCAATCGCGAAGAGTAGGAAACATTTTTAAGAGGAAATTGGAATGAAATCTTTTCAAAACTCTGAATAAGAATTTCTCGTCATGAACGAAAGCTTGGTGACAGGCTTCGCTCATGGTCACCCGTGATCCCTGCTTCGATAATGAACGCTTTGGATTCTTACTGGTCATCATCGCCAAGAAATTTTGCTTTCATGACACAAGTTAAGTGGTTAAAAAGAAAGGCTTAGAAAATTTTATTTTGCCACTTCAAAAAATTGGCAATGGTCAAAATTACATTTTATAAATCTCTCTCTCTCCCTTTTTTTTTTACAATTATAACTCAGGAACTTCTTGGGATTTGGAATACAGCCTCACTGCTTCATATAGAGTACTTCAAAATAACAATGAAGCACTAAACGGTAGGACCCTCACACACGGCTAGGATGGTTGCCTGCAGGTGGCACGGAGCGTCACATAGCGGGAGCGTCTGGGTGAAGCTGGAGACTCAGGCCAGTAGCCTCTCCCTGTTGCCATGCCTGGCTTCCGAGTACCCGAAACACAGGTCCTCCAGCCCTGTGGCCCTTGCCCAACTCAGGCAGCAGCTGGCTGGTATCTAGTGCCATTGACGGCTAGGTGGCAGCCCTTGCCCAGACCAAGGCATGCCACTGAGGCTCACAGTGCTTCTGAGGCTTTGGGGGCAATGCAGAGCCACCATCTGGCCCCGCCTGCTCACCTGGGCCTCCCTAAAGTTTGGCTCACAGCCCAGGGGCTCCAGTTGCCCAGGCTCTGCCAGGCTGGCCCAAGGATAGGGGTGTCAGCATCTCAGGCACATCTGAATATCAGGGGAAGCACACCTGGAGGCCCAGGACAGCCCACATGCTCTGGCAGAGAGAGCAATGCAGGGCACCTCCAACACCTCGCCCCCTGGCTTAGGAAGCAAACTTTTGCAAAGGCCCCATGATAAGGGGACCCGTAGTAAGAAACATGCATTTGGTCTTCGAGCCCCAGAACGCACTTATGTGATGTACAGTTTCTGCCTGAATTGCTACAATTTCTAATCCATCTCGATAACCCGACAACCCGTAGGAATGTCCTCCCAGCCTCGCCTACGAAACTCTCTCGTTGACTCTGCCATTCCCTCTACATTTTAGGATTAAATGATCAAGTTCTGCAATAACGCCTATCCGGATTTTATTTACTTATTTGCAGTTGCCTTGAATTGAGAGAATAATTTGGAAGAAAATCTGTCATTTTTACAACGATGCGTTTCCTAGCCATGGATCACCACAAGTGTTTTTAGATCACTTTATTTATTTGGTTTTTTTTTTTGAGTACTCTTCTTTGCTTTTTCAACTCATTTTATGATTTTTTCTCCATAAAGTTCAGGCCCAGACTGAGGCCCGTCTGACTCATTTCTGAGCCCTTTATTTCTGCTGTTATAACTGATATTTTTTAGAAATGTTTTCTCCGTGTTGCCTGTGTTAGGAATACAATTATTTCTCTATTGAGCTTATACCCAGGAATCCTGCTAAATAATAATAAAAGACTCATTTCGATTTCCGATATAGTCAGTCATATCACCGGCAAACAAGCAAAACGAAATGACCAAGGCAGTTTGCTTCTCTGTCAGTCTGTCCTCGTCACAGTGTGCGGTCTATTTCTGAATGACATGCCTAGAGAAGCAGCCAGTCTCTGGGGAAGGCTGCTGTGTATCCCCTACTCCTGCCCCACCGTGAGGTCGCAACCAAAACGGGGAACGCAGGGTTGGTGGAGGTTTTGACACCGGGCTGCTTTGTTCTCAGTCCCTGGTCGGATTCAGGCGGGCATCCCTCACCCACCTCCTGTGCTCAGGTGGGGCCTGGGCTTGGACCAGAACCCCAAGGGGAAGCCAAGGGTCAGGTTTAATGTCAAGAAGGGCCAAATCCCAGGCTTTGGGGCAACACTGACCCGGCTCCAGGCAAGGCCGGTTCACAGCCGCCTGATGCCGGGCAGTAAAGGTGAAAGTGAGCCACCAGGGCCAAGCCAGCACGGGCCTGGGCCTTTGCAGGGAGGAGTCCGGACAGAAGCTGTTATGCTGATGTGGGGGGCTCTTCTCCCAAAGCCCTGCGGGGGAAGGGGGCTGGCCTGCCAGTCCCTCCCTCTCGATCTCTCTCTCCTCCAACACACAGGGCTGCATTAGAAAGGACACTTTGGATTGCACGTGATGGAAACTCCAAGTGGAAGCAGTTAACTTTTGGCTGATCTAAATAGGAAAACTAGAGATAGATCGAGCTCAGGCACGGCTGGATCCAGAGGCTCTAATTATGTCAGAAGATACGGTGTCTTCGTCCCTCTGTCTCTCTGCTCTCCTCTTGGGCACGGCCCCCAGCAGCTCCAGGATCCCTTCCTATGAACTTATTGATCCCAAACAAAAAAGAATGCTCCTTTCCAGAGAATTCCAGCAAACATCCCAGGACTGACACTCAGTGGCCTGGTTTTGGTCATGCAAACAAATCGGCGAGCCAATCATTTTGACCCTGATTGTCACATCTCCTCCAACCCCGGCATCGGGGGTTGGGTCAGCTCCACTCTACCACGTGGACTGAGCATGGGGAAGGGTGGCTCCCCAAAGGAAAACCGGGGCGCTATTCCTAGATGAAGGAGAGTGGATGCCGGGCAGGCAGACACAGCGGACGCCCACCACAGGTCATCTGCCTCTCGACCCTGGGGCCCAGGGGAGAGGGACATCACTTCCCTTCTCCCAGACCATCCCTGACACAAAGGAATAAGCTCATCTGTGCCTGGCTAGACGCACCGGCCCTACAGCAAGGAAAGAAGGACTTCTGGGTCTCCAGGGAGGCCCCCTTAAACTCTGCTCACCCCTGTTTCTACCAGTTACATTGCAGCTGAAAAACAAGAGAAAAAAAAAAAGACACTTTGAGTTTGTTAAATGCATAAAGAAAAAATGATAATCCTGTTAGCAGAGCCTTTCTGGTCAGAGGAACTGGATATATTTCAGAGGAACTGGATGTATTTCAGGTGGAGGGTTGACAAAATTCTGGGTCACTAACTTGTCTGCTCAAGAGTGTCTCTGCGCCTTGCTTTCCAGGCTCTGGTTAATCGTTTGGCCAGTTGGGGCCACATTGCTTGAAGGCCCTGGGCTCACACGACCACATGGGTTCCTGCGAGTGGCCGATGGCAACGGCTATGCCTGCTGGATGCAAGTGTCTGAAGTCAAGGGGACGCTAGGTAACGTGAGCAGCACAAGTGGTGGATGTCAGCATCACCCCCGAAAGCTCAGCTTCCTGTGTGATCCCAGCTCCAGGAGGAAAGATGCTCGCGATCTCTTTTCTGACCCCGGCCAGTCTGTGCTGTGAACGTGGGTGTACGAATATCTGTTTGCGCCCCTGCCTTCCAGCCCTTTGGGGATAAAGTGGAATTACTGGGGCAGGTGTCATTCTGTGTTTAAATTTTTGAGGAACTGCCACACTGTCCTCGCCCGTAAATCCCCTTTCATCGCTTTGCAAAGTGTAAGTCTCCTCGCTCAGCAGCCCCCTCTCAAGCAAGCGTCTCTCTTACTCATCTCGTCCAAACCTCTGGACGGAACGGCCCGCTTTCGCTGTCCGCCTCTGCCAGCTGCCTACTGTCCCCACCCACTGGAGACCCCCTGGGCCGGTCAGCAGGCGCCCCGGGCCTCTCCGCAGACCTCGGGCCCTGTGCCGCCCTGGCCCCTGACACTGTGCCCCTTCTCCCTCTACGCTTGCCTCTTGGGCCACCTCGCTCCCAGCTTCCTCTCCCGAGTTTCACTCTGCGTCTTCGCAGTGCTTTTCTGCCAGTCCCTCTGCTGCTCTTTGTTTGAGATGCCGATGGTTTTACGTCGGCATCACTGTGGCACAGGGTCAAACACAGAGCCCCTTCTGTCTGCACACCGTCTGAGAGCGACCTCCTGGACCCAGGACGCACTGACGGGTCTCATACACGCGGAGGGCCCGGGTCTGTCCTTTCCTACCCTCCTCCACGCCCCCACCACCTGATTCTGAGCTCTGCACCCCCCAAGCACGGTCGCCTTCCCACGGGGACTAAGCGTAGGGGCCACCTGCGGACGGACACGGTGCCTCTCCATCCGCCCAACAGCCCGCGAGGCCGGTACTTTCGCCCTGTCCAGCTAAGTGTGTTTCAAAACTTTTGCTGATGAGTTAAATTTAATGGCACGTGGACGTGTTACAACCGTAAAATGTCGCATAACACAGAGGCGTAGAGAGTCATAAAGTCCCCTCCAGTTCGTGTTCGCAGTTGTACGCATGCGCACAGCGCACCCCCTCCCCCCCAACCCCATGCAAACACGAGGCTTTGGCTTGGATGTGGGGGGTCTCCCATCGACCCCTTCGTCCTGGGTCCGGCGCGGCCGTGCGTCCTGCAGAGCTCGCTGCCACCGCACAGGTCCCCCCTCGGCGTCTCGCTCTGCCGGCGACACCATGTGGATGCCAGCGAAGGTGGCGCAGACTCCCTCACGTGTCCAGGCACGGACACGCGCAGATCTCTTCCGACTAACACCTAGACGTGGGGGTCCCTGGTGAGAAGAAGGCGCGTCCTGTATCTCGACGGTCACTGCCACATTGCCCTTCTCAGAAGCTGCCTCCGCTCTCCTCGCGTAGTGGCGAACGGGGCTGGCGACTGTCACTATCTGAAGATTCGCTTGGTGGCTCGCAAAAATGTTTACCCCCCGTTCGCTCGCTGACTTGAAAGCCGGCCGAGCCCGCAGGCGGGCACCGGGGACACCGGGAAGAGGAGGCGGAGCAGGAGGGCGCCGGGTCTGGGGGATCCCGGCCCTAGTTCAGCCGGTCGTGTGTCAGGGTGTTGGATAGTGGCGAATGGAGCGCCCCGCCACACGGAGAGAAAACGCCTTCTTAAAAAGCAGAACGGCTGGTATTTATAAGAAAAAAGCAGAATATCTGAAAGTATATCACCTAAGAGACCTGGAAGAGAGGCTGGCGTGACATATAATAAACTAATAACAAAACAAACGAATAAGAAAAATGCTGTTTTTATTCGACACTGGACGGCATTGCTTCGCGGTGAACACGAACATACCTACTTTCTGCCGTTTGTTTGAAATCTTGGCATCACGCCGGAACGTTTGATGAGCCCTGAGTCCAGGTCTCTGAGGCCGCACGTGTGCAGGGACGGCGGGGACGTGCGTGGGATCTCTGGATGGACTGGAAAGGCAGTGGGCTCTCTCCCATTTCAATGAAGGACAGCAGAGCCCGTTGCTCTCCGAAACTCACAACTCTGCAGGTGTCAGGATCGGGGTAATGGGGGTGCCGGTGCCCATTCCCCCACACCTTTGCCAACGTGAGTAATTATCCATCTTGTTGTTGCCGCTGTGGCCGGCGAGGCATGATACCTGTTCCAGTTTCCTGCCGTGGCTTTCGAGTGGAGGTGGAGTCTTTTCATCCTGCATTGGCTATTTGTATTTCTTGACTCCCAACACCTGGGGCATCCTTGGGGCTTCTCGGTCCATGGACCACCCTGCCTTGTACAGAGGGCTCATCTGGTCCACGCCCCCAAGCTCCCGGCAGCACGCTGGCCCTCAAGCTAACCTTTCAGGGGTTCCCAGGGACCCCGACAGGCTCGCCCGACAAGCAGCTTCCAGAACCAGCTTACAGGGCAGAGATGCCTATTCTGAAAGGCAAGGCCATCTGAGTCTCTAAGCTCGGCGAGGCCCCTCTCCCGGCTCCCACTGCCTCCCTCCCAACAGACCAGCTCAGTCACGGGTGGGCTGGCTCAGAGAATTGCCCGGTAAAACACCAGCTGGTCTGGCCACACTGAGGGGATGATGAGGCTTGAGGCACACAATCGAGGGTGCATGCCACTCGCCAGGGCCTTGGGAAGAGTTTTCCACACTATAGATGCCACGTGTCATCTGTAAACGCTGTAAGGAGCCGAGTGTCATGCTCGGCCAGGATGGACCGACTGTCTCAGCTGTGCCATCAGACCTGACCTTCGGTCAACTTCGCCACTGAGTGGCGGTAACTTCGGTGTTTGTAAATTCAGGGGCCCCTGTGGGTTGGCTCCCTGAGCAGAGGGCCGGGAGGGGAACCCCGAGTTTCATATAGTGCTGTCATCTGTCTTTAACAGGGACAGGTCAGAGAAGATAATGATGCCTCAGTGTCTTCTGCTCGTTAGCGTTTTGGGATGAGAATAAGTCCCCTAAGTCACAAAAACAAACACATATACAATGATAATTGAGCAAAAATTTAAAAAAAAAAAAGACTTACTCTTAGATTTACCAAACTACTTCTAATTTGCAAAGTGCCCTCATATCTGTGTTTTCATTTACTTCTTCCTGAAACCCTGAGTGTGGAGCCTCTTGATGGCAGCGAAGAGCTGAGGCTCAGAGAGGTGTAGGAACTCACTCCACATCACGCAGCTCAGAGAATGCAAAGCCCGGGGATGTGTAAGGGTGCAGACACTGCGGGAACCAGTCAGGCGGCCCCTGAAAGCATCAGATCTAGCTACCACGTGACCCAGCAATTCCACTCCTAGTATATACCCAAGAAAAACGAAAACATACGTCTTCACAAAAAAATTTAGCATAAATGTTCATAAGATATTCATGATAACCAAAAGGTAGAAACGCCCAAAACATCCATCAACAGACAAACGAGTAGACAAAACGCAGTACATCCATACACCATATGTTATTCAGCCATAGAAAGAAATCATGTTCTGGTAACATGCTACGTCGATGAACCTGGAAAATATTACGCCAGTGAAAAGAAAGAAGCCAATCACTAAAGATCACACGCTGTATGATTTCAAGCCTGTGAAAGTCCAGAACAGGGAAATCGATAGACAGAAAATGGATTAGTGGTTGCTCAGGGCTGGGGGTGGGGACGGGACCTTGGGTTTGTTTCTGGACCTTTCTGGACCTCGGTTGCGCGGACTATAGTCACACTGCGGGTTGGCAGACTTCGCGGGTTGTGAAATGACACGCAGAATCCGCTGAGTGGGAGCTCGGGGTGGGGGTGGAGGGGCAGTTATCACCATCACCGCCACCTGCTCTACTAAACGCCTCCCCAATACCGCTTTTGAATCTCATTGTGGTTGCTTACCATGTTTTTGTGTAAATTTCCTATCTGGCCTACCAGATGCTGTTTCTGAGCAGTCGAAGGGAGCTGTCACTCTGGGCTCCGCGAGCTCCCTGGGGCCCCCTCTAGGACCCTTACCACCCTCTGCTGTGACTGTCTGGCTCTGGGTTGTCTGCGATGGGCAGGTGGGATTGTCCCTTTCGCCCCAGCACGCAGCACAGAGTGTAGCCGGAGCGCACGCTCCGTGAGATGCTGGAAGGGACCGGGTGCTGGTGGCCGCTGGGTTTGAGGTCCTTCAGGAAGGCAGCCAGCAGCTTGCCGAGTGTAACAACACACCCCTCAGCCCTCGAACCCACTGATCCTCACACCTGTTCAGGGGGCGGCGGAGAACCCCACGGAAGAACCACCTGGGCGAACCAGGAACGCCTTGCTTAGAAACTGGGACATTTCTGTCGGGGGTACCTGTCAAACGGTCAGATTAAAACAAATTGGCTGTCTCCTCATTTTTCAGTCCATGTTCATTTGCGACTTTTGGGGTTCGTTTTGATCCAGGGGCACTCTTTGCCAGCAAACAAGACTGCAGAGGGAGGAGAACAGAGGCTTTAGAATAATAAAGAAGAGAACACTGTACACTGAGCTCATTCATTGAGTTTTTTGTTGTTGTTGTTGTTGTTGTTTTTTGATGGATCGGTTTGCCCCGCCCACTCCATTCTGCTCACAGCCCTTTGCCCGTCAGAAACTCCACTCTGTCCTTGGGTCCTGATTCCTTGCCAGCCCAGGCACCTTCTTTTTGTTTCCCCCACATAAAGCCCCACAGAGAAAGGGGAGGGAGGCCCCCCCTTTTGTTTGAGATTGAAAGCAGCGGCCATAGGGGTTACGGGGGGAGAGACAGTGAGAGTTTTGTCACCCCTAAGAGGTCAAGGCCATTGGTTGTCTCTGTGTTTCTGATGAGGAAACAAAAGAGGGGGGATCCTTGCCCAGGGGTGCATGGCCAGGAAGAGTACAGTTAGAACCCAGGTCTCTCTGCCACGGAAGGCCACACGGAGCGCAGTGGCCCACCACAAAGGAAAGTTGACCAGCGGGCCCTGGGGCTGTGCTGCTGGGGCCTGCGGGAGAGGGGCCGATAACACCCACCCTCCCCTCCCCCGCCGCAGCCCTCATTCCTCACAACTCCTATCTGGTATCTCTTAGATTAGCCCCCGGCTATTTTTATTCTGCCCTTGCGAAGGGAAGAAATCCAGCTTGGGCAAAGCCCCAGGCAGGGCCCCAGCGGAGCCGTCATTAGCCAGGAAAGAAAACCTCGCTTATTCCACATTTTACTGTCTTATTTTCCTTAGCAGCATCACCGAATGGAGCCGCCCTGTCAGAGGGTCCCCAGCAGGGCCTTTTTGTCTCCCGAAATTCACCAATGCAAAGTGCGGACGCCTGCTTTTCAGGCCAATGTGGACCTGTGTGAACGGAGTCTCAGGCCCCGGGAGAGTGGGAAGCGGTGTGACGGGAAAGGGAGGTTAGTACTTGGGTGGGAGACCACCTAGGAAGACCAGGGGCTGTAGGCGTAAAAAAAATTTAAAAAAATAAATAAATAAGGGATTGTAAGCTGACAAGGTCCTTGCAATCTGTGAGGTCAACCAAGGGTTGCCTCACCTAAAAAATAAATAAATTTTAAAAAATTAAAAAAAAAAAAGTGAAAGGGGACCAGGAAGGGGAAATGGGAGGCGTCAGGGAAGAGGACTGTGCGTGGAGGGAGGGGTCAGGGACACGCTGGCGCTGGCGCGGAGGAGCCAGGGACAAGCGAATGGAGATGAGAGGGGCCCAGAGCACGCCCGAGAGGTCTGCAGGGGAGGTGTGACTTCAGAACGGTGGATGAGGATGCTCCAGATGACGGTTAAAGCCGTGGGGCGTGGATGGCCTTGGCTTTGGCGGAATGTATCGAGGGCGAGGAAGGAAGAGATCGAAGCCAGCATTTAAGGCTAAGTAGACGACGAAGAAAGACGAAGAAAGACGAGAGAACAGCAGTTGCCAGAGGAGCAAGAGGCAGACGAAGAGAGCGGCTGCACAGAGTCGGGGGGCCCTGGGACGACCAGGGACCGACCGGCGACACGTGCTGAGAGACGAGGAAAGGCGGGGACGAACGTCCTCCAGAGGAGCAGCCTGGCGGTAATGGACGGCCTTAGCAAGGCTGGTTTGGGGGGAAGTGATGGTAGCAGAAGCCAGGCTGACGTGGACTTGCAGGGAAGTCGGGCAGTGACGAGGAGACACAGAGCCGTGGCCCACGGGGAGCAAGCTCTCCCGGGCCCTGTCCCAGAGGCACTCTCTCTCCCTCCAGATGCCCTTGTGGCGCCCGCTGCACAGGCACCGCTGTCATCCGGGGCGTCATACTAAGGGGAGCCCTCAGGGGTCTAACACACAGCGGGAACTCGACAAATACTAGATGCTTTTGATGACCGTTACAGTCATGATGAGGAAGACGATGGAAAATACAGACTCTTGAAGATAAGAAAACCTCTTGTTTGGCAGATTGAAAGAACAATTGGACTCCCTAAAAGGTCGAATAGGAGTGCCTGCTCTCCCTGGTCACTCATCCTCAGTCTTGTTTGCTGGTTCCTCTCTTTCCTTTTCTTTATTTCTCCTTTATATGTACTCGGATCTCTGGGTGATCTCGTCCAACTTCATGGCTTTAATTTCCACCTATGTGCCAGAGAGTTCCACATTCGTACCTCTAGCCCTGACTGGTCTCCCAAACTCCAGAGTTACATGGCCACCTGCCTACTTCTCATCTTGACCTGGGTGTCTAAGGCATCTCAAATGCAATGCGTCCAAAACCTAACTCCTGATCTTCTTCCTCCTTTGGTTGCTTAAACCAAAAATCTTGTTTCTTGCTTTTATTCCTTTAAGAATGATGTTCATCCCTTCAGAAAACCCTATCCAGTTGGTTCTAGCTTCAAAATATATCTAGAATATGACCACCTCTCTCCAGCTCTACTGCTTATCAGCCAAGGTACAAGCCACCATCATCTGCCACCTGGACAGCTGCAATTGTCCTAACTCGTCTCTTATCAGCCCATAAGTCGAATCAAGCCACTCTGCTCAAAGCCCTCCTAGGGTTCCCAATGTCACTCAGAGTACAAAACCAATCCTTCAAGTGACCTCCCTGGCCTTCCAGGACTTTGTCCCCCATCTCTGCTCTAGCCACACTGGCCTCCTTGCTATCCCCCAAAGGTACCGGTCATGCTCCAGTTCTGCACCCAGTCGTAACGTGTGGGTTTTTTCCAAATCTCCAAGCAAGTCTCTTGACACCAGCTGGGTGTCCTACAATGCGACTCAATTCTGACACTGTCTGGAGATGGTGGCAGATCCCACAGGTTAAGGGCTCGGTCCCACAAGACGGCCCCTTCTCTCCACTTCAGAATCCAACCAGAAGTCCAGGTTGTCACCTGTGCTTCTGACCAACAGGCTATAGATCGGAGGTTCCCATGAGCCCCTTCTTGGGTTCAATTTGCTAGAGCGGCTTATAGAACTCAGAGATATTACTTGCTAGATCACTGGTTTATTATCAAAGGACGTGACTCAGGAACAGACAGATGGAAGAGATGCCTGGGACAAGGTGTGAGGAAGGGCCATGGAGCTTCTACGCCCCTCTGGGCTCTCTCCTGATACCCGCCCTGCTTCATGTGTTCACCAACCCGGCTCTCAGAACCCTGTCCTTCTGGGGTCTTATGGAGCCTTCGTTACAAAAGCATGAGTGATCGAATCGGGTCGTGGGTGATTATACCCCATCTTCATCCCTCTCCCCTCCCCACAGGTCAGAGGGGGAATTTGCAAGTTCCAACCCTGTGATCGCAAGGTTGGCTTCGCAGGAAACCAGCCCCTGTCCTGGGTGGGGGGTGGGCAGTGCCCAAAAGTGACCTAACAAAATACACATCTATCACTCTCCTCATGAAAAATTCCAAGGGTTTTAGGAGCCCTGTGCCGGGGACAGGACTAAGACCAAATGCATGTTTCCTATTATAAATCCCAGTATCACAGACGCTTCCACCACAGGCCTTTGCTTTAGCTGGTCCCTCTCCCCTTGGCTGTCCAAACCTCATCTCCTCAGCGAGGCCAGCTCTGACCACTTGACTTAATGACCACGCCTGCATCCCAGAGCTCCATCGCCGGCTCCATTTTTCCCCCAAAACACTTATTTTCTAACACAGTGAATGACTTACTGGGTGTTGGGTGCCATCGGCCTGCCTCCGCGACATGCTGTGAGTTCCGTGACCACAGGGCATTTTCGTCTTGTTCGCTGTGTACCCCTAACCTGGTGCCTGGTGCGAAATGGCGCTGAGTAAATACTTGAGTGAAAGATGTCTTGACAGCTGCTCTCTACTTTTAATTCCTTGACTGTCGGCTAATTAAAATGTAGAATACAAGCTTGTCTTACTGTTTAGCAGTGAAAATTAGTCACTTGTGAAATGTCTTCCCAAGATAGATAAGTAGGCTTTATATATATTTTTTAAGAACCTGGTATCCGTTTTTTTAAAAAAAAAAATCCATAAGGGCTTTTCGTGTAGACTGAGGGACTTGGGCACATATTCAGCAAGACCACAGAGCGAATGTGAACACTGCCCCCTCCCGGTTGAACGTGGAGATGGCGGCTTCCTGCACAGCCAGCCCGCTTGGGAGGCCTTCTAACCCCCGCAGCGGATTTGGGATTGTAAAATAAATGTTACCGATGACATTTCGGAATGGGTCAAATTCAACACTATTTTCAGAAGGAGACGAGTAACCGAGGAATAAAGTGTCAAAGGGAGAATTTCAAAGGCGTACGGAGCCCACACATTTCCATATTGTGAGGAGGATGTTGACAATTAACGGGAAACTGTAAAGAAAAATGTTAAGACAGGAAAATCCTAACTTGATAACATCCATCTGCTGCCCTTACAGCTGGAATCCGAGCGGGAATTTTCCATCTGTGCTTTATTCTCAGCTTTAATTTGACTATAAATAAGACACATGCATGCCCGATTTGCACGTCTTCTGGGGCCAGAAATTGTTTGATGATGCTAGATATCTAAGTGTATCTACAGGCACACACTTTAATGCAGACTCTACTCATTAAACTCGTTAGTCTGAGGTATGCAGCCAAGCTCCTAACTCGGTCCCGTGACTGTCCGTCTGGCACTTAGCGGTTGCCTCCCTCTGCTCAGACAGATCTAAACAGAAGCCCGATGCCCGGGGCAGCTTTCCTTACCGCCCCTGCTGTGTGCTGCAGGAAACCCACTGCCCAGTCAGACGAAGCTGCACTTGCTACTTGTTCTCCTCTGACTCTGTGATCATCTGTACCGACCATCGTCCCCCGCTGCACAGGCTGAGGCTTAGCGACAGAAGGTAAGTAGCCCATGATCACGTGGCCCATTAGTAGTAGACCAAACTCTCAAAACCAACTCTCAGAACTATGCTTCACAGCCCACGCTCTTTCCACTTTCCCCTCAGCTCCCACATGACCCCTCCCAGGGCCCCTGGGGCTATAAATAGTGGGGGAGGCTGGGATTCCTGGGCGACGTGAGCCAGGACCATGGCACAGAGACACGGACACCTCTGGCCGGGCCTCTCCTGGGCCCTACCCCCTTGGCCTCAACAGAACTCGGGCCCTGACAGGCCTCAGCTTATCACCAGCGTCGCTCTCCTTGGTTATATTTAGCACTGATCTCCAAAAGAAAGGCGTGGGCCAGGCCCCGAGACGCCGCACACCCTGCGCCAGGCCAGGCTGCTGTCCGCTCAGCCTTTACACGTGTCGGGCGAGCCACCTGCAGTGGGGGCTGTTCGCACGCTCCTTCCTTAGCGCCCCAGAAGACGTTCTTCTTGCTCGTTGAGGGACGGACCACGGCTGCTTTACCGACCTATCTGTAACAGTCAGCATGTGGCTGTGGCTTCTCACTTCTTTGTTGGATGAACGAATAAATGATTTAAGTTCACGTCCTAGAAAATCTGGATATCAAAAACAGAAGCACACAAACAGCCAGAGCGATACCTCGTAAAACCACACGCAGTCCACTCTATTAAATAGTCAAGTTTATTCAGGGAATGGACATGAGCTTTCATCATCCTTCTTGCCTCGCCCCCTCTTCCCTCCACCAGACTGGCATGAAGGCCACAGCAGGAGAGGGAGAGAGGGGAGAAGCATCAAATCCGGGAGGGTGGTCTCTGAGTGCCCCGCGTGGCAGCCACCTGCAGCGGGTGATGGCTCGTGGGTCAGTGTCCCTGTAGGCGTCCTGATGACAGGTTTTCCTCCCCTTGCTCTGCTCGCCCTCTACAAGGCAGCCACCTGCAAAAGCCTGGGGGCCGTCTCCATCCGACCCGCTGGGCAGCTGGAGCCGACGGGGGCGCAGATCAGCTGGAACCTGGGCCAGAGCTCGGAAGCTCGGCTGGATCCTGATGCTGGAGCTTACAAGACAAAAGCTGGCCGCTCTAGGATCTTATAAAAACGGAAAGAGCCGCTTTTTCACAATATAGAGAACCGTAGCGAGGAAAAGGGCCAGCGCGAGGAAGATCAGAAGCTTGTCTGTCAGCTCCCGGCGATTGTATTTTGTGATGAGCTTCCGTCCCAGCTGGATGGTCCCCGACATGGACTTAAATTCTTCACTGGCATCCAGGATAGTCCGGGAAGAATTGACTGAAACATAAGAGGGAGGGAGCCTGACTCAGAGGCTGCGGAGCAGAAAACCCAAAGATGGCTCTGCCGGCTCCCAGCAACAGCACTGTGCCCTGAAGCCAGCGCCCCTGGGCCAGAAGCAAGGACGGGAAGAGACAGAGGAGCGAGGAGAACAGAACGGAACAAGGAAAGGCACTTCCCTGGGTTCCTGGTTCGAGAGTGACATGGTTTGTTTACATGCACTGTCGCAGGGCCATAACTGGGAGCCCTTGAACGTGGCCACCAGGGAAAAGGGTGGAGAGGGCTCTTCCTCACGGTCAAGGTCAGCCTCCTGAAGCAGGTAGGAGCTGCTGAGGACCGCCAGCCACAAAACCGGATGCCTGGCCCTGGGAGGTCTGCGTGGGGGCAGAAGCTGGGCGGCAGCCGGGTTTTCCGCCTGCGAGGGGCGCCCTGCCACAAGCCCTCACACGTACCAGTCCCTCGGTCCCTGGACATGGCTGCAGCTTTAACGATGTGACGCCCGTGCTCTGGACACTGCGTGAAACTTGAGAGGAGGCACATATCCCATAAGGCTCATTGTGCCCAGGCGTCAACTGTACTTGGGAGTACGGGTATCTGGGCCTGATGCCTGGGGAAGGTTTACCTGGCAACATTCTCCCAGAGTGAAACGAGGCATCATCAGAACCACCGGAGAGTGAAACAGTTAAGAGGAAAGGCAAGGGGGGAAGGCGTGTGAAATGTTTCGCTTTTGTAAGAAAGGGGGGATAAATGAAATTTAATTCATTAGTGCCACGCATGCCTGGAGGCTCTCAGAGGACGTAAAAGAATCTGGTGACAGTGGTGGCCCCTGGGGAGCAGACCTGGAGGTCAGGGTGGTCGGGGTGGGGGCTGTGCTTCTGTTTCCCTCCCGTATCGTCTAGGGCCATCTGGCCCCGTGTGGCGCTGAGCACGTAGAATGTGGCCAATCCAACTGCGATGCGTCTGAGTATAAAATACCCACGCGGTTCCAAAGACTTAGTACGAAGAAAAAAGGAACGTAAAATATCTCAATAGCTTTAATATTAATTACATATTGAAATGGTAATATTTTACATACGATGGGTTAAATAAAATACATTATTAAAATTGATTTCATGTTTCTTTTTACTGTTTTTGACGTGCCTCCTGGAAAACTGAAAGTTACATATGTGGCTTATATGATATTTCTATTAGACGGTGCTGGCCTAGAGGTTTTTTCCTTAACCATGTAATTTATATTACCTTTTCACAAGATGAAAAGTTATTAAATAAAGAAATTACTAGAAGAAACAGAGAAGTATTCCAAAAAGGATAGATAAGGGGGAAAAACAAACGAACACTGACAACAAAAATCCCTCTCAGCCATCTTCTCCGTGCCTCTGCATTTCAAAAACCGAGTAAGAACCTGGTAAGTAAAAACCCAATAGGCCTTTCTTTTTAAACCTTCTTCATAGAAAATTTTAAACCATCACGAAAGTAGACAGAATAGTACCATGAAATGCCAGGTGCCCATCACCCCTAGCCGAGAACCACCAATGCCCAGCAACCCTGGCCCCTTGCGACCCCCACGCAAGTCCCCCATCCCACGACTTTGCAGCAAATTCCAGGCATCATATCCCTAATAGGCTGTTTAAAAAAAAAACTGTGGCCCTACCAGGCTTTTAAATCAAGCTGAATTTGTGAGCCATAAGGAAATGATTAGAAAATGTGCCCCAAGAGCAGTCCTCAGAACCCCAGAACACATCAGCTTCTGTGCTCCCTTCCCACTACGTAAGTACATCGTCTGCTTCTGATATATGTGTTGGGGGCAAGGTGCCTGTCACCTGCATCGAGCAGAAAAGCCCTTGATTCAAAGGCCGGATGTCCCCTTTCTCACATTCTCCCAGGCTCTCCCAGGTTCAGGCCATGCCCCCAGCGTGCTCTTAGATGAGGGGACCAGCTGGCCTGAGACTAAGTGCCCAGATAAGTTTCAAACACAGGTGACCTTGGGGACAAACTACTTGCTTTCCCTTTTCTTTGGCCTGTTTGAATAGTGCACTGAAAAAAAAGGGGGTTTGAAATTACAGATAATTTTTAGGGGAGATAATGGTATTGTGGTTTTGGTTTTTCTTTTGTTTCTTTTTTGTTTCAAGAGTCTTTTAGAGACAGATATACTGAGATATCTGTGGCTGATGTCTAGGATTTGCCTTAAATTCATCCGGATGGGGGCACGGTGAGGACAGAGTTGAAACGAGATTGGCCGCGAGCTGACAACTGTTGCAGCTGGGTGATGGCTTCATGCACTCTACTCTGTCCCTGTGTGAAATCTTCCAACAGTGTCTCGAAAAGTAAACTCTTCTTCTGTTTCCTGCACAGAGGGGAGGGCCGATTCTCTTCTGCATGGCAAAGGAGCCGCCAGACGAAAGCTGCTGGAGAGAACCAGATGGTCTCAAGCTCCTGCTTCTGTGGCCTCTGACCACATCTTTTAAAAGGAGCTCACAGTGAAAATGACACTGGGGAGTATGACTAAGCTGAAGTCCGAGCCGACAAGCAGGTGGCCGGCACACTAACCATTTCTCCAAGCACTGATCCCCAAAGTGGCCTGGCCCTGTGGGTCCCAAGAGAGATCCCAGGCCCCTTGCCTGGCCCTGCTGGCACCCGCTCTGCAGGAGAGGGCCTGGGGATCTCTGCTTTTCACACGAGCCCCTGGGAGGGCTTCTGCTGGGGAACGTTTCAATGGGGACGTACAACTATAAAAACCAACAAGAGAAATAAGAGCGGCACTGTCACAGAGTGAGAAGCCACACAAGTCAGGGGGTGGAGGAGCCGGCGTCCCCGGGCCCAGCTCCCCGCTCCAGGCCCAGCTTTACCTAGTGTCTGCATGGCCTCCTCGCTCTGCTGCACCTGCTGGGCCATCATCCTGCTGATCCCCATGAGGCTCTCCGTGATGGTGCTGGATGTCTGGGCCAGGCTCTCTTTGGTGGTTTTCCTATAAGTCCAGAGTGGGAGGAGGGACGTGAACAAAAGCCTGGCTACGAGAAAGCCCACATGCAAAGGGGTCCCATTTTTTAATCTATGAAATTAGTACATATTTTTTTAAATGTTCAGTCAATGCCGATGTCTCGAAGACTGCGAGTGGGGACGCGCACCACTGCGACCTTCTGTGACAGGGAGAGATACCTTTGCCTTAAGAGGTCTCCTCCCTGGAGAAGTTCTGCTTTCTCTAGGTTGTCGATAGCGATTTTGCAAGTGAGATTCGCTTTCCTCCAGCAGGTCTGATTGCTGGAATCAGAAGGGTCACGTGTGAGTTTCTGTTGACGGCACCAGGCTGACAGTCAGCTCACGTCACAGCAGCTCTTCCTCCAGGCAGGGAGTGACAGGGAAGGGCACCCAGGGGTGGCCGGCAGAGTCCATCCCCACCTCCCGCCGCCTCTTCCTCTTGGTTGCCCCAGCACCTCTCATCTGGACCCTGGCCACCCCGGGACGATCTCCTACTGCCCGCAACTGTCCCTTTCTCCCGGGGCAGCGAGAGGGAGCCATCTGGCCATGGCGTGGCTGTCTACAGCCCAGAGAGGCTCCAGATTTCAGCGGAACCTCCAACTCCGCAGCTGAGCACACGAGGCCGGTTCTGTCCACCTCCCTCACACTTCACTGCTCTGCCCTGTGTACTCCTTGCTCCTGTTCCAGAAGAACCATGTCTCACCCATCTTTCCATCACCAGTACCTAGGACACTTTCTGGCCCATTAGTTGTTCAGTCAGCATATGCTGTAAGAAGTAAAAAAATCATAAAGACAGTGCGCTTCGCTATTTCTTCAAAGGCTGCTGTCCTGTACACGCCACAGACAAATGATGGACAACACAAACACACTGCATCAGCAGGGCCGGGTTCGACCTGTTTTATTTACATTCTTTGCCCGCTCTCCGCGTGACAGACAAGTCCCATTTGGTGAGCAGCTCCCTGGAGTTGGCCGTGCAGCCTGTGTTGATGGCTATAAAAAGGTACCTGGGTCCCTCGGAGACTCAAACTCACGCCCTAGAACTCTTACAACTGGCTCCTACCCACTGCGCTAAGCCCAGAAATTTGTAAAAAGTCAAACGTACAGTACGTGAACTGACAGGGTGGTTTTTAACAGCACCCCTATGTTGAAAGTCTTCAGATGAGCTCTCTGACGCCCGAACGGCAGCTGCTACACCATCTCACACCCGACATTTAAAAAGAATCCGTTACATTTTCAAACTGTTCGCAAGGGAGTTCTGCTGAGCCTTGCCATGCAGAGGTAAGGAGCGACAGTGGCTGCCCTCAAGGGGCCCACGTTTCTCCGGAAGGAAGACAAGCAAGCAGATAGTCACTGTTGGGTGTGACAAGCACGGGGACCCAGGCAAGCACAACTGCCGCTTCCATACGCATCGCCGAAGTCCAACTTTACCGCTTCCTCCCCTCTACCCCGAACGCCACCCACGGCGTGATCACGGCCACGCTCAACTCTAAACCCACGCTGAGCTGACTGTCCGACATGGCTCACCATACACAGGGAGGGGGTCCTCTTTACTCAGTGTTTATAATCTGAGTTCCCTTGGTGGCCGCGGGAAGCAAAAGTCATCATGACACAAAGTATCACTACTGAGCCGAGTGCCCCAGCGCCGACGGCCACTCACATCCCTCCCTACTACTGATGCTGGCCTCCACCCCGTCTGTTAGTCCGTCTCCCTCCGATCGCTGGGTGTCACAAACGCAGCTGCTGTCAGGTGGGAAGAGGCTGGGGCGTTACTCAAATCAGAAGCAAAGCCACAGACAAACACGGATGTGGCAGAGTTCGGCCAGTTAACGAGGGCGAAGAGGACGCCTAGGAGGAGGGTGGCCAAGCAGGGACTTTAAAAAAGAACGACTTGGCTACTGGAGGGCTGGGGATGCTGATGGGCCCTCGGATACTTGCGCAATAAAAACTCTCTTATCTTTATGGCACAAAAAGTCAAATGTGAAGGGACAGGTACTAGTTCATGACGTCGGACAATGTTGTTGGAAAAGTCCCCCAATTCAATACTAAGAAACAGCACAACGGATTACGTTAATCAAGTATCAGCACACGGCTGCAAACGCTCCAACTTTTTTTTTAACATAGCTTATTTCCATTTTTTGTTTCATTTTTTGCAGATAAAGTACCATTCAAAATTTTCTAAATTTTGATCCATCTTAAATAGATTCACTTTGAGTGGTCTTTGTGTAATACCAACTCTCTTTAGATAAAAGGAACCTGAATTACAATAGCAACCATCTTTTTGGCTCTGTTTTAAAAATATAAAATACAGTGTAACATTAAATATGCTTTAGTAAACTATGCCCAGATCCCCCTACCCCAAAGCCCCTGCTCGTCCCATGGAGAATTACCGATCTAGAGAGAACACTGAGTCTGTGTGTAAATGACACGATGAAGTCATTAAACTCAGGTTTACTAGGCAGCCCCGTCTCCCCCTCCCAGAAGCGAAGGACCCAG
Organism: Pteropus alecto; assembly: GCF_000325575.1. Classification (NCBI taxonomy): domain Eukaryota; kingdom Metazoa; phylum Chordata; class Mammalia; order Chiroptera; family Pteropodidae; genus Pteropus; species Pteropus alecto. The sequence continues at coordinate 17,921,353 of NW_006431919.1, read as the reverse complement.
CAGAGGCCCCGCCCACCTGAGCATCTGCTTCCTGTGGTTCTCCACCTCCTGGAGCAGGGCCTGCTTCTCCGACTCCTTGTCTTGCTCTTTAGCCAACTGCTCCAGCTCCTTTGGGAGAAAACGGCTCCGTGTTAAAACGGTTGTAGAACCAGCACGGAGGCCAGAGCGCACTCCTGTGTCTGGCGAGGTCGTGCGACAGCACTGGAAACCCACGCTCCCCGTCCCGAGAACAGTGCACGCAGGATCGCCAGGGAAGCAAACATCTTCTCACGTAGGCAGCTGGGTTTATATGAAAGGAAGGACAATCCCGAGGCCCCAAAGTGAGGCGGTAACTAAGAGCCACACGGTCAGCCTATGAGTGGCATACGGCTG
>NW_006431919.1:17916082-17920938 GCF_000325575.1 Pteropus alecto | reverse complement strand
TGGGCACCTGCAGTGAAAAGGAACAGAAATGACTACATCACGCCCACCCGTCCCACCCTTGGATATCGCGGGAATATCAAATTGCTAGACATTTCTAAACGCTCGCCCTCAGTCTCGGCACCTATTTGCTGCAGGCTGGTGGTGGACCATTTGCAAGTTTTAAAGCCCACATTGGGACAGAAAACAGAGCCTAGGCCATCTGAGGCTGGGAATCAGAAGGGAGAACAGACCAATCCAGGGCGCGCAGAGTCTACCCCAAGTGAAAAGGGGAACTCAGAAACGCCTGTCGACCAGCACAGAGGGGCGTGGGAACTTGCCCTTTCTGCTGTGGGCACTGGCTACAGGGAAACGAAATGTCTCCCCTGAGAACTTATACCAGGAAGCTCCCCTCATGCCGAGCTGGGGTTCACAGTCACTCATTCTGAGTAATTTCTCCACCAGGAGAAATTAGCGTGAAAAGTGCTCCGAGACTGGTAGTCATCCCAGGAGACCTGGCAAGAGCAAATGCAAAAGCCTCTGGAGAGATCTGCCTTCGACCCAGGCCGCACGAAGTCCCACAGATAAGGTCTACCGGAGAGGACTGCGCATGCCCGGAAGCAAACGGCCCACTACAGTGACAGGCAGCAGGCCTAACACCCAGCAGTGTGAGGCCCCCAAGACTTCAGATCATGGAACTACCAGACCATAATTAAAGATGTCAGGTCTCGTCATGTTTGTTTACAGATTAAAACAAGTTCCAGTTTCAATCAAGCTACTCATGCTAAGACACCAATGCAATCGTTCACTTCTATATTAATCAGTTAATTTCTATGCTCTTTATATACTAATTTGCACACGCTGGTCAGGAACAGGTGTCTGTATCCATCCTGTCGACAGCTCAGAGGGGATTGCCAATTTATGGCCCCAGATTTTGCTGAGGAAGAGGAAAAAAAGAGTGTGAACGGGAAAAGTTCTGCAAATGTAATTACTTAATTGTTTACATAACTGTTTAAAATCTAGATTCCCTACTAGAACGTAAACTCTGTGAAAGCAGGACTGTATCTAACGTTCACTGAATATATCCCTTGGGCTTGGCTCATATTAGGCACCAAATCACCCAAGGGAAAAATGGATGTATGGGAAGAAAAGAGGGAAAAAATGTATAATTTCCTCATGAAAGGATGCCTGGAAGTTATCAGAGAATCAGGGACAGTGCCGGAAGAAAAGAAAGGGGTGAAGTGTTCTCAAATTCTAGTCTGTGAACCACATATACAAAGACTCTCACACAGCTATTAACTATGCAGAGAACGCCACATTTTGAAGATATGGGGCCCTTTCGAAAATAATTAAATGATTAAATCAGTGCTGGCGATGGAGGCAGAAGAGGGTCAGCGACACTGCTGGAATTCTGACGTGAACTCCTATACCAAAAACCGCACATATTCAAAAGTGTCCTTGAAAATCCCTTTAAAAACACACCGGACACAGACATGCTCTTTCTCAGGGTCCAAATGGCCAGTTTTTCTCCCAGCTTTGGAACAGACTGTCTTCTTCTGGTAGGTGACAACAGAGGGTGGCTGGCACGAGGGGCCATGAGACATGAAAAGCACAAGTCTACAAGCGCCAGCACCATGTGCAGTGAGACCAGACGTGGGCAGACCCATCTTCCCCTCGCTGAAGGCACAGCAGCAGCAAAGCCCTCACTATTCAAACTGGCAGTCTGCGCTCCGTTGTCTTTGAGACGCCACATATGCCATAGGTGAATTCGGGAGTGTTATAAATGCGCATGATGTGACTGGCAACTACAAAAGCAGAGAGGAAGAGGCTGGGCAAAGCGACAGCCTGAAAAAAACAATCTAGAGTTCCTCATTCTTAGTTGGGTGGCAGGTTTGTACGGTTACCCTCACTGTCTAAATGTTTACTGAAGAACCCGGACAGCTCTCCGCAGAGGTCAGTCCTAGGACCAAGCCCCTTTTATCGTTCCCATTCTGAGCATCTCAGTTCAGCCGCTCACTCACCTGGATTCTGTGCCGCAACTGTTGAAATTTCTCTTTCACTTGAGTATTCAGTTCAGTGAGTGCACTTAATGGTCCTGAACAATCTCGAATATCCTAGGAGACATTGAAGAGATGAGGGGACCTTTCTCAAGGCAATGAAATGACACCATCTGTACAGCTGAGTCGGCTTAGACCACAACTAAGGTTGGCCTACTGGTTGTAACTTAGCCTCATCTTTGCTGTTTACCTCTGCAACATAAGCAAAAACATCATCATTGACATTTCTCTCCTCCCTCTTTAAATGAACTCTGAGTAGGTAACATAAAAGCATTGAAAGGCACACAACTGTCTTGACTTACTAGTTCCTGAAGTCTAACAAAACTCTTAAAGCAGCTTATATGTTGAATTAAAATGCACATCCCAAAGTGATACTCTAACTTTAGATCTTTCCAACTTAAAAGTCAGGGTGCTAAATCAAATGACAAGATTAACTTCAATATTTACAAATCACATTACCTATTATAAATCACAGTGTTTACAGACAGATTCAAGGGCAGATTTAGAATTTGTTTCTGGACATTCAGAATTATTGGAGCCGGCATTTAGAGCAGGCCCGACTATGTGGAGTCAGATACTGGCTGTGGCAATTTATTAGCTGTGTAACCTTGAAAAAGCCACTTGAGTTCTCTGTGCCTCAGTTTCCTCATCACATCACGACCTACCTCGCAGATCATGTATGTACATAAAGCACTTGGCAGAGGAGCTGGAACACAGTAAGAGTGGAATAAATCTAGCTATCATCGATGTTTCTCATTAGATTCTAGAACTGACCCGATGATGTTTCGTAGTAGATACATGGAACAAGGGAAGTTCAAGAAGTTTAAATATTTGTATCAAGTTTCCTCACTTGTTCTCATGCTTACTCATTAAATCAAACTTCCTGGCACCATATGATAAACCACTAATTTGGCTTATTTTGCATCTGGTTTCTGTGGGGAGCTCTACTTTCCTTCGCTTTTTGCCCCAACTCTGAGTCTGCATCTAATGTTTAGTGACATTTGTTGGAAATGGAAACGATTTGCTTAAAATCAAGGTTTAAAACTCTTGCTTTTTGCTAAATTCAAGGAACCATTTCTACATTCCCAACTCCCGCCTATGCCAATTGGTTGATTGCACTACTGACTTCTACCCTTAAATGGCTTAAGGCAAAGCACCTGAATTACCTCAACTATTAAACGGCGAAGTAGAGCCTCTCAGTCCCTTCTCTAGGCTGGCTTTCCCCGTCCAGATCCCAGTTTTGCCACGATCTGCCTTCGGATTCAAGCCCTGGCGCTTTACTCGATTTCCTCATTTGCAAAATCACAACTACAGCCCAGGTTACGGTCCCGTCACCCAGTGCCTCCCGTGCCAGGTGGTCTGGGGTGGCCACGGGGCACCGGACCCAGCGGAGGTGGCCAGGAGGGGGCGGGGCTAATGCCTCCGGGACGCTATCAAATGGTGGGGAGGGCAGTTTCAGAAAACCCGGCTAAGCTGGGTGACAGGTATGTTGTGAGTAATCAAATGGTGGGGAGGGCAGTTTCAGAAAACCCGGTGACAGGTATGTTGTGAGTTGGTCCGGGACCAGGCGACAGCCAGGGGTGCGTAAAGGAGGGACCGAGCGGGGCCACAAAGGAGAAGCCTGGTCAGGAACGGGGACATAGGGCTGTCCCGGAGGAGGCGAGCCAACGGCACCCGGACGGAGGCTCAAGGCCAACGGCCAAAGGGAAGGGACCGAAGGGGTACAGAGGAGACGTAAGCCGGCCATAGGGCAGGGCCAGCGACCTGGGAGACCTGACCAAGTGGGGAAAGCTCGGCAGTGAGACGGCAGAGGCCACAGGAGGCCAGCGGAGCTCGGGGTTAGGACGGCTGGGGCCTAGAGTCCCGGGAATTAGTACCTGAATAAGCGCCTTCACCTCCAGGTCGAACTTGACAATCTCTTGGTTACAGATCCGGACGTGGACATCTTGGGCAGCCGCCATGTTGGAGACGCCGGCTACGGGCCGCGGCGGTGGCCAAGTTCAAACGCGTTTTCGCGCCGCCGGGTCTTGCGGCAGCGCCCCCTAGAGACAAGCCCGAGGCGAGTGAGGGTGGCGCGCAATGTCTTGGGGACTTTCCCTGACACGTGGGAGAAATCGGCCTTGCCTCTAGGTCCTAATAAAATGGAGAGGAAGGGAAGAGGGCATCTCAAGAACGCTTTCACGGTGGCCTCTCCCCATCTTCCTCCAATCTGCCATTCTAATGATGACATATTTTTTGCATAGACAGAAAAAAAAAAGACTGGAAGGAAAGTATCAATTGGGATGTCTCTGGAAAGTGGCATTAACAGGTTTTTATCTTTCTTGGAGCTTTCTTGTATTTTCGTATTTTATGGTGACCCCACATCACGTCCCTGGGCCTCAGCTCCTCAGAGGCCGCTGATGGTCACCACAGCGTCGGATGGGGGATTAATAGGGGAAGAGAAAAGCAGCGAGCACAGTGTGGTCGTGCGGCCTGCGCCGACAACGCGATGCGCCTTGGCTGCTGTTATTATATTATTGACATTCTTGGAGCATTTCCTCTGCGCCAAGCCCTTTGTACTAAGCGCTTTATGTGTATCATCTAACTTAACTTTCACGATAACCCCTGGAGGTAGAATTATCTCTATTTTACATGTGAGAAAATAGGCACAGAGAATAATGACTTGCCCAGTTCAAGTGGGATTGCCAGGTCCAAGGAGATACGCATTTATTTTTATTTGATCGATTGAGAATTTTTGTAAGAGTTTGAGTCAAACTGACGACGTAAGCCAGGGAGCAGGAACTCAAATGCTCCCACATATAGGTGTAGTTAATTTCGGATGCA
>NW_006431919.1:17912960-17916054 GCF_000325575.1 Pteropus alecto | reverse complement strand
CTTCACAGAGGTGATGGCAGCTCATACTGTCACCAGCATATGGTACAAATGCCTGCTTTCCTAGGGCCTCATAACATGGTGGGTTAACAAACACTGGGATTTTTGCCCATATGAATAAGTGAAAAATGCCTTCTTTTAATTTGCATTTCTCTTATGAATGAGGTTGAGAGCTGTTTGTATTTGCTTTAGTGTTGCTCATTTCTCTATTGGGCGGTCGGCCTTTTTCATATCAGTTCCCAGGAGCTCTTTATATATTAGGATTAGTCCTTAGCTGTAGGCTTTTTTTCGTAAGTCTATAGAATTTTGAGTTGGTTTCTGGTGTCTTTTGGCCTTAAAGTTTTATTTTAAAATTTTTCGCTGTATTTTGTTTCACATAGAATTTATCAGTCTTCATTTATGACTCCTGGATTTGGGATCCAAGTTAGAAAAGCCTTTCCCCAACCACAGGAATTTTCATGGTTTTCTTTTTTTTACATTTAGATCTTTACTCATTTTGAAATGTATGTTGGCTTCTGGTGTAAGGTATAGAGTCAACTTTACTAATTTTAGAGGTTAACCAGGTTTTCCAACACTATTTTCTGAAGAATCCAATATTTTCTTGCTGATTCAAGATGGCACATTTACCATACTAAATTCTTATGTTTGAATCTATTTCTGTTCTGTTAGCCTGTCTATTCATACATGTACCATAGTGACACTTTTAATTATTATAGTTTTGTTTTAGTATCTGTTGGGATTGAACACCTTTTTTTCCCCCCAGCATCTCCTACCTATTATTTTTCCCCATGTGAACTTAGTTTTTTTTTTTGTGCCCTATTTGTATGTCTTTAGTGGGATAGCATTAAGTTTTACATTTAATTTAGGACAGCTTCGTGTTATTGACTGCTTCTGTTCGAGAACTTGGTCTATCTTTCCATTTGTTTAAGTCTTCTGTGTCCTTAGTATCTAGTATCTTTAAGTTTTCTTTAGACCTTGTACATTTTCTGTTAAGTTCATTTCTGACAATGTGATTTTAAGATTACGACCTTTTAAAGAAACTGAAGTTGACATTTTTCAGGTCAAATGTTCTGTATTCTCAAACGGAAGCTCCCTATTTAGGACAGTGAAGAAGCCCAAAGTCTGCAAGAGGCAGATCTGCCCACCTGACCTGGGCCGCTTTCACATCATGCTTCTTGCTGGAAATTCCTGTGCGATCAACAGTCCCCAATTACATCTGTCTGCAACTGAAGAAACACAGCTCCCCTTTTCTCAGCGCCCCCAACATACTCCCTTCTAACCAGAAGACCCAATTCTAACTCCTCCAGCTAGATGCCATAGGGATAGGTATGCAAACGCCCATCGAACTGCCAACGCCATTGTGCTTCTATCACCTTTACTACTGAACTTGAGACTAGCTTTTGGTGGCTACATCTGCTAGGTTTGGGCTTTAGTTCTTTCTGGTTTTCAGATTCTAAGCCCATTACCTCCGCCTGTACAGATGTCCATCCAAATATTGTCTGTGACTTGGCCTAGCCCCTTAGAGATGAGTATGAACTGTCTGAAAGCAGCAAGCAGACTAGAGTTCGACTTGAAGCTCTACATCATAAGCTGGGTCTGGGGTGAGTCCTCTCATCCGAGTCTAGTCTGATGACTGCCCACCCACCTCCCTGGGCCATTGAGAGCAGCAGCCGAGTTCTCTGATGGGACAGCATCTAGCATGAACGAATGCCACCGAAGCCTCCTAGGACTTTCTCACACCTTCTTGCTGTTCTTGAATCTTCCAGTCAGGATGTTCAAGTTACCTCTAATGCTTTTTTTTTTTTTTCATGGCTAAGGAACTCTCCTGCTTCTGAAATCAATGTCAGTGAAGAGGGACAACTGAACAACCCATCAAACTGGATGCCACTCACGGGCGGTTTAGTGTCCTCGGGACAGTACAGATGTGGCTCACCCAGCTCCTTACAGTTCCTGGGCCCTGACAGAGGCTCCTGTGAGGAGTGCTCTCGAGAGGTCAAGTCCCAAAGCAGAACCAGACCACGGGAGCCCACGTCCTCTTTGCTTGCCGACAGTCTCGAAGTCACTCAAGTGAAGCCAAAAGGGTTTCTTTGTGGGTCCAGGCTTGTCAGGAACACAAGCCTGTCAATTCTCTAACATACCCCACTGGATGTGCTACCTGTGTCCTTGAAAACACCTCAGTGGTACCATACCTAGAGCCCTTTGCACGTGTAACAGCTCTTGTGTTCTGTGATCCTGTTGACAGGCCACCTCCCTCAACGTGTGAATTCCTGGAAATCTCTTTAATCTCCTTAGAGCCCAGTATCTAGCACAAGTCTTGCCAGAAGGAACACACTGCTATGGCAGTCTCCTGACTTCAGGCTCTGTGGACGTGCCGAGCCTAGCTGGAAGACTTACTTAGAATTATTAAATGTACAAAAACCCACAAACGTTTGAACAAGACAAAATATTTTATTTCCCTCAGAAGTCACTTGCGCCCAAAGAATCAAAGAGGAGAAACAAGTATGAACTAAACTATGCTTTGAACTATGAAGGATGCAAATGTTTTTATCAACCAATAACACTACATAATAGCTAGGTTTCACTAAAGTATTGGAAAATAGGCCCAGAGTGTCAAAAACCGTTAGCTCTTTGTACACTACACCAAGAGAGGCACGGTCCACGGTTCACTGCTGTCTTTAGTTTGGAATGTCTTTGCAGTGGGTTATCACGAAGAGGAGTTGATGGTTACCTTGCAACAGAAGAGCAGCAGACACGGCGAAAACACGAGACAAACGATATAAAACCTTTTCTTTTCATCTTTTTTTATTTTAAATTACAAAGGATGTTGCATACACTGATGAATCTGTATCTGACTAGAAGTGCCGAGGGATTGGAAGGTGACAGAAAACAAAGGCAACGTTTGAATTGCCTCTTCTTCTGAAAAGAAAAACCGCACAACTATTAACCGACATTTAATAGAATAATTTTTAAACAGCTCATGCGTCAACAAGATAAAATTCTTTCTAGACAAAAGACAAGACTGAATCCAATAAAAAGTTTCATAGCTCCAGTTGAGGGAGGCGAGGAAACAAAACTACAGAATATTTATGATAGCATT
>NW_006431919.1:17900662-17912928 GCF_000325575.1 Pteropus alecto | reverse complement strand
CACATTGTATGAACAAATGCTTTGAATTCTTGCCCTTCCGCTCTGCTCTTGTGACTTATGTGCGGTCGGCCCCAGTATCACTGTTAACCACACATGCTAAGTTTAAGGACAAATCATAGGGAAAGGAGGTTAAAAAAACAAAACGAAACAAAAAAAAAAAAACAGGCAGTGGAATACAGTGTCATAAAAATGTGGTGGAAAAGCAGATACAGTACATACATACACATTTCTGTTATTTGGTTCTGAAAGAAAAAAACAGGGCGAAGGGCAAGACACAGCCATCGGCCCCGCTCCCATCCACCTGGAATTTCGTCAACTACACCATTGTTTTACATTGTCCTGAAGGAGGCAAACCTCGTCCACCGAACTTGGCACACTGCAACACCCAGCTCTGATGTTCGTCGCCAGTCACCAAGTCTTCCAACTCCAAAATACTATTTGGGAGTAGTGTTAGGGTTCTACCCCCTCACGACTACCCCCAAATCTCTCTTTTCCAAACAAAACAAAACAAAACAAAAAATGGCAATTTGGCATAACTCAATTCCTAGGTGTAATTTCTACAATTTCAGTCAGTTTACTAAGCACGAGGATTATGCTTCAACACATAACCCACCTGCCTATGGAAGTGTAAAACTTTCAGTAGTACATTTTCACCATCTTTCCCGACGTGCTTATTCCTTAAAACGAAACCACCATTCCTACGGTTGACATTCATTGTTACATCCCGATGTGTTGGAAATATTAAAAAAACATGGAGTCATCTCGTCATAATGCCCTTATTAAGATTACAAAGATTACAAAAGAATCCACAAGTATTACGGCACTGTGTGAGACTTATTTGTCATGATTCAAGGGAAGAACGAGACTGCAGTTCTGTGCAAAGTTGTGGAAATGGCCTCAGTTCCATGGGAAATGGTATTCCACAATAGATTTCACTAGAAGGATAATTGAAACCTTTCACTTTAACACTGAAAGCATAATTCGATGCATTCTCAAAATTCAAGTTTCAAGATTTGGAGAGATGCTAACATTCTGTTACATAATTAACTAGAAAATACTCAAACAGAATTTCAGGAAGACTATATAAAGAAAGGGAACATAAGTTTTTTGTTAATTCATGCTGAAGGCAACTTGAATTCGTCTCTTAGAAAGTTAATTAAATCTTAGCAGCTAAAATAGTTTTAAATGTATGGAATAAAGAAAAGCACATCCATTCTTGACATTTTGGTGAATAAACTAACAGCTTTATTAATGAAGGCAAACATCAGATAATTGTATGAATATTATATATAAAAAAAGAAATCCAAACTAACAGCATTGTATTTCAAAAGTACTGTACTTCTGTTTCTTTTAAAGAGACTTGTCGTGTTTTATAAAACAAACAAAACGGGTACTCTTCTAAAAAATTCTGGAAAAATGAAATCGTCAATTTCAAGCTGATGAACTGAACACACCTTTCTTTAAATGCGGACTATTGCTGAGGAGCAGGTGAAGTCAGGCATCAGAAAGAAGATGTGTGACAAATTCATGAACGTCAGAAAAAAGGGACGTAGTAAAATTACTGCTCGTCTTCCCCCCTCCTAATCGAAGACCATTCAAAACTGGTCTTTCATACAAACATAAAAGAACTATAAAGAGAGGGAATCTGAAACCATACCCATCTGAAATCCTTCATGATGTTTTTATAATAGCTCTGATTCTCATACCAAAAAGGTCGAAGTAAAAGATTTAGGAAGTGGAAGGGAATGAAGACATTTTGTTTCAATGTACAAGTAAGGCACAATATAAAGCCACATCATAATCTGTCATGAAGGATATAGGAAAGGACAAGAATCATACATGGTACAAGCAATCGTATTGACCGAAAAAGTGTGGCACCCAATTCAAAACTCAGACAAGAGCTTAACAAGAACAACTGGACAGCATGCTTTCATATGGAGACAGACTCTATCAAGAATCCAGTGTATCTGAAACGAGGAAGAACGTTTTTTGTGTTTTGTGTTTGTTTGTTTGTTTTTAAATCATAGTAGTACTAGAGTCAAAGTTTATATAATCGTTTTTGGAACAATGGGTTTATTTGAGGTGAATTCACAATGCCTTCACTTAAAGTAAGATTCTGGACTTCATTACGAGCTATCTGTATACCATGTATGAACACAGAAACCTTTAGAGAGCTCTCCTCTAATGAGCTTCACCCAGAAATACATGCCACAATTTCAAAAACAGAACATGTACAATTGTTGGGGTTTTTACATTACCCTTATAAGATTGGTTTGTGTGATACACTAAACATATATATTTTAATGACAATAGAGGAAGCAGATTATTACTGGCATTAAAGTACAACCATTTCTAGACGGTTTTAAATGCCACAGAGTCCCCTGGTTAAAATGTAAAGCCGCACAGCTTGCCTATGTCATCTTTATGATAAAGTTACAACAGCAAGAGGATTTAACTTCCACTGTACATTTTACTGCCAGGTTTTTATTTAGATCAAGTATCGCTGCAGCATTCTGACCAGCCCAGATTTAGCAGCAAATGGCAGGAATCATATAAAATGCAAAAATTTTTTAACAAAGTGCTTTTCTAAGATATACATACATATATAAATAGGTACAAAATAAAGTGTCAACATTAAAAAGCTCAACTATTTAAAAGCTTTTAACTATTTAACTTAAGTAGTACATATAAAACACTGAAATGCAAGGATATGGAATCTACTAGACAGATTCAAAGTCTTTTTTGAAATGCAAGACCAAAAAATCAAATTCTGGTTTGCGGACAGGAAAAAAGTATCAAAAACCAGAATTCCTAACAGAGCAGCTATAAAGGGGCAATTTTATAAACCTCATCAGCTGAATCTCTATCATAAAGTGATTTTCACCTGATTGCAAAACTGCCATATTTTGGAATACGCTTTAATTTGCCAGACACACTCTGTCAAAACTTCATACACTTTCAAGTTACAAACCTATGCTTTTCCTTGTCCCACCTACCAAGGAAAAACTTGAAACAACAAACTTACATTCTAGTCAACCATCAGGTCGGAGCTTATCATCTGTTCAGTGTGAATGCATTAAGCAGGTACATTTCCACCAACCACACCGGAAAATGTGGTGCATCACAGTTCACTATGTCAAAGAAGCACGTAAGCATGGTTCGGTTGTTACTGCGTGTTTTAGAATCAAACCTTTATGAGCTATAGCTTCATGTGCTATCGCTTACAAATGCGCGGGGGAGGGGGAGTAGTAAAACGAAAGGAAATACACTGTATAGATGAAATATAATTAAAGAATAAATTCTCTGGGGGGGAGGGGGTTAACGGAGAAATAGTTAGAGAAATAGATACTTTCCCAGCAGCTAGGTCTGAAATTTTTGGTATTTTTCTCTGGCTAGATAGGATTTTTTTTTTTTTTTCAGTACAGTTTTTAAGCCACCAGTTTTCAGAGGCAAACTACAAGATTTGAGAATAAAACAGTAGGAGAGACAGGATGGAAAGATCTGTGGGGAAGGTTTATAATGCTGCCTTGACACAAGAAATTTCTCATCAAGAGGTAAAGCTTTAACGTAGTTAAAACACTGACTAATGAAGCTGTTTCATGTGAGCAAAAAAGAGCACCTAAAAACTAAATGTGTTAATATCTCTCAGTTCTAGAAACGATAGAAGAAGAATAAGTCACATGTAAGTTTGAAGAAGCTAGTTTGAAAATACCTGTACAAAAATATAAAAATCTATAAATTTTTTTTTTGTTTTAAGCTTGTGTTGATCTTTGAAAATATTACATGCACAATAATACATCAATTGGAAAAGTGGCAACTAAAGAATTAGATATTTTAGCTTTTCTCTTTCTTTACATATATATATACATACATAATACAATAAAAATAATCTGTATTTTGGTTGTTTGGTGGAAGTATACTACAATAAGCTAAATAAACGTCTTTAGTTTTCAAGGTCAAAAACTATTTTCTCAATAGCTTACTAAAACGAAATATATTAAAATTTCCTACAATAAGTGCAGAAATAAAAAGACTTACAGACACCTAAATGGCCACCAACTTATCTACTATGGAAGCGAACTAGAGGAACAGCAAAATAATATTTGTATGTGTGGATGCTCCTTCTGTAGATAATTGGACCCAAACAGAAATAAAATTCACAGTTCAGTAAGATCCCTAACCCTGACCTTTTCGTTTTTCTTTTTTTTCTCCTTTTATTCATACATTCATACAGTATCATGTAAGCTGTGCAAAACTTTACTTAGACTGGCAGTTTGCCATATCAGTTGCATTTGTCTTTGGTACAAAAAATAAAACAATCGCAATAATGTGCAAGTATTTGTCTTCTTCCGGTCAAGTACCGAAATATGAGTTTTCTAGAGCCATCTTTTTTTGTTTGTTTTTTTGTTTTGTTTTTTATACAATACACAGACTCTGTGGCATATATCTACATTTCAACATAGTCCTATATACATTCAAAAAATCTGAAAAAGAGTTGGAACAAAAAAACATTTAAACCCCATAATTTTTCCATCTATTTATCTTGTTTTTCCTCATTAGGGTTTTCATCATACAAAATATTACCAGTTTTATAGTTTCCCCAAAATACAAGGCACAAAGAATATGCTTTTTTTTCCTTACTCACACAGACATTATATATATATATTTATATATATTTATATATACCATATTGAGCTCGGAAAATGAACATCTAATATGGCACACGGGCATGAGTGCTGGGTTGTGCCATGTACAAGTGAGATTAATGGTTGTGGAAAATGAGAACAAAAAGCAATAATTCTAAAAACAATCTAAACTGACTGTTTAAAAAAATGCTTCCTCAATTTTTTGTGTGTGTGGTTCAGAGCATAAACCTGCCACGATATTTGGCATTTAGTGATATCTTCATTCCTCCCCAATGTTTTGCTTTAGCAGATTTTTGCAATCTGTATCTGAACATTTAAACGTATGAGTTTCGATTCTGACGCCAGTACCAGTTGTAACCACGGTTTATGCTCTGAAAATGCAATAATCAAGTATTTTGGGTCATGCTTCACTTATGCTACTTAGTTCTTAAAACAATGTAACCTAATTGTAAATGTTTACATAATGCTAAACTGACATGCAAAACAGAATGAAAATTTACAGTGAATAACATGACAAACTCAGACGTTCTGACCAGTGGTCCAATGAGGCGGATTACACTTTTGATGTCGGTATCCTTAGTCCTACAAGGCCTCCCGTGGGATTGCCTTCTGCGGTCTTCTCTAACACTTGGTTAACAAATTCTGAGGTTTGCCCGGCAACTGGGAGACCTGAGGGAAAAAAATGAAAGGTACCCTTAGACGTGGAAAGAGAGAGAGCATGAGTGGAAGGTGGGGAGCAGGAAAATCAGGGGCAGGGGTGGCCCTCAGTTTGACACTGATCCCACATGAGTGCTCTGCTCTCGTTGCTACTGAAACCCAGAAAATAATTCTACCCCCCCAGGTTAGAGCCTGCAGTTTTAAGATTAGAAGGGTCGAACCAAGAATATCCATGAAGGATGAAGGGCATCTGAAAGTGGGGTAGGTGACAAGTAATAACAGTCTGAAAGACAAAAATGCAGAACTTGCAAATTATCAGAGGACACATACAAAAATGAAACTATGATGATTGTACAGTGAATGACATAAGAAGGCAAAAAAAAAAAAAAAAGCCGTATGAACAAATCCTAACAGATCTTTTGATGACGAACTAAAATACACACGTATCAGGAACATGAGCTAAACTCACCTCTTAAAGAAAAACTCCCAGACTGACTAACAAAGAAAATCCATCTATGTATTACATATAAAAATCTAAGAATGAATTTTATGGTATGCAAATCAAAAATTGAAGTACATAAAAAACTTAAAAGAGATGTCTTTAATATAAAATGATTCAGAAAGAGTAAATTTTAAATCTCTCTCAAACAATTCTTAGGTCAAAAACGTCGAAGTATTCAGAAAACAATTAAAATATGACACCAGAATTTATAAGATACAGCCAAAGCAGCACTTGGAAGAAATCTCGAAGGCTTTCAATTAATAAACAAAAAAGAATACAAATAAATGAATTAAGCATTTAAGTGAAAAAATCAGAAGAACTAATAAATGCAAAAGCTCATTCTTTGGAAAGAAAATTAGTTATACTGACTCAAGAAATAAAGACAACACAGTAGATATAAAATAAAAAATGAAAACGGAACTCTAACCACTGATACAGAGTAAATTTAAAAACAAAGACAATTTTAATAAATTTGAGGGCCTAGAGGACATGGATAATTTTCTAAGAATATGTAAATTACCCAAACTGAGTCCAGAAGATGTAATCTGACAAATTATCATAGTGGACACAGAGAAAGTTTTCAGAGTTAATCACAAAATACACACTGGGCCAGAGAGCTTCAGAGAGTGTTCTACCAAACTGTTAAGAAAAAGAAACCTCGATGCATTTAAACTGCTTCAGAGGGACGTTCTGGGAAGATGGGTCTATGACAGCATAGATTTTTAATCTCCTCAATTCCCCATGAAAAAAACAGGACGATTAAATAGCAAAACCATAAACCCATGGAATATTTTAGCAAGTAACAAGGTATCTCTACAAACTCAAAATTCAAGAGGGTGGGAACAAACTACAAAAAGCTGTATTAACAATATCGATAGCTGTATGGGATGGGTCAAAATGAAGTAATGGGTCTGAGAACAAAAGAAGTCTAAAATAGCCAATAGGTTAGTCACGGGAAGGCACAGGAGGCCAGCATGAGGACAGGTAAAGCTCTGAGAGATTCTGTCCCACTGAATAGTGAGTACGAGGTGAGTGCAAGGAGCCCACAGGAGGATGTGAAGCGGCTGGAGCAGTCTCGCCCCCGTGAACTCAGATGACTGACCAGCCAGGATTCCCTCGCAGAACAAGAGCCAGGATAAGAATCAAAATGGAGCAAGACGGGACAACAGAGAGAAAAGAACGAAAGGATTCAGATAAAATGGGGGAAGGGGCCAGAACAAGAAATCTCAGAAAGCAAGCTGCCATGTGCACTAGTGTGACAAGGCTGGCCCTGCCACAAGTTCCTCTTCTTGCCCTCACCCGACTGTGGCCTAGTGACATTCAAAAGCACCAAAGAAAGCCCTTCACACTTTTGCTTCTGTACTCGACTTCTGTACTCGACCATTAAAGGCGCTTGCCCTGGTTCATTTGTTTCTCTCTGTCTCCTCCCCACCTGCTCAGATGAACTTGCTCCCTTAGCATTCCCTCCATGTGGTGGGAGTGACTCCGTCTCTCTAGGATAAATTTTCTTTTCCTGCTCCTCTCTTGTGTCCTCTCTTGGGGCTGGACGTGAATGACCATCTCATGAACAAATACAAAATTACTTTCTACAATAATTGAAAACAGGATTCTGTGAAGTTTGAAATCAGAAAAACTATCCTGAACCAAACTTTCTTTTGAAAGTTCAAAAACACTAATTTCATGTATAAATGAACAACAAAGTATCAAGGTCAAAATCCCATAAAAAGTTATTTTAAGACAAAAGAAGATTCCTACAGACAATGAAAGTATGTCTAAAAACATAAATGACCACAAAATAGATGGAAACCATAACCCACTATTATTTCAAAGTGAACTAAGACATTAAAAAAATGCGACAAGATATGAAAGAACGACATCATCAGAAACAGAAAAACTCTGAAATAAGGTGATAAAACTCAAAAAAGAATTAGAAATAAGAGGAAAAAATAATTCTTGAAATTAAAACAAAACTATAAGGAACACAAGAGCAGCAAATAAATGTAACAGACAATGCTTTTAAGAGAAACAGGTGAAAGAAAGACTTTCAACATAAAAAGAAATTAAAAGATAAAAAAGGATTTGAGAAAAAGTGAATATACTTTGGAAAATACTTAATATAAGCAAAGAAGATCCAACCCACGAATGATGAGTCCTTGAAGAAAAAAACCAAAGCAAGGGAACAGGTCAGGTACTAAACAGATTTGAAACGACCTGACAAAAAGCCCAGCGCACACATGAGCATATCAACCTCAAATGACCAACTCCAAGACACTGTCTAGTACAATTATTGGGATTTAAAGAAAAAGAAAACAGTCCTGTTGCAATTTGGCAAAAAACAGCAAATGACTTATAAGGAAAAAACTTAGGCAATCATTAGCTTTTCAATAATAACACTTAATGCCAGAGAAAAATGGAGAAACGTATTTAAAATACTCAAGGAAAGAAAATATGAGTCAAGGATTTGTATCTGGTAAAATTGATTTTTAGGTATAAAGGGACCACACAACCTTATCTACATATGTGGCCTTTAAATTAAAAACTAAGAAAGTAAAAAGATTTTTTTTATTACAATATTAAATTATTCTCTCTATTTAAAAAAGACTGAAAATGATTTTAAAGACCAAGAAATACTTAACATTAAAATAGCATTAATCCATTTGAACAAAAAGTCAAGCAAATTCGCCATGACCATTCCCTATTTTGCTTAATATTTGGGTACCGAATTCATCTACATAGAAGTAAAAAGTGGTTGTTTAGGAAAATAGTAATATTTGGGACCCACTCTTCATCTAAGATTGTTTTCAATATAAATAAAGTTTTGTTCAAGACGAACTTCTGACCTTGCATTATGTTAATTTAATTTTCCATACATCTGGCACATAGTAGGCACAGAAAAAACTTTGTCCCTGTGAATTTATTTACAGTAACTGGAAGTCAGAATAAATAGTAACAGAAATGTAAAACAATTCTAAGATACTTATAATTTAAAAAAGAAAGCAAATTATAGTGTCTGTTATTCTAAAATTCAGGTAAAAGTTCAGTCCTAATCTTTTTAAGTGACTTGATTCAATATACAATCAGCATGGCGGAGGGTGGGGCGGGGAAAATTCTCGGGTAACTGAAGTTTACCACTCAACACAATGACTATATAAGAACCAGTTCTAACAGACGGTCTTGGAGCAAATGCTGTTGAAGAATAAAATACATAGGTGAAGCAATTTTATGATGCTTCGGGGTTCCATGGATTGCATTCTGCTGCGATGCCCTCGGTTACTCCGGTCTGTAAGTGATTTGCTCCTATGGCCGCTGAGCTCCTGGCCTCTACAGTTCTCGTGTCTGTCTCCCTCAGGTATCTCCACCCTCCCCTGTCGGGAGTCGCTCTGCCTGACTCCAAGATGCCTGCCTCTCTGTTCTTCCCCATGTGGTACAATCTATTCAAAGATGGAAACCAGACAGCCGTGTTTGTCAGAATCCTGTGAAATGTACTAGGGGTAAAACAAACAGGCGAGCACTTCCAGTAAAGTGTAAACTGCAAGCTGGACAGCTCAGGGATCTTTATTTTCCCCAAAGTTAAAGTTGCTAGAAGTTTACCTTTATTAAGGTTAAATTAATTCAGTGATGATGTCTAAATAAAACACCGTGGTAACCAGCAGTACACGTTTACGAATGCTACATCTCAAAAGACAAAAAGTAGTTGTCAAGGAGAGTAGCTACGATGAGAGCACCTGAGCTTTTCCTCATCCCCCGGGATCATGTATCTTACACTACATGCTATTGTTTGTTATTAATTTATCCAAAATTCTTCTTACCAAGAGTATCTTTAATGAGGATTTCAAGCTTCTGCCCCATGTTGGGTCCTCTCTCCTCTCTTGGATTCTGTACTCGGTTTACAATCTCTTGCTTGATGGAGTTGATTACAAACAATAAATTATCTGTAAGACAGAACGAGACACACGGAATGTGTCACTGACATGGAAGAATTTGCTTTTTAATTATGTAATAACAGACAGTCAATTAAAAATGGAGAACGTGTAAGAAAACATTAAGTGGAGATGGATAATATAAGCTTTCTTATACAAAGAAACGAATCTGTAATGATGCGCCTCTTTTGACAACACAGGTAGACGTATATCGATGTCCACTATTTGGTAAGCAACTTGCCCTACTTGTCCTCATAGCTTTAAGACCTACGACAGTGCCTGGTATATCGAATTATAAGATCTTAGTAAATGTTTATAAAATAAATCAAAGTCGTTCAAAGGCAAAAGCTTTAAAATAAATTTCCCCACCCTAGGAAGCATAAAAAGAAAGAGCAAAGTTAACCCAAAGTAAACAGGAGCAGAAATCAATGAAACAGAACACAAATACATAATAAAGTTAACAAAACCAAAAGGTGTTTTGAAAAAAATCAACAAAACTGATACCCCCTCACACTCTCACCCCCATTCCCAGCTAGACTGATCGATGACCTAAAAGTGTAATGAAAAAGGGTTTATCATTTCAGAATCGGGAGCCATTAAAAGAATAATAGGAAAATGTTATGCCAACAATTCAACAACTTGGACTCAATGGACAAATTTCTTGAAAATGCAACTAAAAATTGATACAAGAAGAAAAAGAAAATCTGAACAGCCTACTTCTACCAAAGGAATTGAATTTATCCAAAAATATTCCCCAAAGAAAACCCAGAGGATTTTAATGGCAAATGCTATCCAATATACAATGAAGAAATAAAGCAAATCTTATCAAATTTTTTTCAAAAAACAGGAAGAAAGATCATGGCCTAATTCATTCTATAACGCCAGTATAGCCCAAATATAGCCCAAATACCAAAACCTGACAAAGACATTACAAAAAAATAAAATTTCAGACAATATCCCTCTTGAATACAGAACAAAATTAGAGGACTAACAAGGACTAACAGTACCTGATTTTAAGATTTATGACAAAATACAATAATCAAGATAGCTTCTATAAAGGTAGACAAACAGATCAATGGAACGGAATACAGAGTCCAGAAGGAGACCCGTACATATATGGTCAACTGATTAACAAAGGTATAAAAGCAATTCAATGGGGAAAGGAAGTACTTTTCAACAAATGGTGCTTGATCGACTGGATAGTCATATGGAAAAAAATGAACCCTACATCACACATAAAATTTAGCCTAAAATGGATCACAAACCTAATTGTAAAACCTAAAACTACAAATTCCAGGAGAAAACATACAAGTAAACATTTGCAAATTTGGAGTTGGTAAAGTTTCTTAGAACGCAAAAAATATGAAATATAAAAAAATTTGACAAATTGAACTTCATCAAAATTAAAAATTTTGTTCTTCAAAACATGCTAATGAGAGAACAAAAAGGCAAGCCAAAAACTAAGATAACGTATTTTCAATACATATATCAAAGACCTTGTATCCAGAACAACAAAATCTCAGAAGACAAATAAATGCTTAAAATGGCAAAATATTTGAACAGGCATTTCACACACAAAAAATATATGAACAGCCAATAAGCACAGGAAAGGCGTTCGATGTGATTAATCAAAGAAATGCAAACTAAAACCACAATGAATATTGCCACACACCCGTTAGGCTGGTTGACATTAAGACGATGACCACACCAAGCGTTGGCAAGGACGTGGATCAACTAGAACCCTCCTACACTGTTTTTGAGAATAAAACAGTAACACCCACTTTGGAAAACAGTTTGTAGTTTTCTTACAGAGTTAAATATATAATCCTATCCCATGATCCTGCCAATTTACTCCTAGGTATTTAATCAAGAGAAATTAAAACATATGTCCACCCAAACACTTGTACAGGAACAGTCAAAGCAGCTTTGTTATAGCAAAAACTAAAAACAACCCAAGTATCTATTAACAGGTGAATGGATACACAAATTATAGTATATCCAATACAACAAAATACTACTCAGAAATGAAAAGGATCTAATTATTGATATAGTTAACAACATGGTGAAATTTTTAAATAATTATTCTGAGTGAAAGTAGCCAGGCCAAAAAAAAAAAAGAACACATCATAGGAGCCCTTCAACACACAATTTTAGAAAATGCAAACTAATCTATAGTGCCAGAGTGCAGATCGTGGCTACCTGGGGACAGGAGCAGAGGAAGGGGTGGCTTACGAAGGGGCACTAGGAAACTTTTGGAGGTGATCAAAATGTTCATTTTCTTAATTGGTTTCACATGTGTATATGTATGTCCAAACTAATCAATTACACTCTTCAAATATGTATAGTTATTATATGTCGAAAAAGCTGGGGGGGGGTGGGTTTATAAATTCAACACAGATTCCTATGGTCTGAAACAGAGCCCTGTGTCCTCAGAGATGCCTCTGAAATCGGTGCTTCGTTATTCCTCACTAGTAATATGGAGAAGAGACCAATCCAGACTGATGTTGAAGAAGGAGGTAAAAAGCAGTGGGGCGTGGGCAG
>NW_006431919.1:17870535-17900644 GCF_000325575.1 Pteropus alecto | reverse complement strand
TAGGGATGATATGTATAAAATGTATCACTAAATGTGTCACTAAACAAGGCAAGCACAGCTGACTCCCTACATCGCATGCAACGAGAAGTTTATGCTTCTTCTCAATGAATAACTGAGAGAGAACACCATCTATCCAAACATAAATAAGGACATCTACATGCAGACTGGACTTGTGAGAAACAGTAAGGCCCCCCACCTTCAACAGGGGAAAATAAATGAGGTCGCTTTTAAAAAGACACTATAAAATCAAAATGAGAGCAGAGCAGAAGAGTTCTTCTCAACCTGGGCGGTGTCCAGCCAGCACACTGGGGCAGGGAGGGGCAGGTGAGGGGCTCTCGCTACTACAACCTCTGGTCAGGAAGTGGAGGCATCTGGCTCTCAGAAATTGAGGCCAAACATTAAATCTGTAAACAGATCACTCCTGAAGTGATTCCATATTTATACGAGAAGCTTTCCATTTTAATTTTCCTATATGACCTCCTTAAGAACAAAATATATCAGTCAGGGTGAAGGTTGTGTCCACTTAATAGTTCTATTTCTCATTCCGAGTCAACACATCTACATTTGATTCACAGAGCAGCTTCTCCTGAGCTTTGGTAGGAGAAACCAGTAGAAGGAGGATGGGTGGTAGGTAGGAGGGGAGGGGCGCTGTCGTGCTGGTCCCCGAAGCCTGTCCTTGCAAGTGCTAGTTCTTAACAAGCTAAAAAAGATAAGGACAATAGTGTGAATTTTTCACAAAGTTAATTTTATTCTATTCTGAGATTATGCATCTCAATTTTTTAATACTAAAATATCCTTCTTTGTATGAAATTACAGTAATTGTGGACGATGTTCTATTTAAGGTCCTCGCCTGGCAAAATATAAAGCTGGCAAACCTATGGTTCCCAAGTCCCAACATTTTTTTTCAGATGTCACTGATTTGTGACTCACAAATTCTAGAAACCACGAGGTTAACGGATAGGTAATGAAGAACAAAGCAGGAGAGAGTGACTCCAAGCTGTTTAGAGGAATCAAGGGTACCATTCCCTTGAGAAATGTACCAGAAGCTCTGGGAAGAATTTTCAAACTACATGTGACAAACTACAGAAGGGCATCTCATTGGTTCTGAGATGGCTTCTAACCCAACAGTGGAGGCTCTTCTTGCTTTTCCCCAGAGACTACAGAAGAGAAGCTAGTAAAACAGGAGGAGAAGAAACATACAGGAATGAGATCCTCTTCCTCCGTGCTGCCTGACCGAGAAGAAAACGTCACCTTTTAAAGACAGGTCTTTGCTTACTTGAAAGACCTAAGGCGCGAAGTGTACACATAATGCAATACATATCTGCCTTAACTGTTAAATTGTACGCCTGAAACTTACTGGATTTCCTTAACCAATGTTTCCTTAACCAATGGAACCCAAAAAAAAAAAAAAAGAAAAAAGAAAAAGGAAAAAAAAAAAAAAAAAAAAAAAAAAAAAAAAAAAAAAAGACCTAAGGCTTTAAGATAACTTTGGAGACAAGAAAATTTTTGGCAGCGATAAAAATCTCAATTTGAGATACAACAACACATTCAGAAATACAACTCCCCCATCATTCCCCAGCACAGAATATATTTATATCATAGACACAAAGCATGTGTGTGGAAAACATGTGCATATATAGAAATGTAAAAATATAGTCACACAGATGTACCTAATTATGGATAAATACATTAACTGAGCAACACAGAGACAGATGCCAACATGTGTCCAAAGAAACACAGACCCAGAAGTCCCCCCATGGCCCACCATATCTTCCTGCAGTGTGAGCCAGCTGGGTTCCAAAAGAAATATGAATAATGTCCATGACATTGCAATCATTATATATACATATATATTCATTCCTTCTTCAACTGTAATAAGGAGTAATAGGAAAATGGGTAGATTTCCATTCCAATAAACCAACTACTGTTTTACCTAATTCATTTACCTGGATTAGAGTCCCTGAGTGGCCATTAATTAATTAAACCATCAGTTCATTTCACAAGTTGTAAACTTCACAGAAGGAAATCCACTTTCTGTCCTCACAAGTGGAAACAAGATAATCAGGATAAAGGATTCAGAAAAACTGCACAAAGGTTATGAGCACCTACGTGCCAGACAGGGCAAGCGGGGAAAGAGCGGTGGTTCTCACTACAGATGAAAATCTGAGCTTTCCGACCCTCTAGTGGCTGTACAAGGGCCCCGGGCTGTGTGAGAATGACCTAGACCATGAGGGCGTCCTCCCATGAGCGGCTTACTGTTATGTCCCAGGACGCCTTAGAGGTGATCATTCCTACATGTGCCATGACGTGAAATACAGGGAAGCACTGATCTAAGCTGACAGTTCCCGAACATGTGCTGAGATGGCTGCATGGGAGTCAAAATAAAAATGCCTGGGTTCTCCTTGCACAGATCCCGAGTCAGAGGACCTGGAGAGAAGCCTAGGAATCTGTATTTTAATATCAGATGATTCTAATGAGTAATCAAATCTGTAAACCAGAGATCTAAACCATCTGCTCCAAGGTTAAAATAAACATTCGTCAATAAATTTGGCTAACTCAGCAACACCACTGAAAAATGGAAGTAAAAACTTTCTGTGCTCGCGAGTGGATGAGCTCTTTAGGGCGGAGGTGAGATCTGGTGTGGGGAGCCACAGATACAGACGCTCGCCCTGAGTGAAGAAGAGCATGTGGCGTGCCGAATGGATGAGCAAAAGGAGGGCTGGCCTGAAACTGGACAGAACACAGGGAAAGCAAATCACAAAACCGAAGAAAAGAGAGTGCTCAGCCAAGTAACGGGAGGTTAATAAAAAAGTTTAGGTTTACCATATTCTGTGTTGAGGCCCCATAATTTCACTTTATTAGCTTCATACTGGGCTTTTTTCTTTAACCGACAAGCCCTGTGGAAGGAAGGAGCGATTAGTTCTCTTTTTGCTGTCAGACGTTTCCTAACAGCATCCCGAAACCACTGCCTACTGGTGTTTAAGTAACTCAGTTACCAAAAAAACACGCAATATAATCATTCATCCAAACTAATCTAAAAAATTTTGAGCACGTATTCAAAAATAAAGCTCTGACCAGTACACCAAAATAAACAAAACTGACAATACCAAATGTTGTAGAGGATGTGAAATAAGCCGACCCCTCACACGTTGCTGGTGGGGACGTAGATCAGTACAAATAGCTACTTTGGAAAATAGTCATTTTTTTAAGAACAAATTTACTTTATTACTTTGAAAACAGCTACTTTGGCAATTACTTATAAAATTCAACATATACTCCTGGGTATGTACCCAAGAGATATGAAAACTTATGTTCACACAAACACCTTTAAGTGCATGTTTATGACGGCTTTATTCATAATTGCCAAAAACTAGAAACAACTCAAATGTCCTTCAACTGATGAATGGATCAACTGTAGTATAGCCCTACAAAGGTCAGCAATAAAAAGGAACAAACGACTAACCCTCACCACGTGAATGAATCTCAAATGCATCATGTCAAATCAAAGAACTCAGACTCCAAAGGCTACATATAATATGATTCCACCTACATGACATTCTAGAAAATGCAAAACTGTAGGGACGGAAAACAGATCGGTAGCGGTGAGGGGTGAGGAGCCGGAACAGGGGTTTACTTTTACAAAGAGGCATGAGGAAATTTTTGAAGGTGATGAAAACGTTCGCCATCTTGACTGAGGTGGTGGCTCTATGATTGGATATGTCTGTCAAAGCTCATGGAAGTGTACATTAAAAAGGATGACTTTTAACTACTACAAAACAAACGAAAAACAAAGCTAAAATAATAAAAATTTTCACCGTTGTACTATAATGGACTCGAATTCGCCTCTCCCCTTTAAAAACTTTTTCCATCAAGCATAAATACAGTCTCTTACTTTCAAAGGAAAAATGATAATACTCTCACTGTAGTATTTATAAAAGTACATTTCTGAGCAAATGGCTAAGGGCCAGATGAGCGGTAAAAGCTCACTGGAAGTCTAACTTCACCTCCTAGACTTTATTCCCACGAGTGAACATGACTAGCATTTACCTGGAAGCCAGCTTATTTTTTTCCTTCCTTGACCTTGGCCGGGCTGTTAAGGGAAGCTCACTGACTGGAGTCAGGTCACTAATCACCTTATTCAGTTTCCGAAGTTCATTGCCTATCTGCAGTAGTTTTTTAGGATTTGGAGTCAGGTCTTCTACATCGGTTCTCCGTGACTTCTTTACTGCATATTTCCCTATAGAGGGTTTAAAAGATGTTTAAGTTAGATCATTTTATTTAACAAGAGATACATGTTCTACAGCCATATTTTAAAACCACGATACTCTTTCAGAAGTCTCAGAATGTTAGCAACCTATGCTAGAAGGGCGAGCCTCCTCTCCTTCCCACCTTGTGACTGCAAGAAATGGGGGTGATGAGGCACAGCTCCAACCTTTTCCGAGCCCTTCTCTGCCTCAGGGTTTCTGGCCCCAGTATGACAGATTCTTAATTATTTGCATGGCAGTGATAAGCATCTCAAACTTTAGGGCTGGAGTGCAAGTTCACCTGCACACAAAAATCAGGGCTATGGTATAATATACGGTCAGGAAAAGTTTGGAGATCTTTCCCAAACCAAGATGTTTTGATGCTATGACTGAAAGCTTGTCAAATATATATCTATAGATATATAGAGAGAGATGTAGAAATATAGAGATAGAGATAGATATAATTTTCCCCTTGTGTTGGACTCAAAAGTCCAACGACCAAGCATTGCCTTTTTTGAAAGCTCTTCCTCAGTTAGTCTGATGAATAACATTACAGAAGACTCCAGGGTCTTGCCCTATCACTGCGGGCAGGAGAGCTGGCTCTGCCCTCAGGTATAATACACCAAACAACTCTCCTGGTACTCTCCACATGCCATCTGGACCTATTTATTGGACCTGTCTTTTTATTTCTGATAGAAAACTGATCTGAAGGCAAAAACTAGGTTTTTATTCACTGAGGGATAGTACAGCAGCCAGCGGAAGGGGAAAATGAGACACAAATACACTTCTGATACAATTCCAGTGTCAAAATGCTTAGCAACTGAAATCTGTAGCTAAGTGTCTACTACGCTGCGTATTGAGCACCAAACTTACTATCGCCCTCCCTTTTGGATGAATGTAAAAATATGGAACAGACTTTAGATTAATGGAAAAATAGTATTTACGCAGAAAAATTCTACTTAATTACATCTGCCTGGGTTCACATTTCAAAATCTGATCTCCCTAAGATTACAAACTTCTGCCTCCGACTCTTCCACTCGTCTCTCCTCTTCCTTTCTTTTCGTCCCCTTCCTCTTTTCTCCCCATCTCCATTTGATCCCAATCTCCCCATTTATAATTAGGCCTGGAGACTGGACGAGAATGGAAGAGAATGCTGGAGCCCATTCTCTTTCTCCCCAGCCCTTCTGGTTTGCAGCAACTGTGGCAGATCAGGAATCAGCAATCTCCTGATCATTCCCCGGGCAGGGTAAGTGGAATAAGAGTGATTAGAAATGAACAGTTTTTACACGGGCCCTCCTCCCTCTTTAGGCGATGGCTCTCAACACTGGTAAAAGCTATTTGTGAGTGAACAGCGGTCACAGCACACACACAGCAGGTCTACTGTTCCCCTCTCCAGTCTGTTAGAAAAGGATGAACACCTACATACAATGGGTAAGCATTATGGTTTAGTATCTCTAAGATGACACGAAACATCTGACTGCAGTCTCCTCTTACCATGATGTAAGCCATTTTTCTGATACATATTACTCGGCAAGGTGTCTCGGTTCCATTCGGATGGCCTGAGCATCCTCTCTTGCTGTGATGGTGTGAGTTGTTCACTATATTCCCAGAAGTACCTTCTTTTGCCTCTCTTCCGAGAGGATATTGAAGTCATCTCTTTCAAGTCTTCCACGGAATCATTTTCATAGCCTTAAAAAAAGAAATCCCCCCCCATAATTTTTAAGTTTTATAAATTTCAATAAACCAATCAGAACAAGAGATCCCTTCTATTTGTACTTGATACATTCCCTTTCATCTGAAAACATCATTGTTTATTATTGGCATGTCAAAGATAATAAACCAGGTCCATAAAATAACTTTTAATATAGAAATCTCTAACTCATAAAATATGCAGAGATCAAAAAACATAGACAACCACACTGTTTATCTTCCTGGGGTTTCTCTTTGGTTTTTTCTAAGTTAATACATGACACTTTGTATCTTCACATAGGATTGAGAGAAAATACAGCAATGTCGAAAGCACCAGGAGATAATGGTACTTAGCCACTATACTGTGATCTTATAAATGTCTTCTTTCTAATATTCATGCATCTGAAACAGCCCCCAGACAGAGAGCTGTGTGCGCTTCTGGGATGGTACCCTAACACGCTGCGGTGGTTTCCTTCCCATCTCCCACCCTACCTCTTTCGTAAAAGAATAAAAATTACAGTTCTTACATAGGTTTTCAAATTAAAAACTCATATGCCTTGTCTACTTAATATTTAACTGGAAGGAATTTGCATTTACTTCATTTTTTAAGAAATCATTTTCCTTACTAATGGGAGGTGTCAGAAAATCTTTAATTCTGAGCTGCTAGAACTCTCGGTCAGATCCACTACAGGATGACCTGCCAATCTCAAATGCCCTCAGGGAAAGCCCATCTTAGACATCCTCCAGGTATGGCAGTAGGCGCAAGGGGAAGCAGGAACGGGCCGAGCGCAGGGCGTCCGCAGCCCTAAATGAAGTGGGCCAGGAGAAAGCCAGCTAGGCTTGTGCAGCACCGGCCAAGCAAAATGACGACTTTCCCTCCTAAACATATGACTCCTCTGGAACTGACGCTAAGAAAGTGATGACAGTCTACGGCCATGCCACCCTGAACGTGCCAGATCTCGTCCGATCTCGGAAGCTAAGCAGGGTCGGGCTGCCATCGGTGGAAAAAAAAATAATAAAAGTGATGACATCTGTGCGTTTGGGGAAAATATTAGAATTTTATCAGGTTTTCTTCAGATTAAGAATTAATTAGGACTATGATTCCATTTATATGACATTCTGGAAAAAGCAAAACCGTAGGGACAAAGTGGTTTCCAGGAGTTCGGAGTGGAGAGAGGGGCTGTCATAAATTCACCGGAACATACACCGACGCCACATACAATGGACTGGTTAGTTAAGATCAGCCACCTTTCAATACAGACACCATCGTGATCCAGCAGAATGCAGAAAAATTATATTCCCAGACCACGGGTCTAGCACTTAAGGTAATTAACATTCCTCAAAGTATATTCTAAGGAACACTCTTCCTACTGACTTCACCCCCCCCAAGTAAGTTCTATGAAACTCTCATCCTGCATCTCTCTTGCCATAGGACACACAGCACACTAAAGACAGAAATCACGACAGTAAAGAAACCTGCTCGACTCTAAGTTCCGTGGTGACAAGGATCGTGCCTATTCTGTTCATCTCTGCACAGCTAATACCTAATACACACAGTGCCTGACACAAAAGGGGCGCTTGAAAACATTTTTTTAGCAAATCGATGATTTGTTTAATGCGGCCGTTCCCATGGAGACTTTTCCCTTTTCTTTCCATGTGATGGTCCATCACACTGATCTAACTCGTTCCTCCTTGACACAACTTTCAAAAGGAAGTCAAAAGGCTCATTTACTGCCTAAAATTCCAGTCACACATCTCTGGGTAGTGAGGACTACAGCCGCTAAGCTGGTAAAGTCCATTGTAAAAGTGTTTAGCAGGGATTACAAAATAATCTCTCATCCTGGGGGCCCGATTCTTACTCTTACAACCGTGTCATTTCGTGACCCCAGCAGTTGTAGCCTTTCCACAGAAAAGGCTCTATTAAAACTCGGGAGCCAGTCCAGAATAGGGACTGATACTCCATTTTACACCTTTCCTGGAGCTTTGTAGGCTCGGGCACTGGTGTAGCAAACTGCCAAGAACCAGCATCAGGGGAGCAAGGCATCACAAAAGGGCCTTTGTAAACCGTCAGCCGTGCATCAGACCAATCAACCCACTCTAAAACCAGCACGCTGAAGAAACTATAACCATCCCCATTCTTCTGCTTCAAAGAACTTCTTCCTGCTTCTCACCAAGAATTCACTTTTGTATTCCTAAAGTTGCTGGTTTAGCTCTTTCAAGAAAAATGGAAATTTTCGTTAGCAAATGTGAATAAAGCTCAAATGACAACCACAAAATTGTGCTGATTTCGTGGTTAAAGAATGCCATTCATTAACGTTTGTGAGAATTGTCCAAGTAATACTAACCAAAGAGGTTTCGCTTCAAGTCAACTGGCAGTGAGTGAATTAAATGCCATCCATCTAGCATCGTTAAGTGGTGCCAAGAGGAGAGCCTCGCCATGCCGAGTGCCAGCTGATCCATCCCTATTTTAAAGCAGCGTTGGGTGCTCGACGCCAGCAGCAGGAGAACGTGACGTGACAAGACAACACCAACTGTAACACTGGTTCCCCCTCCAAATCAGAGTCAAAAGGCTGAGGAAATGGAGATGAGGGCCAGCGTGCCAAGTGCTCTCTCTCTTCACGGGCCTACTCGCCTCTCAGCACATTTATCTACCTGAATCCGAGTTTAAAAGATCGAGGATGAATTTAAACTGGAGGCAAAAGTCGAAGAAAAGCAAAACTAAAACCGGAAGTGGGGTAGACAGTATAGTCCTTGCCTGGCTGGTGATGGTGGGATTTACTTTCTCTGATTTATATGGTCCTTTAAGCACCAACTGGTAAAGCCAAGTCCTTCCCCACACTTTCCATTTCCCTTAGTTATTACCCATCTCCTCTGTCTCCCCGCTCCCTACCCTCCTGTCCTAACCTTCTGTCCTAACCCTAAACAAGGACTCGGGGGAACAGGGCTGAGCTGCGGCCTCTAAGGACCACCCACAGAGACAGCACTCTCATCTTCCTCTGGGACAGGACTAAACAACTTACCAGAGCTACAAAGACAACTTTCCTTAAACATCTCAAAGCAGATTTTATTCATTTGTTGCGATAAAAATTTTCCTAAGTAGAAAAGACAATTGTTTTATCTAGACTACACAGAGTTCAAAAGGAAACCGAAGAAAGGGCGAAAGCCCTTCTCTGCACTAAAGTACCCTGTCCTATTTGCAACTCCACCCAAGTCACACAACTTGGTCGAATCGAACACGGAAATCCAAGCATTTGTGTAACGGAAAGATTGCAGTAAAGGAGTCTTTCAGCAATAACAGTGCTTAAGTGCCTACAATACAGCTACTGTGTCTTCAATAACTTCCCAAAACTTAAACACCAATGTTCATACTGCTGGAAATTCCGGCAATCGTCATAACAAAAGGGATGGGGTGTTTTTATTTTTTTGACAATTTACAAGGGTTTTTTTTTTTAATAGCTTAGTTTTTTAGGTACACGGCACAGTATCAACAGTATCTCTGAAGAACATAACTTCTGCTTAAACTTGAAGCTCTCCAC
The DNA here is from genome assembly GCF_000325575.1 of Pteropus alecto. Lineage (NCBI taxonomy): Eukaryota > Metazoa > Chordata > Mammalia > Chiroptera > Pteropodidae > Pteropus > Pteropus alecto. The sequence goes on along the minus strand of NW_006431919.1, from coordinate 17,891,175 downwards.
TTCTTTGTACGTTTTAAACTGTGTGCCACTCGGCGATACCATTTTTCATAAATAAACTGCACAAGCCAACAGCAGCAACGGCCCAGGCATCTAAATGCTGAGTGAATCAGTTCCCTACAGGTTTCATTTTCTTTCTCCCTTTTATTTGAAAGCACTGTATATAAATAAAGCAGTCTCCTTCATGCTCATTAAATTATTGCATGCATTTTTCTTAAATGGAAAAATACTGTGCGGATGAAAGATGCAGCAGACACAAAGAAAAAGCTCTCTTTTGCATTATTCATTAAGTAGGCTTTGTGGGTTACAGGCATGAGTAATATAAACCGTCATCACTTGGCTCACCATTCTAGGGACTCCTAACTTACCTCAACTGTAATAGAGGGACATGGGCATAAATAGGAATGTTTTTAAGCCAATCAATTCTTGGCCTCTTTGCACAGCTGCTCAAGAGAGTGACAAATCAGGTCACTTAACATAAAACGAATTAAGAAGTAGCTCTCGAGGAATCGGCATAGGAACCCACTACATGAGCAAAAGTGATTATTTAGAGCTGTGGGAAGAGAAACAACCAACCGCATATCCGAGCCAAGATATTAAGTCATTTAATCCCCAAACCAAGACAGAGAGAGCATCCGCAGCGAAACCTTCTCTTTCCAGACAGCAGCGGAAAGGTCCGTCTGGTGAGACTCCAAGCATTTCGATACCTGGTTCAGAGAAAGTGTCGCTGATGTCATCATCCTTGTCATCTTCATAATCCTCTTCCTCTTCCTCCTCCTCCTCGTTCTCAGAGAGCTCGTGCTCACTGCCGAATCCTTCGTCGTGGTCCTCGTCGTCGACATCCTCGTCGTCGTCGTCCTCCTCCTCGGGACTGCATTTGGCTGGCTGTTCACCCAAGTTGTCGGACACAAAAAGGGAGTAATTGTGCTCTTCTTTTTTCTGGGATGAATCTGAGACAGATGTGCTGGCAGAAAGGCTGCTACTCTCTCCTGCTGCAATTGACCCAGGACCCTCCTGGGGCAGCGGGCTGAGTAATAGTTCCTGGGTTTCTTTAAAAGGCAAGGCGGGAGTGGCATGACCCTGAAGAGGCTCCACCCCTTTCCTCTCGGGTCTCTTTGCTACGGCCCCACAGTAGCAGGTGTTCTCCTTGGCCGCGTCTGCGTGAGCCTGGCTCAAGGACGGCCGGCTCTGCTGCACGGGGTTGATCTTTACTTTTGCCTTTTTGACATAGTCTTTACATTCGACGTGAAAGTTCACCTTTTCAGGATGATACATGTTGGTCTTCACCATGATTTGTGTGCTTGAAGTGGGTTTGCTTGCTTTTTGGACACAGTCTGACAAAGGGACCTCAGCCTGAAGAGTCTTAGAAGAACACACGGGGGCAGCTGCTCTGCTTGTGATCTTTTTACCAGGGAATGAAGAGGGCAAGGGATTCTGTTTGACACTGAAAAGTGAATCCGGGTAATAAAGGGAATCAGAAACAGACTGGGAATCCTCGCTATTAAGCTGGGCCAAAGTCGGGGTTTTACTTATGACCTCTTCATCTTGGTAAGGGCTAGAAAAGTCATCAAGACCCAAGTAATCCACTTCTTTTGTTCCCCAGATGTCACAGCTGGTTAGTTTGGTGTACTTTGTTAAGTCTTCACAGTACGTATCCCACTGTTCCCAGTTTGAGGTTAAGGCGCCCTCGTTATCCAGGACATCTGTGAAAGACTCCAGATTTTCAATGTCTTTGCAGTCCTCCAAAGATAGGAAGTTGTCTCTAGGATTCTGCTGGTAGTTCATCTCTCTATCCTGAGAAAGGTTTAGAAGAAGTTACACACCGCATTTTAGGAAAGAAACATCCACCTCCATCCACTGCCATATATCAAGTTGATAAATCGTACTCGACCTCTGGTCTGGTTTATTTTAAGATAAGGGCTACTTACATTACACTTTACCATGCCACATAACCTCATTTCCTTGGGCAAGAAAAAAAAAATATGTTCCTTGAGAAGCTCAGGTATGATCCAAATATCAAGGGCTCTTGAACTTTACTATGAACACTCCTCCTGAAAAAAAGTTTACATTTCCTGATCTTTGACTTAGAAGGATTTGGGGATCTCCTTAGAAACGAGCTTCAATTCCAAAGCAAATAATGAAGACCTTACCTTCATCACAGAAGGATCTGTCTTCTTGAGTGAGGACTTAAATACAGAGGCCAAGGGCAATCTGAAGAGAGTTGGAACTCGGCCAGCAAAGGGTAAGATCTTTGTAAGACCTTGGAACAACTCTTGGGCATGGGGAATAAAGTACTCCTCAGGAGCGGAGATGCAATTTTCAAAAGGTGGTTGTAACTATGCAGCCACTGAAAAGAATGCAGTTAAGCCCAAAAGTACTAACACGAAAGGCTGCTCACCATATATTTTTATGTTAAAGAAAGTTATAAAATCCTGTACTTCTAAATATGCCATCCAATTACAAATAGTCACATGATTACATATGTGTACCAAAAGTCTGTCCGTAGCAGTTACCCTTGGAGAGAAGCTTTGGAGGGTGGAAGCTCAGGAAGGAAATGAGGAAGTTTTCAGTTTCCCTGTTTGCTTCTGTTCTGTTTTCATTTTTGCATTAGTTTGGGGGTTTTTGTTGTTTTGTTTTTGCTTGTATGTGTTTTAACAGCGTTACTGAAGTGTAATTTACATAGCATAAAATTCACCTGTATTAAGTGTACAATGATTTTTAGTCATTAACGAATCTGTGTTCTTAGTTTTCCAGTTTTTATATACTTCTGTGTTGTTTAAGTTGTATATGATTACAATTGTTTTTCAACTGTTTCTCTTAGGACTCTCAAGTGTGTATTTACCTCAATAATAAACGACAAGTATGTTCAGATATTGCTTGGAATTGCTATTTTTGTCTCACATTCTCTGGTCCAAATGCCTCGCTCAATGTTATCATTCCTAAATTTTCCAGCTGAAGTCCTTTGCCATTCGGGCATATTCAAAAAGACAGCTTCTCATCCTCATCATTAAAAACCAGACAAAGACATTTAGATAACTTTTCTTCTTCTATTGTCAGTGGGTTCCACACATCCTTCTAAAATTACTAGATCGATAGTCACGAGAATCAAATTTGGCCTAATTACAATCTTTTTCCTTTCGGGCATTTATAAATAAAACCTCTACCACAACACTTTTACCCCAAATCAAAGCAGAATTCAGGAAAATGTGACTTACCAGTTCATACATGAAATCTGGATCTGAACTGTTTGCTAAGAGATCTGTGCTCATCAGAGTCTGTTCCGAAAAGGTGTGGCTTCGAAAGGCATCCCCAAAAGGCGGATCCATTCCGCTTACACTAGGCTGCGAGAGAGCGATTTTAATTGTTGACGTTAAAGTCTACTTCAAGGCCAATTTATTACACCTATGCCCTACCCCACGTCTACGAACTAACAATATCTTCAGAGAACAATTCTGTGTTTTTTCTACTGTTTAGTACTTTTAAGAGATTTAACTAGCATTAAACTGTGGACTTGTATTAGGAAAACAACTAAGCTGTATAAAAACAGAAGAAGAAATAGAGAGGCAACTGTTAACAATACCCCTAACCTCTAAAAATTAAGCTTATTTAGCCATGAGTCAGCATACAGTACCTAATGAGTATTTTTATTTGGCGCTGTATATTCTTTCAATCCATCTCTAACTACACTCTCTGTTCTAACTCCTGTAGTAGAGAATTCCCTGCCATTTGCTGGGATTCACAGAGGTAGCAGGTCAGTCTAACTCTGTACTCCTAAATGAGTCCAATGTCTTATTTCCCAAAACAAGCTGGAAGACAATTTGGGCATCTCTAGTCCAGAAAATGCCTCCAGGCACGTAATGGAGACAGACAGGATCTGCCAAATACTCAAAAATCTCCTGGGTGGGACCAGAACTTGGAGTTGAGCTCAGTAGCCTTAATCCTGATCCCTGAAAAGGGTAAAATTCATTCTATAATAAGTAAGAAAGGGCAAAAAGACTAGGCACCCAGAGTCAATCCACTGAAATCGAACTTGCATGGAGAAAGAAGATGACAAAGAATAAAAATTCTCTCTTTGCTTCCTTGTGTATGGGCTTCTGTGTATGAACGAGGGAGAGGCTGAGGCCCCTCATCATTTCCACTTACTTACTTTTAAATTCAATAGGCGTGAATGGGAAGGGACAACTGGGAAACAGTAAGAAGAGAGAGAAGATGGAAATCGGCTTTCTGTGGCATATTAATTTTCAGGGGAGTTGGTTTAGCCCCCATAAAGCCAGCAGATCTATCCACCAACTTTTCATTCACCATGTTCCCTGTGTCAAACTCATTAAACTTCAGAGCCCTACGTAGCAAAGGAGGAAAGAGAAGCAGTGGAAGGGAGGACAAGTATTCAAAACCAGCTGAGATCAGAAGTCAAATATCTTCAAAAGGTAGTATGTCAAGCTGTTAAGAGTCAGAGCACTTACAGAACCAATGGTACTGACTTTCCGCGGTGGGAAAATAAAAAACCTCGCGCCTGCTCTGTGGGATTTACCTGAGGCATTTCCAAGCCCAGATCCTTTGAGTCCGATCCCAAACTTCTTTTTTTTCTTGTTTGTAAATTCCTTTCCAGCTTTACTTTTAATTTCCAGATCAAAGATGATTTTCACAATAAATGGCAGGTTTCCCCGGAATGCCTTCAATTCAACTGCTTGGATCAATGCTTTTTTTTTTTAAATAATTCTGTGTGAATCTGTCAAACAACAACACAAAGGAACTTCACTGAAAACCATTAAGAACAAGTTGACCTTTCGAAAATGACATTAACAAAGAATACTTTAAAGGAGTAAGTCTTGTGCTTGCAATATTAAGGATTCGGTCCTTTTTCAGCACCAACTATTCAGAAAGTCTCCATTCCTCCCTTTATTTGCTTCTAAAACAGGACTGATCAATAAGCAATTGCAACATTAAACAAAAAACCTGAAAAATCAACACAGGCCCATCTTTCCTGCGATCTGAAAGATGTATTATAGTTACTGGTAAAGCTCCCATTCACTTTATGAGAAACCACAGTCTCTGCTTTTAATTCCATCTATCAGAGAATCATGACTGCTAAATTAATCTACATTTTATATCACTCATAAATCTACAAGAACAACAAATATATAGTAGTGAACGATGGAATTTAACATATCCTCTACATTAAATAAAATCGCATTCATAATAGTCTATGTAACATTATCCTTTGAGTCGTAAGTGAAAGCTGTCCTTGAAGTAAGAATTATTCCAGTAAGGTCTTAGACATGTATATGCTGAGGGGGAAACAGGGACAAGGACTACTTTGCAGAGTGTTCTAAGGGTTAAACACTGATTGCCAATCACTGGGCGCAGGGTCTTGACTGTGGTAGAGACTTACATTTTAGTTCCCTTTTCCCTCTTCTGTGAAGGCCTTAATCGATAGGAACTAAACAGCTATACCCATTTCATCATCTTTGAATAGATCGGTGGTCCTCAAAATGTGATCCCAGGACCAGAAGCATCAGCATCAACCTGGAAAGCTGTTAGAAGTACAAAAGCTTGGACCCCGGCCCAGACCTACTCACGCAGAAACTCGGGGAGTGGGGCCCCGTTATGTGTTTTAACAAGCCCTCTAGGGGACACTGACCCTTCCTAATAGCTGAGAATCGCTGCCTACACTGAACTCCTTGCTCTCGCTCAGTGTTCTTTCCCAAACTGATGTAAAGAGCCGACTTAAGCTGAGCTGCCTTCTGTAGTTAACACATTCTTTGGGCTAGAAGGTTAGAGTGGCACATTATTTTAATTTCAAAGATCTCTTGTTGAACGAATAAGAGGTAGTCAACAAGGGACTCAATCATTGTTCTACTTAATAAGATTAATAAACTGACTACCATTTGTATTTCCTGGATCTTCGCTGGGCTCTCCCCTCTGGTGGGTTGTCATTCTGAGCTCCCGTTCTAGCCCAGGAAACATCATCGAGTGCCCAGCCTGGGCCCAGAAACAGAATTAACTATGCATCTCAAGCCAGCGCTGCAGTCTAAGTGGATTCATCCCTGCTCCCACCGAAGGCCAGTCCTGGTGGAGCTTCTCCTTACGGGGCCTCATGCCTTGGTCCTACTGCTGATATGCAGTCTCAGTCCTAACTCCTCTCGATTCCGGTGAGAAACAAGGTTGGTTGCCTTCTCTAGGCCTACTCAGACCCCCAAAAGGCATATGATTCAAGTAACGCATTCGACAGTGTCCCAGTGTAATCTTGGTCTATAATCTGGATCTGGGAGAAAAGTCTGATATTCTAAAACTTGAAACTTACCCTTACTAGCAACGGAGTTAAAGACTCAAGAAGAGATTGAGTTCTATTCAATACATATGTATTGGCATCCACTAAAGACACGGTCTACCAACAGCCTGGTTTAATAGGGAAGCTCTGACAAAAAAGGACTAAATGCTAGCTACAGCTCTCATCCGCAAACTACGCAACACTGGGTAGGTAGGTCAATCTTTCTAAGCCCCATTTTTCTCATCTCTCAAATTTTCTATGTCATAACACTTCCATACAAATACAAGCATTGATTTTAAATTGTATTAAACACTTAGCCTCAAAGCAAACTTCAGTCAATGCAGTTAGCAAAAAGGGCACTTGCTTGAGATACGGAAGACCTGGATTCCAATTTTGATCCCATAATTAAGACTAAACAGACTTATGAATTAGAGCAAGTTACTCAAATTTTTGCCTTAGATCCCAGATTGAGGAATTACAATTATTCTCCCTTAACTGTATAATACGGATGTATATAATAGAGAATTAAATGAGACAGACATTAAGATGCAGTTAATAAATCTGAAAGGTGGTTATTATCAATAGCTATATTTTGCCAATGCCACAGAGAGTCCAGCTCAGAAACTCAACATCTGTGACAGTTGCTGGCAGCAAGGCTGAACGTTTCAAAGACACCACTCCCAAGAGAGGGCATCCACCACGGTAAGGGTTGAGCTTGTTCACCTGGGATAGTTAAGGGTCCTCAGTTGCTTCTCCTAGTCTCTCAGGTAGCAGCGCACAGGAGGGAGGGAGGGCGAACTCCACCCCAAGCAGCAGGATTCTTCCCTGATAACCAAACTCCACCAGTCTCTAAAACTAATGACCCGAGTTCACAACAAACTAACCTCATCCCCAATGTTTTGCACCCATTTCTCAGAAATGCTTGGTATCATTCCAAACATATATTAAGAAACAACCACGAAGAACAAAATACCCCACCCAGAAGAGGAAGAAAAAAATTAAGGCTTCTAGAGCAATTACCATTACATGGAATCTTCCATAACGATACACTACTCCAAAACTATCTCCTGTTCCGGGGAGACACAGACAAAGGGTACACTAATGCTTAATGGCCAGGTAACAGAGGAGGAAGGCGTTAACAACTTATTTTACTCAAAGCTTTGATATTTAAGTACATAAAAAGCGATAGTTTAATTTTCTCATGTGTGACCTGAGGAATATTTGTTCCAAGGAATGTTAGATGGTTACTCAACAAAAGGGTTGCGAGGTTTGGAAAACACAGTATTAAACAAAACTGTTATACTGCCTTTACGCAGAACTTCTTGGAAATTTTAAGGTGCGAGGTACGAATGCCTGTTGTTAATCACCAACAGGTGAACAGAATAGATGTCATTTCCCAAATTTATTTGATAATAAAATCCTCCACTCTGCCTTCAAACTGACCTTAAGATTAGTGTTACTTAAAAAAACAAAAAACTCCAACTATGGGAAAGGCTAAATGATTTCCCCTTACTTACTTTTATTCACAGCTCCCACTCACCAGTTCCAATTGTTTGTCAAGGGAGAGAAGACTGTGCTCCATCAGAAATAATAGTTATCAACAGATTTTCTGTATCAGGGCTCATTCAAAACTACTCCGCAGCAAGTCTTAGGCACAGGCAGATACTCTGGAACAGAGAACCAGCTCTCTGGAGCAATGCCATGGGGCAATGATTGATTTACGAGCAGCAGTGGTACCACTTGAAGACACCGGAGCTTCAATCTCTTTCACAGCCCTTTCTGCCAGGTCCTCCCTAGGTTTTTTTTGGGTCTCAGTTTGAAAATATCCTGAGGCTTATTATGCACATCAGGCAAGGCAAAGGTAAAGTAAGAGGATAAGGACGAAGGACTTCTTACAAAAGCCCCTCCCTGGGACTGCTCAAATCATTAATCCAAATGCTAAAAGCCAACCCCAGGAGCAGACTGGTGCGCCCTCGGCAGCTCACACACATCCAAGAGCTCCTAAACTATGCCCCTTCTGAACCTGAGGGCTTCAGCTGATCCCTGCGAGTCCACATGTAGAAAGAAGTTGGCATCTGGAAAATGTGTCATGGATGAGCAGAACTGTATCTGATGGCCAGAATCCCTGAAGCTCCCCTTCTGCAGGGCCCTGGCTTAGGCCATTGCTTCTTTTAGTAACTGGCGAGGATCGGCTCCTCACAATGGTGAACGGCACTTCTAAGTCACCCAACGTTCTTCAGAGTAGATGTTGGAAGTATTTTGACAACACCCATTGGGATGGCTATTATTAAAAAAACCCAACAACAACAGAAAATAACAAGTGTTGGCGAGGATATGAAAAATTGGAACCCTTGCGCATTGCTGGTTGGAATCATAAAATGATGCAGCTGGGAAATGGTTTAGCAATTCCTCGAAAAGTTACACACATATATATAATTACTATATGATTCAGCAATTCCATGCCTGGATATATACCTCAAAGAACTGAAAGCAGGGACTCAAACAGATATATGTACACCCACGTTCGTAAGAGCATTATTCACGATAGCCAAAAGGTAGAAAGAACCTTAGCGGCCCTCAGCAGATGAATGGATAAACTAAATGTGGTGCACACATACGACAAAATATTATTCAGCCATGAAAAGGAATGAGATTCTGACACGTGCTACATCATGGATGAACCATGAAAACATTATGCTGTGTGAAATAAACCAGACACAAAAGGACAAGTATCATATGATTTCACTTATATGACGTAACAGATTAGGCAAATTAAGAAAGCTAGAAAGTAGCATAGAGGTTAGCAGAGGTTGGGAGAGTTAGTATTGAATGGGAACAGAGTTTCTATTTGGGATGATGAAAATGTTCTAGAAACAGACAGTGGTGACAGTTACATGGGATTGCCTATATGATTAATGTCACTGAATTGTACACTTTAACATGGTTTAAGTGGAAATGTTTATGTTTATTTTACCAAAATGAAAAATATTTAAACATTTTTTTGAGGTAAGAAATGCCAACACATTTATTCTGTTAGGTAATTCATATGCCGTGGTTTGATCTTTCCTAATCTCTGCTGGTTGGTTCATGCTCACTGTTTCTTTTATGTGGGCTGAGTTCTTGGGTTCTCTCTCTGTTGTCTTTAAACTGTACCAGATCCACAATTCTAAGGTGTGGTAACTGTCCTGACCCCTAATTTAAATAAATCATTTTCGAGGCTTAAGCCCTTAGTAAAGCTAAAAGAAAGGAAAGAAAGGGGAGAGAGGGAAGGGAGACAGGAGGGAGAGGAGAAAAAGATGGAGAAAGGAAGGACCACCGACGTGGTAATTTAAAAGTTTATACCGTGTGTAAACCCATGGGACTCCCGTTTGGCAAGAAAGACAGGTCACTCGTCTGCCCAGGCTCCTTAGCAGACCAGGGCCCAGCCCCACCCACCATGCATTCCGTCCACTCTGCTATACTTCTTATGTCGCACTCAGTAATTCCTCTCCTTTTGAAAACTACTCAGCAAAAGTTGAACTAATCGGTCCTTCCAACGCTTACTAAATCAGGCCACTGCATTTTTCATGGTGCAGCAGAAGTCAGAGAGCCCCAAATCCCCACACCATTGAGGAAGCAGAGGCTGCCTATGCAAGGAACACACCCCAGGAGAGGTGGGGCCCGCTGTTCTCTCCTTAATATGTCATGTAAATCCTAGGAATAGAACTGCAGGTGAATAGCTATTCTCCACCCTTCGACAGCAATTCTCTGATTCCAAAATTTAGGAAACAGGCAAATAAGCTTTAAACTAGCTGGTTATAGTTTATGTCAGGAATTATTAGCAAAAGATCTGCATTATTTTTCCAAATCCTGCTGCTGCTGGTCTTTAAGGAGGGAAAATAGGGCGAAGAGGAGAGTAAGGAGGGAGAAGACATATCTTTTCCCCCGATGGGGTGAGGAAGGGCATTTTCCTAGCCTACAGCACTTATCGTGACCTTATGAGCAGCTGTGACCCTTCTGCCATCCTGCCTAGGGAACTCTGTCCCTGGGTCAGCGCGACAGTCTCCTTTCATCCTCACACTTGAGAGTTTAAAAAATAGGGGGGTTGAATTAGGTTTGCCGCAAAAATTAATTGAACGAAGTTATTAAAACCACATTTTACTGAGACTCCTGTGGAGCTAAGATACTAAATCTCAGAACTGCTCTCTCCTTGGAATGCTGTCTTGGAGGAAGACACAAGATGACCATGCAGAATTTTACTCCTTTCCAAAGGCTTCGTCTAACTTTAATCTTTGGGAGAGACAACACAGGGGAGCTTCGTAAAACACTTTGGGAACCAATAAGACCATTAAAGCATGTTTCTGGATCAATGTGAGTTGAACGAGAAGAGCTACTTTTTATTTCTGAACACTGTCAACTACACGATAGTAGGGGCTTTCTGCAGCCTTGATACCTGTCGATTAAGTTGTTCAGAGCACAAGAATAAGAGCACTGGACAGTTTTAGACATAAGCAAAGAACACATTTCTAACCCCAGCCACACTTGATTACCACTGGCAACAAAATATTCAGTTTATATTCATGTAGTTGTTTAGAGTTTACAAAGCATATTGCTATCCCTGCCATATCAGAAACAACGTGGTGAAGGAGTTAGTGTAAGTATTAGCATCGTTACCATCCCCTACCCTCTGCCCAACCGTTTCGCATTAATAAAAAAAGTTCAGCAAGGATAAGAGATCTGTCTGAGGTCATTCGGTAAATGGATGCCTCTGTGCAAACCTATCATCCCAGAGACCACCTTTACTCCCCGTGCCTCAGGCACCTTCATCCTAAACACGCGTGTGCACGTGCCCTTCCATGTTCACTCACATCCTGTGACCTCAGACGTAACATGCCATCTCCCCATCCAAACGTTACTATTCTGCCAAGAGTACCAAAACTCTCAGACATCCAGGGACAGAATGCTGATCTCGGCCTTGACTCTTCTCGCTCCTCCCCATTCACTTCGTTAAATCATGCCAATTCTCTTTAATAAAAATATACTGACAACTTCCCTTGCGGCGAAGGGAAGTTCTGTTTGACTTGGCCCTTCCCACTTTTTCAACCCTCACTTGGACCTCATCGTTTTCTATTTACCATTCCAATATTTACCCTACAGATCTTCCTGCCTCCAGCCTCTCCCTCACGCTCCAGTTCCTATGCCCCATTATAAATTATTCTCCCCAAACCACCATGTCATACTAGCACTGCGCCTATAATTTTCCAGTAACCCCCAAACATCTCTCGGATAATATTCAAGATACTCAGACACAATGAAACTGTCTTTCCAACTGCATCTTCCACTACTCTTCTATAAATATAACATTAATATTCATCTGATCGTAAAATTTCCCCCCAAATCTTTCAGGCACTTACAATCCCACTTCACTCCACTAAGGACCTCCGACAGTGAGACCCTGGCCTTTCTGGCCCTTGCTTACATTTTTCCTCTCCCTAACCCCTTGCCTTCGCTACCAGATTGTAAAGATTGTAAAACCTTTGAGAATGACCATTATATTTCATGTTTATTTCATTACAGTGCCAAAAACAATGCCCTGGCCAGCACAGGCATCCAGACAAAAGCTGAATGACAGTGAATGGGAAATCCCGAGACCACAAGTCCTCTGGATAAGGAGTCAGAGGTGCGATGTTCTTCGTATACAAAGAGGACATTACAAAGAAGTCATCATTTAATATATGTTTATTGAGCATCTTTTATGTGCTCCGAAGTATCTTGTAGCAGCTTGTTAATATGTATCGTGAACCACTGTAGTATCATACAGTAAAAATATTTAAAACTGTACTCCCCAATTTTCTTTTAAATATCCAGGAAGAGTGCTGTTTGAATTTGTCAGTTTGAAAAATCTGAGAAAATTCTTGTCTAGGGAGGAGAGGGCAGAGGAAGGAGTAAGGATTAAAACATTCAATGAATCCAGGCACTGGACTGATACATGTTACGCTATTTTCTCTCTCTGTCTCTGTCTCTCAAGTTAAGATTGGAGTTTTAAACAATCATTTCCTTTTCTGAGATGTTCTGCAGAAATCTACAAAATTAAAAAGGGAACAGCATGATTAAAGGCAGCAGCATAAAAACAGACAGCAGTGCAGGCACCATCACACTGGAGCCACACAGCAGGATTCCAGGGAAACACCCACCAAGGGACACTCTGGGACAGACCCTAATGACTTCTGTGGTGCTGTTGTTAAGGGTCTGGGCTCTTCCTTAGGACGGACCATCTCCTCCGTCCTTTCTCAGATTTAGCATTTTTCAAACGTACCATGATACAGACTAGAGACAATTTTGAAATTCCCTTCAAATTCCTTCCGAATCTGTGAAATGGGCTATGCCACCAGCACAGGACTACAGAACAGATGGTCCGAAGGTTATGTGCACAGGGCTACGACGAGATTCTGAATATAGTGCTGAAGTCATTTCTTTGAACACTGAGAAAGGCTGGCTGCCTGTTGGACTCTAACGCTCCTATAAGGCTTGCTCTATGAGACGCGAACTGTAGATTCAAGAGTAAAAGTTTTCCTTTATAAGTGGATGTTTGGAACTTCATTCAAAATTCTCGCTTGCCTTCTTTTATTTGTAAATACAGGAATTCTTCTTATTCTGCAGGGATACTGTGATTCATGATAACGTAGAGTATCCAGCCCTGACACAAAACAGAAACGCAAGAAATGGTGGCTTCCTTCCTTGGTGTAAGATGTTCCTGGGACGTTGCTGCTACCTAAGGTATAAACCCAAAGTCACCTCAGAATCCTAGATTGTCTAAATTCCACACTTAATTAGCACAAAAACCCAAATGCCTGGAACGAGGGTGAATAAGGGACACGCAGGCACACAGGTCATTTAACGCCCTTGCCGTGGCTTTATGAGGGTGAATGTCAATTATGCCGGTTTAATCAACAAAAGAATCTTTAGGTTCACAAAGTAATTCATAAAGCTGCAAACCAGTAATCTCTCTACAGAACTGACAGATACCTTCGAGGGGAATGGCTTCTTCAGAGAGATGACTGCTCTTATTGTTCAAACAATTACAGACGTTTTATCCCTCTTTTATACTTAGTTACTGTACTGGCTTCACCACAGATTCTAGGCAACTCAAGGAAATGGACTTACATAAAATTTATCTTTGCATCTGTAATACCTTAGAAAGTTTCTAACACACACACAGAGACAGAGAGAGAGGGACAGACAGACAGAGAGAGAGCATGAGAGAGAAAGAGATATTGATCTATGCCATACTTGTCTCAACAGGGTTCTGAATAAATCAAACAAAGCAGGTGACTACCCCAACTGCTGGGAAAACAGCTTGGAACAGAATCAGCAGCTATCAGAGAAGAAGAAAGTGGAACAAGAACCTGGCCCCACCCTCCCATTAGACATTCAGAATTCTGATATCCCTCCAATCTGTGGAAAGAATAAAATCCATTTACAGTAATTCATTAATTTTTAACTTAGGAGTTTGGACAACCAGCAAATTATTATGCTAATGTATAAAACAAAGGTAACACAGTCCTAACAAGTTCACTCCACCAGGAATATGTACATTTTAAAAGAAAAGACAAAATTAGCTGAAGATTTAAAGCAAAGGTCTCAAACTGTACTGTAGCCACAAATCAATGCCTCCATTTGGGTTTTGGTCAGTCCACACATTAGTGTTTCTAAAAAGTTAAATTTTAACTACCAGCATTTAAGTTGGAAATTTCATATAAAATTTCTAAACTCCGTTATCAAATTCGATGCTCTTAGAGAAAAAAGAGTAGACCTGACAATACTGGGTACATATTCCCGATAAGATCACTTGAACTGAAGTCCAAGTTATCCCTTTAAAATGGCCTGTCTATCCATTTGCTCCAATCTCTATCCAGTCCCATTTCACAGCTAGAGAATCTAAGCTTAGACAAGTCTCAAAACCACAGAGCTAGCAAAAAGCCTGTTTGTGAATATAGCTAACAAACTCCAGGACTTTCACTCCTAACCATTCTGCAACCTGACCTCCAAATGAAAGGTAGTTAATATTAAAAGAGGTATTTAACAGCCCTGTACATGAAGTTTATAGCAGCTCTATTCACAATAGCCTAAAATCTGGAAAGAACCCAAATATCCATTGACTAGTAAATGGATAGACAAATTGTGGTATATCCACACAATAACAAATACTCAACTGATACTCAAAACGACATGAATACATCGCAAAAGGATTTTAAGTAAAAGCAGCCAGACTCAAAAGACAACACAGCCTATGACTGCATTAACATGAAATTTCAGAAAAGACGAAACTATAGAGATGAATAAATCAGCGCTTGGAGCCAGGGGTGCAGGAGCGGGTGAGGACGCTTTCTGCAGCGATGGGCATGTCCCTTCCGAGTCGTGACTGCAGAAGTGGTTGGATGACTGTATACATTTGTCAGAACTAAAAACTGGGTGACTTTTATTTTATGTAAATTATACCACGGTAAAGCTGATTTTTAAAAGAGGAGCTTGGAAAATTCCATAAAACTACAGAGAACAGTACTACCGTCTCTACCTGGGAATGTTTAGGAAAGCTTTGAGAAAGGTGAGATCTGAATTGGATCTCATCACAGAACAACTTTCAAGCGCATAAGAAGTAGAGAACGGCATATAAGTAGTCATGTTCTGCACTGTAGCCTATGAAAAGTAGTATCTCTGAATACAAAGGAAAATGCTTCATAAAAGGAAATGCACAGAGACGGATGACGAGTACTTGGACAGGTATCAAAGACAAGCTGATCTTACAAGATTTCCCAAAAGGGAATCAACTCAGACATATAATGCTGTTCATATGCAAAATAAGCAGATAGTGTGAAAGTTTTGTTTTCTTTTTGCATAAAGCAAAAGGAAAAAGATGAGTCAAAAAAGAAAAAGGGGGAAAAAACCCAAAGGAAATAAAGGTAGGGATGGCGGCAAGGAGGTGAAATAAAGACAAGGGACACTCCAGGTCAGGACCAAAGGTACCCTGCTACCGAAATTAGAAGAGAGAAGAAGGGAGGTGTTTCAGACCTTGACGAGGGACTTAAAGTAAAACTAAAAAGTAGGGGGAAAGAGACCTACCAAAGTCAGAGCTACAGAGAAAAGAGACTGGAGACCGGACGGCAGGCCCAGAAGAATTCCAGGGCAAGGGGAAAGCAAGAACGTTCTCTCTTAAATCTCACAAAGCAGACTCCTCCCCTTGCATCTACTCCCAACCCTGGCCCCGCCTTACTTGAAGGCTTCTTGTACCCATCCCTGAACCCCTTTGACACCTCCCTGACGGGCTAGAACGCTTCCTTCACTGGTCTCCAAAACCCAGTTCAAATGCCACCTTTTCTGTGAAGCGTCTCAGGCAGAGTTAATAGTCCTCTTTATTTTCAGAACATGTTCTAAATATTCTCAAAATGTTGAACTGCAATGTTGAACTGTCTCCTCTACTAGCCGATGGGCAACTCTAATAGAGGACTCGATAGTAAGAATGAAAACTCTTATTAAAAAGCAGTTCAAAAAACCGTAAAGCCCACCTCATCTCATAAAACACAAGAAGGATCCTAGAAACCTTGCTTGAAGGGATTCTACAGTGATTCTTCTGAACAAGAGTATGACCCACCCTACCCCACTCCCCAGTTCTTTTCCGTACCATCAAGGATCTTTTTTGAAGCTTGATATCTGTGATGCTTTAAAATTTCTCAGTGAATGGCCAACACAGAGAAGGCAAATTGCATCAGGAATGGTGGGCAGCAGTCAAAGAAGAAACTTCCTCTATAAAAATAAAAGGAGCACCTTAAACTCTCAAAGACGGAGGAGTTTACTGAATAAAATAAGTGTACAAGAACCTGAAGAAAAGTGGAATGAGACAAGAAGTCGGCAAGCTTATGAAGCTTTCATAGGAAACCATCAAAGTCAACAATACCCAAAGATAAATGAGTGACAACATGATTTTGTAACAAAAGATGTAAAAGTGGTTTTAGTGTTACAGGGACAGAATGATGGGATGATAGAGTTGCTGGGAATAAGCAGGGAGACGCTGGCTTAGGAAGCTGTTTGGGAAAGAAAACTCCAATATAGATTGTGGAAGAAAGGTCATGAGCTGGTGAAAGGCACACCAGGCTTGGCTGGCGACGGGAGGGGTAGTACTACAGTCACAAAGCACCACTGAGGTCCCCTGCATGGAACGCCAAGTCCAGCCTTCTCCAACAGGGTGAATCAGAATCATCGGTGAGAATTTTACAGTGCTTCCCCTCAAAAGGGACCCTGATGTGTAGCTGAACAATCACCTCAAACCTCAGAGAAATAAAGAGATTTCACTCACATTTGTCAAACACCCAGAGACCAAGTGTGCAAAGAGCTAAAGACAAATCCAAAGGACGAGGTTTTTTCTGTGTCTTGAAGGGAGTATTCGACAAGTCTAACTAATGGAATTTATCTGGAAAAAAGTTAGCAAAATAATTCAAGGTATTTTTAGGCGTCATTAAAATAGCTTCCATATAAACTTTCTTAAAAGGGTCAATTTTTAAATGAAAGCTTTTTATTTGAGCAGATGGTGATTAATTCCTCCCTTTCAACTAAGAAAAGCCAAGCCTCTTTACTAATAGCAGATTGACTTTATTACCTTCAAGATAAGCAGTTTTTAACATCATTTATTTAAACAGTTCAGAAGCACTAAAAAGTGTCAGCCACAGTGGGAGGCACTGGGGATATAAGAAATAAAAGGCTGACTCTGACCTTAAGGAACTCACCTGTTAAATGGGTAGAGAAATACTGTAGTGTGGATCACATGCTAAAAAGATTAGCACTGTAACGAAATAAAGCTAAGAGAAAACAGAATCCAGATTTGAGAGGTGCATGAAGTGCAAGCAGCATGAAGTATAAGCAGCCTGAAGAATTAGCATATTCAAAGTGCAAGAGCTTGAGAACACAATAACAATTTCCCAATATCCCTCTGTGAAATATAAAACATCATTAATCGCTACCATTAGAAATTAATAAACTGCAGTCACCCAGCCAAACAGTAAGTTAACTAGAAATGGAAACAAGGTGATACAGTTTTAAGAGGTTGGTATGTTCACCTTTCTAAACTTTCAGCCTTGCACTTGAAATCCGGCTCATGTCAACAAAACTAGTGAAATATTACATTAAAACAAAGACGAAAGCTGCCCATGAAAATCTTATTTGCCTTTGTAATATATTTAGGTTATGGCGTCTCTGCTTCAGTGGGCACTTAGCACCACTTGACATTTTCCAAGGAAGGAGGGAGGCGTGACCTGTATCTTTTTGGGTCTTGTTTGAAAAAGTATCCTACCCTATTTAAGTAATTCTGCAAACATCTCAGGCACTGGCATAATTAATGTAGCTTCCAAATTAACTGTATGACACACACACACACATACGCTAAGTGTGTTGACTAGTGTAACATCTCTTGAAACAGCTATACACAGTTTTGTAAGGAATGATACGCTAGATGCACTTTTAAACCTCAAAAGGGCCCTACCCTTGAGTATATTAAGGTTCTTAGGTATCATATCTTAAAGCCGAACTTTTTCAATCGGAATGCATTTCTTCATAGAACTTAATATTCCAACATTTGCTTTATATTTCTTCAGGAAAACATCTATTTGCAAATGAAATAAAAACAGAATACAATGTTGCCATGTGCTCTTCTAATTCTAGAAATTCTTCACGGCAGGAGGTATGTACATTATACGCAATTGCTCAAATACTAGTTCGAGTACATGTTTATGTAGTCTGAAATATCTGAACATCCGTACTCAAAACCCAGTGACTGATGTCCTGGAAGAGGGGCTGACAAACTACAGCCTTCGACCACAGGCTGTTCTTGTAAAAACAAAGTTTTATTGGAATATATCCCCAAACATATTGTCTATGGCTGTTTTCAAGCTACAGTTTGCAGAGTTGAGTCATTGTGACAGAGGCTATATGGACTACAAAGCCTAAATATTTACGACGTGACCCTGTGCAGAAGAAGTCTGTTGACCCCTATCTTAGAATCATTGGAACCAGTGCTATGACAAATCTATGCCTAGCCTAAGTAAGAGCTTATCTACTCTGGAAGATGAACTGAATACGGTGAAGAAGAATTCTTCACAAAAACATCCAAGGAGAAACCCACATGGAAAAACCTCTGCTGATTCATCCGAAGTCATAGTAACTGTCAATCGTGACTAAAAACTAAACTTTAATAACAAACAGCTCTCTTAATGTTTTAAAAACTGCTGCGTTAATAGAATCAACACATAAGTTCGTTGTACTTTTATTGTCACTTGTACCTTAACCACTACTAGGAATCATACTAGCTATTCCTTTACTCCTTACACTGGCATCCAAGAACCCACGTGAATGAACTAGTAAACTAAGTAGAACATAGTCTTCGTAAAAGTTTGTTTTCATCTGCCATGACAGACATAGAATGGGATGGTAGGTGGCACATCCAAAATCTCTTCTCGATGTATTTAGCCTCTTCTATGCTTACAAGCTTAAAAACCCCAAGCCTGCTCTCAGTCATAAAAAAGAATTACGCCAAAATAAATCCTGTTAGATCTATCTGCCATTATTAGAATAAGCGAAAAAACAAGCTAATATTTCTATCTGTTATTAAAGTTACATTTAAGAACTGAAGTCTATCAAATAAACAGGGAATATATATTCACATGTCAATATTAACAAAACTGTGAGTCAATTATGCCAAAATAGAGATCGATAAGTCATTTATTTACAATTATTATTTTTTTCTCGTTACCAAAATGAGATAATGCAAATACCTAAATAAATACAATCAACTCTTGAACACCCCTTGCATGATTTATCTAAGGCATGTTCCTTCCCCTAAGTGCTTAACCAAAGGTGCATCAACAAGCTGGTACCCTGGACAATACCAATGCAGTCACAGGTTGCAAGCCGATGTTAACATAAAGCTAAATCAAGCATTTCATAAGGCCGACATGATGCCAAAACAACCACAAAACAACTAAAGTAAAAGTAAAATTAGTGATTCTGTAACTACTCGTACCATTTCCTCCCTCATCTCTGGTGTTTCTCCTATTTTGGATTAAAAGACAACAGGAAAAAAATATTTAAAGTACAATCAAGTAAGTGACAACCAGTTTATCATATCATAAGATTTACAAAGCCTTATTTTCCGCTTTATAAAAAGTAAGTCAGATCGTGATCCTATTTCTCACCTGCAGGGTATTTCGCAAGACAAAGTCCTAAAGAACCTTCAAACCTAAATAATTTTCTCAAGGCTCAGTTTTCTCATGAAGTTCATTTATGTGAGCTATCAATCAATGTGAGGAGGGGCAAACTATGCCTAGGGCAGCACGGGCTGGGGGTGATCTTTAGAATGTATCTTGATGAAAAAATGGAAACCCCGCCGAGCCCTTAACTTTCTCCGCTTTTCTAGTCCTGGTTTTCTCCGTGCAAAATCCAGAAAAGCAGAACTTCCTACTCCCTGCTTGCCTCTATCTGAGGCCTGGTGCAGAAATTCAGACCGCTAGTTATCCAAGTACCTTCTTAAGGTTGTCTTAAGGCTCAAGCCCGCTCAGAAACAGCAAAAGGTTTGCTTTCTTGGATTAAAGGAAGGCAATTACAGAGTTTGGCGGCCAGGTTTGTCAGGAAGCGTAGGGCCGAGAAAGAGGGAGAATCCAGAGACTGAGCTCCATCAAGTCCCAGGAACCACCCCCAGGGGCGGCTGGACTGTCCTCGGTACTTCCCTGCCTCCTCTGCTCGGGTGGAGAGAGCGGCAGGTCGGGACGAGGCTTTCTGAGCTACTTTCCGGGACGACTGGACTCGCCTTCGGACACCCGAAGCGCCCCCGGCCCGGTTCCCTCGCCCTTTGCCCTGTCTCCCCCTTTCTCAGGGACCCACAGCCACCGGTCCCCTCCCATCTAACATGGCCGCGCCACCCGGCCCACCCCCGGCACAGCCTAACCAATTGGGGGGCCGGGGCGCCGCCTCCTCCACGCCCATTGGCGAGGCTGCTCTGGTCTGCCTGCCCCATTGGACGGCACAGCCTGCCACTCCGCGCTGAGAGCTCCGCCTCCGAGCCGCTTCAAGCTACTTTGAGAAGACATATAAACAAATCCCGGGAGGGAGGCCCCTCTTGCCTGTCGCTGGGGCGGGGACGGGAAAGGGGAGCGGCTACTCCCGAGACACCCCTGCCCGGACCCCCCAACCCCCAACTCGCGCCTCCCCGTCTCCTGCCAGCCGGGTTCTAACCTTCGTGGCTCCGGCCCTTTACTCACACGCCCCTCTCTCTCCTCCTCCCCCGCCAGCCTCGCCTCCCCTCCCTTCCCCGGCCCCTCCCACCCGCTAGCTGCTCTGACAGGCCGGTTGCC